>NC_142032.1:17290372-17610102 GCF_982192425.1 Myodes glareolus | reverse complement strand
TCTCAGAAACATACGCTGACCCTCACAATTCCCGGCGTGGCTTTTTCTTCTCTCACGTGGGCTGGCTGCTCGTGCGCAAACACCCGGCTGTCAAAGAGAAGGGCGGAAAACTGGACATGTCTGACCTAAAAGCCGAGAAGCTGGTCATGTTCCAGAGAAGGTGAGTCAGGGTGGGAGGGTGGAGCCAGGGCATCTGGGGTTTAGGGACCCTGCTTTTTCTATCAGAACACATAAAAAGAGCTGAAGGATTTTGCTCAGTGTGCATACTGACCATCGTTCTGAAACACAATTCTCAAATGTCCCACAAGCCCACAATCAGGGAATGTTGCTTTTTCCTTTCTCGCTGAGGTATTTCCATGAAACAAATTGAATGTGCCAAATGTTCATTGACTCAGAATAATAATGAACACAATCGCAGAAATAATGGAGCCCTTTGGTTCGAAAGGCCCGTAGCCTAGGCAGGTATGCAAATAACCGGAAGCAAGGCAGAATACTATCCATAGTGTGAAAGGTTCATGGGCCAAGACTGCTTAGTAGGGACGCAAGGGAAGAGTTGCTAGAAAAAGCAGCCTCACCAGCAGCGACGATTCTGACATTTGCGTGAGGACAGAAACAGCATACCCAGTGCACAAGACCAGCTAAAGCTTGAGACTAGAAACACGGGCCTTCTCCTGGAAGGAGCGCTCTTGTCATCATGTGGCAGAGATATGCTTCAGAGGGGCTGCCCCAATACTGATGAAAGTAGCCCTTAGTTGACAGGTGAAGGTCAGGGAAACAGGTTAGCCGTGGAAGCCCAAGGCCAGGAAAGCAGAGGTAAGAGTGGAAAGGGAGAGATCTGGATGCAAATGATATAGAAGAAGTTGAACATGAGACCGCTTAACAGGTATCCATCAATTCCCTTGGGATGTCAGTGGTTTAGAGTGAAGAGTGAGTAAAGTCTCCAAAGGGACAGAGAGGCCAGTGGTGGCACATGCACTCGGGAGGCAGAGGCAGGAGGATCTCTGTGAGTTCGAGGCCAGCCTGGTCTGTAGAGTGAGTTCCAGGACAGGCTCCAAAGCTACAGAGAAACCCTGTCTCTGTAGTAAACTCTAGAAAAACCAAACCAAACCAACCAACCAAACAGAAATCAACAAAACAAAGGGACAGGGAGCTGCAGGTGGTCGAGGGCCCTCAGTTTGCCTCCTGAAAAGCAGAGCAAAGATCTGGGGGTGGTAGCAGGAAAGGAACACTTGTCACACATTCTGTGTCAAAGGTGGAGGTGGACACAAACAACTGGGCAAGAACCCAGGCAGTGGAACTTAGCAGATGAGTTTATGGCTTCAGCCTGACTTGTTTGGCCAACATGTCTTTACACTTTGTCAAAATAAACAATGGACTTCTAGTCAACAGACCCATGGCCTAAGCCATGTTCCACTAATGTTCCTTATCTAAAGACAAGGCTGGAGAGATGACTGGCGGGGGGGGGGACACCCACAGGCCCACCTGGCACCTCAAGGTCTGAGCTGGCTGCAGATACCCACAGCCCATGTACTGAGTCTTTTTTCTGTCCCATCAGTCAACTCCCCAGGAATGACATGGAGACATCCAGTTGAGTATGAAAGCTGGGCCTATAGCTTAAGCTCTTCTAACTTAACCCTTGTATTTTTTTAAATATTTATTTATTTATTATGTATACAATATTCTGTCTGTGTGTGCGTGCCTGCAGGCCAGAAGAGGAGACTCCATTACAGATGGTTGTGAGCCACCATGTGGTTGCTGGGAATTGAACTCAGGACCTTTGGAAGAGCAAGCAATGCTCTCAACCTCTGAGCCATCTCTCCAGCCCCCTTAACCCACGTATTTTAATCTATGTTCTATCACGTGGCATTACCTCTCTTCCATCTCGTACCTCCTGTTGCTTCTCCACATCTCCTGGTGTCTCTCGTGTGCTTAGATTCCGCCTCCTCTTCCTTTCTCTCCCCAGAAATCCTGCATATACCTCCTGCCTAGTTATTGGCCATTCAGATTTTTATTAAATGAATCAGAAGGTGCCTTAGGCAGAGCCACATCCTTAAAGTGTAAACTAATATTCCCCAACAGCCTAGCTGGTCTGGCTTGGCCCGGGTAGGTGGAAGACTGGAGAGATGCCGCAATGGCTTGGGTCCTTTTAGAGGACCCAAGCTCAATTTCCAGCACGCACATGATTCACTACTTGTAAATCCAGTTCTAGGGGATGCAGTGACTTCTGACCTCTTTGGGTACATGCCCATATGTGATACAGGCAGGCAAAGCACTCATATACACTATATATTTATGTGTGTATATAGAGTGAGATAACATATATCCCTCCTGTATTCATAGTGTAGGAGAAAAGACAGCCCAGCCCAGTGAACGTAGACCTCTCAAGTGTGCTTGCGGCCCCTCTCCACAGACTCAGTGTGTGGTCTCTCCCAATAGGTACTATAAGCCAGCTGTCCTGTTCATCTGCTTCATCCTGCCCACACTGGTGCCCTGGTACTTCTGGGGTGAAACTTTTCAGCACAGCTTATACATCGCTACTTTCCTGCGGTATACTGCAGTACTCAATTTCAGCTGGCTGGTGAACAGTGCTGCCCATCTCTATGGATACCGGCCATATGACAGGAACTTTGGCGCCCGAGAGAACATCCTAGTTTCACTGGTATCTTTGGGTAAGTCATCAACTCACCTGGAGACTACATGAGGTGGGTTATTGATTAGAGCATTAAGGCTAAGACAGAGACACTGGATTATAACTTCTATGATTACTTAGGATCTCGGGTTACTACTCTAAAATGAAGGCTAATCCGTTGGTTTCAAGTTTCCAACCATCACTAATTGAGACTCAGTTCCTTTAACGCCTCCTTTTCCAGTCATTTCTGAGTTAGGTTGCATCTTACTGGGGGGCAGCAGATGCGTGAATGGAACAGTACCATCAATGGAGAGTGAAGCTTTCTGTATGTAGGCCTGCTGCATATGTAGGAAAAAATAAAGGTAACCTTGTTCCGTCAACCTCAGCTGTGCCCCTCTACATTTCCCGAAGCTCCCTCTAGCTTCCAGGCGCTTTCCGTTGTATATTGTCTTATTTGATCTGTGTTGGAAAACAAAAACAAAAACTTACTCTACACAATTCTGAGATTCCCATAGAAATGGCATACGATGCGAAATACGCATCCTATCAGAAATAGGCTGATATATGTCCTGTACTGGTAAGCAGGGTCAATACAGTGAGTTTCCCCAACTCCAGTCATTATGAGCTCAGAGTTACTGCCAGGCTCTTGCTTAGTGTCTGTTGTTATTCTCCTCTCTAAATCCGCTCCTATCCCTCTCACCTCACCCTCGACAGCTCTAATCTTTTTGTTTTATTTAATTACCTGTCCCATAGTCATAGGCTCGTGTTCTTTGACAAAGATGACCATTCTCCATAACTTTCTTCAGCTATCTCTTCCTGTCCCAGCTGTTCCCATACAGCTAGCCTCCTTTTCCTCTCCAGAGACTCCGTGTGTGTGGGGGGGGGGAGAGGGAGAGGGAAGGAGACTCTGTTTTGCCTGTGTGTATAAGGTATATACCATGTACATGTGGTACCTCTAGAATTTAGAAGAGGGTGTTAGATCTCCTGGAACTGGACCCACAGATGGTTTTGAGCTACCGTTAGAGTGCCAAGAACTGGATCACAGTCCTCTGCAAGAGCAGAGAGTGCCCTTACCTGCTGAGCCTCTCTCCAGACCCTGGGCTTATTTTTCTCAACTTAAAAATGCTTTAATTAGTGTGTATTAATTACATGTAATGACAGGTGACATTTTCATGCGTGTGCATGGTTTCCACCATTTAATCCGTCCTCCTACTTTAATATCTTTTGCGTGTTTTATTTCCCGGGGCACTTGGGAACACAGGCTGAGGGTTTCTTTCCTGAAGCACGGACACTGGCAGGTGACTACCCCACTGTACCTCCTCAATCATTAACTGCGTATAAGTCCTCAGGGAGGGATGGCGCCCCAGGAGCCCTTCCGCTTGCCATGTTGGAATGTTGCCAAGCTCAGGCTTGTCCAGCTCTTGGTTAAATCACAGATGCCGTGAGTTTGAGATTACCACAGTCATCCATGCCCAGAAGTCGGTATTCCACAGCGTCTCCTCCTTTGCCCACCACTTCCTCTGGTTCTTATCATTCTTTCCACTCTTCTGACTTCCTCTAGGGTTGCTTTTATTTTTGGGGATTCAATGGCTTTTCTTGGTCACTGTCTCCCTCACCTGAAAAGGTTTAGTATTGTTGGGATTAGTTCAGAAAGAAGAGCCATGCAGAGAACAGGAAAACACCACACGAATTACAGAGATAATTTCAAATCCAGAATTTCTGTTCTCCTTTATCCTGCAAGATGCCCATCCTAGGAGTTTCTGAATCTCAAGTGTTAGAATGTCCGAATGCTTTCAGAGTTCCATTTTCTTAATGCCTCCCCTACCCCAAGGTCAAAGCTCAGAGGAATAGCAGTCAGAGCAGTATCCAGTGAGCCGGGGTGGCTGAGGAAACTTCCGTCATTGGCCAGGACTCCTTCCTGGTAAATTTTGGTACCCGCTGTCCACCCTTTGGAACCTCTACCCTTCCAGAGAACAGCAGTTCACGGGGAACAGTATGACTCACTCCATCTAAGAAGCGTAGCTACAATGGTCTCCTCTCCTCTGCCCTGTCCTAGCCACAGGCACTCACATGCAGACCCCTTGGGCCCTCTCTCCTGAGGCTCTGATACTTTCCACCATAAAATCTGTTCGCACAGACCTGGCTCCTCTCCCATCTTTTTATCTTATGATAGAAACTTCCTCTGGCAAAGGCTCCCAGACAGGTAAGTGTGAGCAGAGCCTGTCAGTTGCTTTCCTGAGATTCCTCTGAGGGCATCTGTTCACTTTAGAATACAAGACTGTGGGTTCATCTGTTCACTCAACAGTGAGCTTCTTCAAGGTTTGAGGTACACAACAGGTCAGAGGTATGCGAAGATCAGGAGGCAGCAGTCACCGAGCCCCCTAACTGCTCCCTATGCTTTTCTTCCAGGCGAGGGCTTCCACAACTACCACCACGCCTTCCCCTACGACTACTCTGCCAGTGAGTACCGCTGGCACGTCAACTTCACGACATTCTTCATCGACTGCATGGCTGCCCTGGGCCTGGCTTACGACCGGAAGAAAGTATCTAAGGCCACTGTCTTGGCCAGGATGAAAAGAATTGGAGATGGGAGTCGCAAAAGTAGCTGAGTTTGGGGTCATCTGGGTCTCTGTTCAATAGACCAGCTGGGCCAACATTGAGTGTTCTGTTAACTACTGAATAGTGCTACCAAAGCTCACTCCTGAACAATTATGGGGGGGTAGTGGCTGTTCTGTCTCTTTAAGAGACAGGCCACGCCCACTCCCTCCCCCATTTGCTGAGGCAGGCTGATCTTCAGCTTCTGGCCTGAGCTCTCTCTTGTCCCTCTCTCGAAGAGGCAGCTTCTGCCTCTCTCCCCACTTCTCCTCTTCCTCCCCTTCTCTGTCTCTCTCTTCTCTCCCCCCCCTCTCGTCTCGCTTTCTCTCCTCTCCTCCCCTTTTCCCTTCCCCTCCATAACCCACCTAATAAATGTCCAACTCCACTCTGTATGGTGTGCCTATCCGTCTCTCTCTTGCCTGCCCCCACCGCCACATGGAGATACACTGCATGGTCTCAATGCGCCGTCCCTGGTCCCTGCCCGGCCGGGGACCAGTCACCTTCGGAGACCTGGTGTAGCCTCATGCGCAGTCCCTGCCTAGGACCAGCTGCTCCCGCTGCCCACTGCCCGCTGCTGGGGATCCACTGTCTGCTGCTGCCGGGATCCTGCAGCAAGCTGCTGGGGACTCGCAGCACATACATTTCAGGGGTTAGGGTCTCTCTCTGATCTATTGAGCTCTATAGACCAGGCTGGCCTCCTGTCTCCACCTCCCAATTGCTGGGATTAAAGGCAAGTGTCACCATGTCCAGCTCTGCAAAATATTCTTGTCAAATATTCAAGGCAATTCTGCTTTGTGATGCTAAGCTACAGATCTCTATCTCTTTCTCCCTCCCTCCCTCTCTCTTTCTCCTTTTCTCTCCCTCTCTCCTCTCTTTCCCCCTCTCCCTCTCTCCCCCTCTCTCCTCTCTCTCTCCCTCTCTCTCCCCCTCCCTCCTCTCTCTCTCCCTCTCTCTCCCACTTTCATCCCTTATGCTTTGTCCCCATTATGCTTGTCTGTCTTTTCCCCTTCACTGCTTTCTTGAGAAGCAGCTGGTGAGTGCTTGATTCATCTTCCAAAGGCTTCACAGCCTTTCTGATGTCTCAATGTAAGGCAGTTCTCTGTCTAGGTATTTTCCCAAAGCTAGTGATACAACAAAACCTTTTAGGAAGGGTCTTGTTAATTGTTTTCAGGTCACATTTCACTAAAGGAAAGAGAAGCATATGATTTGTCATAGAGGTGCCAAAACTGAGAGTCACAGTGGGAAAGCGTGCAAAGTGTGACTCAAAAGCAGGGATGGGCAAGGTGGGCAGTAAAGCAATAGAAGCACTTGCCAAAATCAGTCCCAGCTCCCTAGCTCCCCAGCTCCCACAGATGTGCAGCCCTGAGCAGGCAATGACCATGTGATAGAACTCGATGGACTGTTTCTATGACTCAGGATGGTTCAGGCTGAGAAGAAATAAAGAAGAAGCATTTGGTTAGCAGGAAAAAGGTCTCAGCTGTGATAGATTTTTTTCTTTAGTGACAAGGAGCTTTATTACATCATAAAATAGTCTGCAGATGAGATGTGTCCAACTTGGTAAAGTAGCAACTCGTATACACACACATGATCATTGTGTAGAACATGGAGATGTAGACACACATGATCATTGCATAGAACATGGATTGTAGACACATGATCATTGTGTAGAACATGGAGATGTAAACACATGATCATTGTGTAGAACATGGAGATGTAGACACACGTGATCATTGTGTAGAACATGGAGATGTAATCATGATCATTGTGTAGAACATGGAGATGTAGACATGATCACTGTGTAGAACATGGAGATGTTGACACACATGATCATTGTGTAGAACATGGAGATGTAGACACATGATCATTGTGTAGAACATGGAGATGTAGACACATGATCATTGTGTAGAACATAGAGATGTAGACACACATGATCATTGTGTAGAACATGGAGAAGTAGACACACATGATCATTGTGTAGAACATGGAGAGGTAGACACATGATCATTGTGTAGAACATGGAGAGGTAGACACATGATCATTGTGTAGAACATGGAGAGGTAGACACATAATCATTGTGTAGAACATGGAGATGTAGACACATGATCATTGTGTAGAACATAGAGATGTAGACACACATGATCATTGTGTAGAACATGGAGAAGTAGACACACATAATCATTGCGTAGAACATGGAGAGGTAGACACATGATCATTGTATAGAACATGGAGGTGTTTCACTGAGATGTCTCCCTCTGAGAATGTTACAGTGGCTTATAGAGCAGAGGATTATATAGGTTACCTGCTCCTCCCATTACTGACAAGAGATGGAAAATTTGGTGAGCAGCTTTGCAAAGAGAGGGTTCTGAGAACACGCTGCTGGGGATTCAGAAGTTGCTGAGTTACTGAGTGAATGAAGCTAGTTGATGCTAGTAGAGCTAGCTATCCTTGGATTTCAGGAGTAGTTAGACTTTTCTCCATTTTGTGCCCCTCACACATTCTTGCTCTTTGACCAGCCTACACCTGAGACTGACTAGAGGAACATAACCAACCTCTTAGCCGCCTAATTCTTTTTTTTTTAAAGATTTATTTTTTTTATTATGTATAGTGTTCTGCCTGCATGCATATCTGCACCCCAGAAGAGGGCACCAGATCTCATCATAGATGGTAGTGAGCCATCATGTGGTCGCTGGGAATTGAACTCAGGACCTCTGGAAGAACAGTCAGTGCTCTTAACTGCTGAGCCATCTCTTTAGCCCAGCCGCCTAATTCTTGATTCTTAATTCCCTATCTTTTCTTTTTCTCCTGTCGATCTCTTTGTTCCCTGATCTTTCTCCTTTCCCTCAACAGGAATCTCTTGTGTACATTCAGGGTGATCCTTCTCCTCCAGACCTGATGCTCAAGGGCATAAACTTTCTGCGTCTCTAGCAAGGAAAGCTGTCGGACACTTTGGTGTGGCTTCTCCATCCTTCTCCCTCTCCCTCTGTGTACCTCAGTCACATGAATGACTTTAGAAAAGTTCAGCAAACCTTCTAGAAATGTCTCTGGCTCAGAAGGACTTTCAAACTCATAAATCCCAAAATGTCCATGTTGTACCAGTGAGTCACTGCACAAGAGTGTTTGTAACCAATTCTTTCTGTGTGGACCAGAGCAGAGAGCATGGTCAGTGCCTCCTGCCTATTCAACAATGTGATCCACACACACCAGTGTTCACAGAGCATAGTGCAATGCTTGTGGGATGAGGTGTCACTGGGAGGAGTCTGTTACTCACCAGGAGGCACCAGAATGAAGGGCAGAAAGCTGAGTGCCTCACTCCAAGAAAAGGTCTCAACTCTTGAAGCCAGCGTGTGCTTGACATGGGCTCTGAAATGCTATGGCCTTTGCTGAACAGAACGTCTTTCATCAAACTAACCAGCTCCCCTACCATACAGCCTTAAGTAGACCACAGTATGGGAAAGTTTGAAAGAAATCATAGCATCATTTGAGGACCATGGGCCTCTCCTGTCTCTGTTACTCAGTAGGTAGGAATAGGCCTGGTCCTTCTCCCTGTGCTAACTGAAGAAGAGCAATCTGCTCTAAGGTAGCCTTGCCCTTGAGGTCTTGGTCGCATAGAAAAGAACAGCAGAGGTCAGATCAGCTGACCTGCACACCCTTTGCTGGTGTCTGTTGCGAGGCTGTAATTACACAGGTCAACAGATGCTTGATTAATAACATACAGATGAGACCGGCATGGTGCTCCATGACTTTAATCTCAGTGCTCAGAAGACACAGGCAGGCAGATCTTTATGAGTTTGAGGCCAGCTTGATCTACATAGAGGTCTACATAGAGAATTCCAGGTCATCCAGGGCTACATAGCGAGACTCCATCTCAAGCAAAGCCTACCCCCATCCCACCCAAAAAAATCCTATGAACAATAAATGCATTTTTCTCTTCTTTCCATCCTAGTTCTGCCCCATAGGTCTGATTCTTGCATGTCCCTATACAAGTCTGGATGGCTATTTTTTAAAAATATTTATTTATTTATTATGTATACAATATTCTGTCTGTGTGTATGTCTGCAGGCCAGAAGAGGGCACCAGACCTCATTACAGATGGTTGTGAGCCACCATGTGGTTGCTGGGAATTGAACTCAGGACCTCTGGAAGAGCAGGCAATGCTCTTAACCACTGAGCCATCTCTCCAGCCCCATGGATGGCTATTTTTGGTCCATCTGTGTATTTGAGAGTCACACAGGAGAGCAATGTCTCAATAAAGAACAGCATTTTCAAGATTTTCTTTCCCCTGGTCTACAGAGTGAGTTCCAGGATAGACACCAAAGCAACACAGAGAAATCCTGTCTCGAAAAGCAAAAACAAAAACAAAAACACAACAACAAAAAAAGGTTTTCTTTTTCCCCTGAGATAGGGGTTCTCTGTGTAACAACCCTGGCTGTTCTGGAACTCACAGAGATCCACCTGCCTCTGCCTCCTGAGTGCTGGGATCAAAGGCGTGCGCCACCCACTCACCAGCTTGTTTTCAAGATTCTAAAGCTCACTTCAAGTGACATGCTAATGAGAAGCTCAGGCCTGACATGTGACTCTCTGACGGTTATTCCTTGCTGGTGCTCTAACAACGCACTTAGGTACTGTGCCCTTCTTACTCACGGTGACTGGGAGCCTGCCACCGAGTCCCGCTGTACCTGAGATCCTGCCACGCTGTGCCTGGAGTAAAAAGGAGCCTGGCTGAAGGGTTGCCAGTAAGTGATTGGCAGGATTTCCTTCTGGGTTTCAGTTTGGAAACTTGCTTAGAGTTGTTTTTATTAAGTGGCCACATTTGGTAGATGGTGGAAATGATTTTAATTTACCCCCTTTTCTCTTCCTTCCTTCCTTCCTTTCTCTCTCTCTCTCTCTCTCCCCCCTCTTTGTTTTTGTTTGTTCAGATAGAGAAACAGTTGTAGTATTGTTGGTCCTGATTTGGTTTCTCAAACCCACCAAGCTACATGACAAAAATCCCACTACCTCATCTTCATTGTTTCCCTCCTAGCCAATCGGAGACAGTCATCCCAACCCTCTCTGGAGGACACCCCCTTTCTTCTTTTCCAGGGCTAGAGTCCTTAAAATGTTGTAAAAGGAGTAGCGGGCTGCATTCCTGCCACCTGGCTCCCGGCTACCTGACTAGCTTATACCCCCAAAATAACAACACACAAATTATATTCATTTAAACACTACCTAGCCCATTAGTTCTAGCCGTTTATTGGCTAACTCTCACATATTGATTCAACCCATTTCTAATAATCTGTATCTCCACTTGACTGTGGCTTACCGGCATGAGTCTAACCAGCATCTGTCTTGGAGAGAAGAGCCATGGCGTCTGTCTGACTCTGCTTTCTTTCTCCCAGCATTCTGTTCAGTCTACTCCACCTATCTAAATTCTGCCCTATCAAAAAGTCAAGGCAGTTTCTTTATTTAACCAATGAAAGTAACACAGACAAAAGACCCTCCTACACCATTAAAATGGTCACATTCCAGTCAGTCATTGCTGTCTTTGCCCGATTCAGAGCCATCTAGCTTACGCTTCTGAGGTAAATGAGTCTCATTTGTGCTGAGAAATCGGTGTCTGGGCATATTCTGTGCCAACTCTGAGGCCCCTATAAGTATAGAAAACCATTTCTCCCATCCCTGGCTTCAATAACCTCAGTGTTCTCTTTGTAGAAATACCTCAAATGAGGCCCTGTGAAGTCTCTAAAGCAAGTGTAGCATGTAAACCTCCATCCCAGGGCCAGGGGTTGGCTTTTCACAGGAGCACAGACTTGCTATGTGACTGTCTTCATCACCGTTCTATTGCTGTGAAGAGACACATGGATCACGGCAACTCTAAAAAAGGAAAACATTTAATTGGGCTTTTAGTGTCAGAGGTTTAGCCCATTATCATCATGACGGGGAGCATGGCCACACAGGAAGACATGGTGCTGAGGAAGCAGGTGAGAACTCTCCACCTGAATCTGCAGGCAGCAGAAAGAGAGCTACTGGGTCTGGGTTGGGCTTTTAAAAACCTTAAACCCCACCCCCAGTGACACACTTCCTCCAACAAAGCCACCAATTCTAATCCTTTCAAATAGTGCCACTCTGAAAAACAAACAAACAAAATCCAAATCTGTGAGCCTGTGGGGGCTGTTCTCATTCAAACCATCACAGGAACCTCTGCTTTTATAATAAACTTATTGGTGACAATGAATTCATGTCTGCCAAGAACATTGATCTGTTCCTGAGGACAAAGTGTACCCGAGCTACAATCCCTTCAGGGTCTCACCTCTACAATGTTACACTGGGGATTACACTTGTGAAGCATGAATTCTGGGGACATGTTGAATCTGTTCCACTGAACATGCTGTTTAACTAAACTACATTTCAAATCTGCCTATGAGAACATGCACAATAATTTTCATTTACTTCAGAGGGCACATTAGAGGCCTGATTAGTGTTTTTTTTTTTTAATAAAGTATTTTTGGAATCCCTCAGCAAAGGATTCTCAAGTGCTGTACATTTTTTATAGTATCTGAGTCAGCCATGAATTTAGCATCCCTACATCCTGGATGCTATCATTAGGCAATATGGTTGCCTAGCAAGATCAAAGGCATGCATTGTATAAGTGGTGTGTAAGGGGAGACTGTCTGCCCAGGGCTGCAAAGATGGATACAGCTTGTCCTTTCACTTCTTTCTCCCTCCACCCCTCTCTGCCCCCGCCCTCCCCACCTCCGGGCTAGGGTTAGGGTTAGGCACCAGGCCAGACATAGCAGGAAGAGCGGAGGGGGAGGGTTCACAATAGCCTGCAGCTAAGATGCCGTTGGTCCCTGGCAGAGAAGGGAAGTTGGTTGGAAGGCAGTGAAGAGAGACACATTTAGTTATGGTGTGTTCATTGAGCAGGGCATGGCGGCGCATGCCTAGATGGATGTCTGAGTTTGAGGCCAGTCTGGTCTACATAGTAAACTGTATTCATTGTATGGTGTGTGTGTGTAGGGGTGGTGTGTCATAGCTCTCTGACCCCTCAGACTCTGACACCCGAGGTCTGGTCTGCAGGCTTCCTGGGGAAGTGAAAGTGACACTTGCCACCCTCCTGGGATCTTGCTGGGCACCTGGGGACTTGTCTGCTATTTATAGACTCACAGGAAGGCGGGCAGGGGTGGGTGGGGGAGGTGAGATTGCCCTTTCTTCTATAGCAGCTGCAGGAAGGAGGAGGCCGGCCGGCCATGGGTGAGCAGGCCTCAAATCCAACAACAAGCCTTGCAGAATCTTTAACATAGGTGAAGCTTGTTCTCCCCCACGCCCACCCCAGAAATACAGTTCACACTTCATCTCCTCTAGTTCAGAAAGTTCAGCAGTCTCTCCCTGGCTGCTCACTGTTCCCAGTAAGAAATGTCTCGAAAGGGATAGATTTCTCTGAGCCTTTCTGAGAAGTACCTCACCGGAGGAAAGATTGGGACATAATGCCCTCATTTGAGCCCTCTGTGGCCTGGTATTAACACGTGGCAGAGGACAGTGGGTGGAGAATAGATCTGATTAGACAAGGAAAATGGAGATTTAGCCTCCAGCAGCCTCGGGAGAGAATGACAACTTCTCTTCTGTCACAGCCTGTGATCATTTTGCCTCGAGCATTTTCCCAAGGTCAGCGATGAAGAATCGGCAGTTCAGTCAGGGGTTACAGCCAGCGCTCTAGCCTTCTGGGGCTTTCCCCCCAGATTGCAGACTTTGAGTCAGTCCTGTGTAGACACAGGGAGACATTTCCAGAGAGGAGAGATGCTGCCGAGGAGCTAAGAGCTTTACAAGAGTGGGGACTACGGTTGGAAAACAGAGCCAATGCCAGGCGGGCTTCCAGAGCATGAGAGAGCCTAAAATCAGGCGTGCTTGAACACAGGGTTGGGCCACAAGGGGGAGCAGGCTGGGCTCGTAGCAAACCAAGGCTGCTTTGTGCCAGGTGATCGCATGAGTTCAACTCCCTGCCATGGCTGGCCCAGGACGCAGGCCTCACCCGGCTTTGCCTTTGAACATAATTGTGTATTTTCATGTGGAACCATGTCTAGAAAGCCAGAGATGTGGGAAGCAAAGGGATTTACCAGACTCCGTGAGGGAATTTATTGGGATACACGGCAAGAGAACAGTGGACACAGAGGGACGCTCAGTGGAGGGGAGTGACCTCGTGGGCCAAGGGCTGAGGAATCTCTCCCAAGGAGGCCTCACTGGAGCAAAAGTCACCCCCAATCAGCATGGAACACTCCGTCCTCTACTTGCAGATGAGTTAACCACGAACAAAGACAGCACCAGTCAAGAGAATTTGTTCAGGACGACCATAAACAGAAACCCAAATTCAAATAGTGAAGCTAAGTTCTGAAGGCGCAACAGCAGCATGCCTGGGAGGAGTTCAGGGTCTAAAGCAGCTGTTTTCAAGCTGCAGGTCGCAATCCCCATGCGGGGAGGGCTGACAGACCCTTCCACAGAGCTCACCTTAGACCATCAGAAAACACAGATTTACATCATGAGTCATAACAGTAGCAAAATTACAGTTATGAAGTAATAACGAAAATAATTTTATGGTTGAGGTCACCACAACATGAGGAACTATATTAAAGGGTTACAGCGATAGGAAGTCGAGATCCACTGCCCTAGAGAGACACTTAAGACACCTCTCCTGCTCTCTGGACTGGAAACAAGGCACTCTAGGGAACCGGGACTTCTCCCAGGAATCTGTCGGAAGAAGGAGAAAGCTGAAGCCTGGTCTAGACAGAGAGAACTTTTCTCCCAGAAAGAGAAGTCCCATCGTGCCAGCAAACCACCAAATCACCTCACAGGAGGCACTGAATGAGACCATGAGGCCACTGAGGGGCATGGCCGTGCTTTAGCCTGGATGACTTTATGCGTGTTTCTTGTCTTCTTAGCACTGCCCTCATGTCGGGACTCCGAGAGGAGAGGCAGAAAGAACCGCTGGATTTCTTTGTCCTTCCCAATGTAACCACAATGTCTGAATCTCCTTCCTCCTTTCAAATTTGCATTTATTTCTTTAGGGTGTGTGTGTGTGTGTGTGTGTGTGTGTGTGTGTGTGTGTGTGTGTGTACGCGTGCGCGCATGCGTGTGCTACAGGATATATGTGGATGTCAGAGGATAGCTTACAGGGGTTGGTTCTCTCCTTCTACCACACAGGGCCTGGGGATTGAACTCAGATTGGCATAAATCTAAACTTGGTCAAATAACTCTTGGCAAAGGCCCAGGAACCAGCCCGGGGCAGCTGCGCAAAGACAAACTCAGGCAGAACCCGTTCCAAGAAAATCTGAAGAAATAGTCTTGTCCCCTGCCAGGGACGAGCTGTCTGTGCTCCAGGGACTCACTGAGCCACGAGGTCCTTCTTCGTCCCTTTTCGGTCCTTCTTTGTGTTCTGCAGCAAGCGCTGCTGAGAAACCGGAGCTGCACAAAAGCCTTCCACACTTGGCATGTAAATGAGGATGCTAGGGACCCAGCAGCTGCTCTCTCCCTGACCTCCAAGTGAAGGTCACTGAGGGCCAGTCCGGGCTGCTGCCCCAGAAGTCCGGCATTGTGGCAGTTTCTTGCCTAATCACTGTGCAGGCGGAGAGCTTTGTTTTGCTCTCTGATCTAGTCACTGACCTCTGTGGTCTAGATTTGAAAATATTCATGTGCTCTGTGTGCTGGTGCAAGCAAACCCAGCTTTGATTTCTCAAAACAAGGAAGTGAGCTATAATTTGAATCTGAAATGCACCCCGACAGGCTCCTATTTTGAACTCTGGTTCCCTAGTTGGTGGCAGTATTTTGAGGTGGCAGGAGGCTCTGGACTCATTGGGATGTGGATCTTGGCTTGCAGCAGTGGGTCTCATTCAGGGACCCAGCACTCGCTTCCTGTACCATTCTCTGCTTGCAAGCCTACCATGCTATAGGAAATGCCTCTCTCAGGCTGAAGAGCTGGCTCAGTGGTTAGGAGCTATTAGACCTCATAAAACTACCTCTAACTGCCAGCTCCAGGGATCCAACAACTCTCCCTCCTGGCCTCTGTGAGCACCCACACACAGGTGTGTGAGCACATACACATAAATAGAAATAAAATAAAAAAGAAACACCTCTGCCTCATGTTCCTACCACCCTGAAGTGAGCACCTCCGCCACTGACTCCGCTGCCGCGACAGATTGAAAGTCTCTGCGAGCCAAAGATCCCTGTTTCTCTTTGGGCATCTCATAGTGATGTAGTTAACCCGAGGGGCTACCCCGAAGCCTTAGGAAGCACCCTGAAAACAGCCAGTGGACCAGTCGGGGTGGTTAAATCCACAGGTTTTGGCTCTCTAGGACTAGTTTCATTACCTGATGGAACGAAATCTGAATCCTTAGTAATGTATTTCTCATCTCAGTCTGTCCCAGCCAATCGTGTCTGCTCCCTTTAATAACCAGCCATTGTCAAGCAGAGTTAAATTCAAACCTACATCTGAATAATATTTGGCCTTTTATTAATTTGTGTTCTGAATTTCCCCTTGTGCAAGCAGATCCATCCACTGTTCCCCTAGGGTCTTCTATTTAGGAGATCTAGATCTCTCAGACATAGTTCAGGAGACCCTTCCTTTTCTTCTTTCCCTGTCTTAGCCATAGTAGTTGGGGTGGTTTGAATAGGAATGGCCCCCACAGACTCATGTGTTTGGATGCTTGGCCCATAGGGAGAGTGGCAACTCATAGTAAATCTCTTCATTTTACCTTTGTAAAAAAAACAAAAACAAAACAAAAAAACCCCCAAAGCTCCACATAAGATCCAATTTTAAACCAAGCAGAGCAGTGCTGAAGCCATGACTTATGGTGTCCAGGCTCCACAGACTGCATCAAAATCAAGAAATTCTAGATAGGATGGTGAAGAACCAACTGGCTTTCTGTCGCCCTGGCTGTCGGCATGGAATGAAACTCTCTGAGACTCTTAGGGGATCCAGAAGGGTCAGTGTACAAGGAAAGGGCTGAGACTTGGTGCGGAAAAGGGAAGCTGAAATATTGAAGGAGAAACAGATGTCTCCTGATGCAGAAGGTGCAGAAGGAGGAGACTTCCGTTCTCGGAGCTGAATAGCAAGACTGATCTGTTGACCCTCTAAGTGCAGCAGAAGATGTCGACGCTGGAAATACAAGCTACTCAGAAGAGAGACTTTGGACTAATGCAATCATGATGAGCTTAAAAGCCCCCTCAGGGTCTGAATTTCTCCTGGCCTGGAGAAAGCGCAAACCTCTGAAGCACGGAGAGAAATGGCATGATCAGTACCAGGGGCTTGCAGAAAAACATGGAGAAAAACAAATCATAAAGTCTGGCTCATAATGAGCCTGCAGGTCCATCTCAGCGGATGGCCCTTTCTTTCCTGACGCCTCTGAGTCAAAGCACGTTTCAAATGGGAGCAGCTGGACTACCCAGGCTGATCCTTTACCTAACAATGACAACAACGAAGAATCTGCTTTCAGAGAAAAAGATTTATCCTAAGAAAAGTTGTTCTGCCTGACTCCCTAAATCATATGAATTATCCTCGGCCTCTCTGATGGAAGTAGAAAGAGTCCAGGAAAAGGAAACATATTTCTGTATCACCTGGTGTTCACTTAAAAATATAGGCATAAAACATATTTCTTCTGGAGTCTGGAGGAGAATAAACCTGAAGGCTTCTGGGAGAACTAACTGGGTTTGGACAAGCTCACGCTGTCACGAGGCATCACAATTCATGTTAACAGCCTGTGGGCTTAATGGCTGCTCTCTCCTTGTCTGGACAAAGAATGGCCACGGTGCTCGTCCTTCCAGCCTCACCATTAGCTGCTGCTGCGGACACAGAACAGACTGCCTTCCCTGCTCTCTCCTTCCTCACCGTGTTGGAAATTAAACCCAAGGCCTTGTTTGAGATAGGTTCTGAGCTGCATCCATGGGCTTCCATTTATTTACTGCAATAAAAAGCACACAATATGAAACACAAGCGTTAAGTGTTGTTAACTATATCTATGATGTTTGAAACAGATCTGGTCTATTTCCTTTTGCCCGAACTATCCTTCTCTCTTTACAAAGGAAGAAAGAAAGAGCCAGGGGGTGTGGCACACGCCTTTAATCCCAGCCCTCGTGAGGCAGAGGCAGGAGGATCTATGTGAGTTTAAGACCAGCCTGGTCTACAGAGTAAGTTCCAGGACAGGCTCCAAAGCTACACAAAGAAAATTTGTCTCAAAAACAAAGAAACAAAACAAAATAAAAGACAAAACAAAAAAAAAAAAAAGGAAGAAGGAAGGAAGGAAGGAAGAAAGACAGAAAGAAAAAGATATGTGCCTGTACATGAGCTTGCAGGTGCCCACGGGGCCAGAGATGTCAGGTCCCCAGGAGCTGGATTTACAGGTGGCTGTGAACCACCAAGAACTCAGTGCTGGGAATTGAACTCAGGTCTTCAGCAAAGAGCAGTAATCACTGTTAACTGCTGAGGCATCTCTGCAGCAACCACCCCTATTCTGATCCTCTGTTTCGACCTAACAACATCATAATCATGCGGAGCCACGTGACTTACCATGCCACACAGTGAGGAGAATGAGAGCAGATGGAGGATGTGCCCTGCCCTTCCTGCCGTGACTGACAGCCAGGCTTATGCTGGCTGCAGAAGCATGCTTGCCAGTGGCGCCTACACAGCCTCTTGCTGCTACACTGGGGGACCACAGCCCCTGCTGTTCACACCTTTAACCTGAGGATCTCCTTGTTTTATCCCCATGATTCATAAATTGGATTGTTTCAATGACATCTTAAACAACTGGCTTATTTTTTAATATTTTCTTATTATTTTGTGTTTGTCAGTGTCTGAATTCCCTGCCTGGGAGTCTATATCCCACTTGGTCCATTCTATTGGCAAAGCTTTCTATTAAGGTTTTGCTTGTTTGTTTGTCTTTTTTTGAGACAGGGGTTTAGAGAGCCTCTTACTGTTAGAGATCCGCCTGCCTCTGCCTCCTGAGTGCTGGAGTTAAAGGCGTGCACTACCATCTGACTTGTTTTGCTTTTGAGTTACTGAGTCTCTTTCATCTCTAAAATTTTAAATCTTTCAGTATTTCTATCTTTATTGATTCCTATTTCAAACCCTGAGTTTTTACTTATTTCATTGAGCCGTGTTTTAATTCATTTAGGGTCTATTTGTATACTCTTTGATTTCATTAAATATTTGTATGAGCCAGGTGTAGTAGCGCACGCCTTTAATCCTGGCACTTGGGAGGCAGAGGCATCCAGATCTCTGAGTTTGAGTTCAGCCTGATCTACAGAGAGAATTCCAGGCAACCAGAGCCATACAGAGAAACCCTGTCTTAAAAGAAAAAGAAATATATATATATATATATATATATACACACACACACATATAAGAATGATCATATATATATATCATATATGCCTGGGATTTTTTAAATATTTATTTATTTGCTTATTATGTGTACAGTATTCTTTCTTCAGTCCAGAAGAGGGCACCAGGCCTCATTACAGATGGTTGTGAGCCACCATGTGGTTGCTGGGAATTGAACTCAGGACCTTTGGAAGAGCAGGCAATGCTCTTAACCTCTGAGCCATCTCTCCAGCCCCCATATGCCTGGGATTTCATCTGGTTCACCCCCCTGGAGTCATTGGTGTAGAACTGGTACTTTTTATTCTAAGGTAGGCTCCACCCGCTTTGTTTTTTCTGGTCCTTCTGTGACTGCAGTGAGACTTCTACTAGGGTTATTTCACTGATTGAATTTTTTAAAATTAGCTATGTTCTTTAAAAAATAACAACATTGTACGGCGTGTGTATGTGCAGCATGTGTGAACGCAGGCCTCTGTGTGCTATAGTACACATGTGGAGGTCAGAAGACAACTTTCGGGAGGTGGGTCTCACCTTCCATTGTGAGATCCAGGGGTCAAACTCAGGTCATCAGGCTTGCAGGGCCAGTGTTTTTAACCAGCTGAACTGTCTCATGGGTTCCATCATTAACTGTATTCCTTGTTTTGTTTTGTTTTGTTTTGTTAGTTTTTCGAGACAGGGTTTCTCTGGGTACCCTGACTGTTCTGGAACTTGCTTTGTTACCAGGCTGGCTTCAAACTCAGAAATCTGCCTACCTCTGCCTCCCAAGTGCTGGGTTTAAAGACCTGTACCACCACCACCCAGTTAAGGACTAGAAAAATCTTAAGGTGGCATTTCTCCAACTGTGATCTGAGCAGTTGTTAAATTGTGGATTGGTGTGGGAGGTCCTTCTGTCTATGTGTTGCTTTTCTTGGTTAATGAATAAAGAAACTGCCTTGGCCTGTTGATAGGGCAGAACTTAGGTAGGCAGGGAAGACAGAACTGAATGCTGGGAGGAATAAAGGCGGAGTCGGAGAGAGATGCCATGGAGCTGCCAGAGTCAGACATGCTGAATTTTTGCCAGTAAGCCACTGCCACGTGGTGATATATATACAGATTAATAGAAATGGATTAAATTAATATAAGAGCCAAGAAGAAGCTAGAGCTAATGGGTTGAGCAGTAATTTAATTAACACAGTTTCTGTGTGGTTATTTTGGTTCTGGGCAGCCGGGAGGAACAAAAGCTCCCTCTTTCTACAGTGGATGCCTGGCTCCACACCAGGAGAAACTCGCAGACTCCTTCAGGAAATGGCACTTTGATGCATGTTCTGCTGAACACCTGATATTTGAAAGCCTCTGTGGGAATAAGCTGATATTCTAGAGCAAGAAGGATGGACGGACAAACTGATATTACCCACCTGCCTTGATTCTTGGACACTTCTTTGCTTTCTTTTTTTCACAGGGTGTTGGTGCTGAAACTAACAACTGTCCTCAAAGCAGAGACTATAAAACCACGTGCATAGTGGGTTCAGGTCACAGGGGTGGGGACATTGCAGAGATCAGGCATCACAAGAGCAGTAAGGCTGTCCCCACTGCTGGAAAGAGCTAGCACTGGATACCACAGCAGCCAGGGTGCTCAGGACAGCTGGGATCACATTTCAGGCTTACTGCAACCTCTGAGGCAGATGACTGTTTCCAGTTGCAGTCAGGATTAGGAAATGTTAGGAGACATTTAAAATCATCCACAGGTAACCAACTGTTAAGTCAGGACTCAAACCCAGGTCTGAATGATGCTGAGGCAGCCAGGCCCTGTCCTATTTCCCTCCCTGGGAAGTCCCCCACACAGAGGGGGATGGTGCGGGCTGGTTCTTGTGATCAAGGATGTGGTGGGTCCCGGGGTCACTGCACTAAATGGGCTGCAGGAAACTGAACAGGTTACACTCAGCAAGCAGATCCCTAGGGATACGGTGGTCATCCTCCACAGCTCTGTGCCTGTCTGCTGGAGAGCGCCTGCGCATGGGCAATGCTGTTGGTTGTGACTGAACTGAGAAAGGGAGGCTGTGTTCAGAGTCCCACAGGCCCAAGCCCCTTAAAATGGCCTCTGTTCTCGCGGGTCTTTATAAACCACACATCAAGATCATCTGGAGAGATTTTAAGGAGAGGTGTTCAGGTGTCTCTCTCGATTAGGAACCAGAGTTCATTAGGATGCAATCTGGGTGTCTGTAAGACAGTTCCCCTGGCAATTGTGTGGGGAGCCAGGTTTGGGAACTTCTGGATGCATTCCAGAAATGGGAGGAGTTTTCGTTATTGACAAGGTCAGGTGGGGGATCCTAAGGAAGACCCACAGGTAGAAAACTCACTGGCTTTCTTCCTGAATCTCCCCCCCCCCCTTCTCCTACCTCCCTGGCATCTCCTTTTATGCCTAATTCCGCAGTCACGAAGTTTTCCTTGCCCTTCGCTGGCAGGACGGTGGAAATAAAAACAAACAAACAAACAAACAAAACACCGCGCGTCGCCGTACTGTGTTGTAATATGTCCAGGTGACCGGTGTCCTGCAGGGGGCAGCACGACCCTACGTCCTTCTAGGGGGTCTTCTGGGTAGATGATTTCCCCCATCCCACCCCACCCCGTGGGTGCACCTGCTGTGCCAGATTAGAAACTAAAACCACCACGTTCTCAAACTAGAAAACGTCAGACGAAACGAAGAGGAAACTCTTGACAAAACCAATGTCTGTAACCTTCCCCGGGTAGGGTAAAAGCCTGGGCTTCCTCCACCTTCTGGGCGACTTTAAAAACAATTCCTGAAAGCTGGAGAGTGGCTCAGCGGTTAACAGCATTTGCTGCTCTTGCAGAGGACTAGGTCCGATTCCTAGAATCCCATGGCAGCGCATAACGGTCCGAAACTCCAATCATACGGAGTCTGAACAGGCAAGCATGTGGTTCACATCTACACAGGTAGGCTAAATACATATAAAATAAATAACAAACAAGAAAAAACACATGGACTTGTGCACCTCCTGCCAAGCTAGTCTAGGAACAGTTAGTTTGTGCTGCGCATGAGTCAGGCGTTAGTTCGTGTCTGGTGGCATTTTGGCCTGATGACACACGCATGGGTTTGTGTTGGTGGAGCAGGGCTGTGTCACTGTTTTGCCTTAATTTCTGGCACAGTCACCCTGCCTCTGTCTGCCTCACTAGCTGCCTCCCCATCTCACTCAGACATTCAGAAGTTCTGACGTTTATGTGGACATAGCTCTAACAGTACCACATTGAGGGAAGTAACTAAACTAATACAGCAAGAAATAATATCACTAATGTATACGTAAGTCCACCTAGCTACCAGATTGCTTGCTCTTTTCTTTTTTAAGCACAATTTACCTTTACTGATATAGTGATTATACGTATTTATGGGGTACAGTGTGATGTTATGGTTAATTGTGCACTGATTCTATCAGAATAATTAGCAGAACATCCACTTTCAAGTATTTTTTTAAATTGTAAGTTACATGTTCATGTATGTTCATGTGAATATGTGCCACCAGTCACATGTGACAGGGGACTTCTTTCCATAGTCAGTTTGCTCCTCCCACCATAAAGGTACCAGGGATCAACTCAGGCCATCAGCTTTGGTGGCAAATGCCTTTACCTGCTAAGCCCTTGCTCTTACCTGTTATGAGACATATATAATCTTACGTTTTTCCATCCTAGTGAGCCATAGGACATCCAAACTTATTGCTATCTATCTGTCACATTAAACCCATTGACCAATCTCTCCCTATCCCATATCCCTCCCTGCTCTTCCCAGCCTCTAGTCATGACTATTCTCAACTTTCAAGATAGGTTCAACTCTTCTTATAGTCTACATACAAGTGAAATCACAATGTTGGTCTTTTTGAGACTGCCATATTTTACTTAACATAAAGACCCTCAAGTCCATCCATGCTGTTAAAAATGACAGGATTTTCTTCCTTTTTTAGCTGAATGGTGTTTATGGCTGAAGAGCACACCATGGATTCCTTGGTCGGTGGTCCTCCAATATCCATCTCGGTTGACTCTGTATCTTGTGTACTGAGTTAGGGCAGATGTAAACACAGGAGGGCAGATGTTTCTGATATGCTGATTTCATCTACTTTAGATAGATACCCAGTCGTAGTATTGCCAGATCTCTTGCTTGGTACTCTTCCGTAATGTCACTACTAGCCTGCATTCTCACTAGTGAAGACACTAATTTCCAGTGTGTGTATGTGTGCATGTGCGTGGGAGTATGAATGTGTTACTGAACTACATCTGAGTCCCTTGTTTTTTTCAGGGTTTATTTTGACTTTTTTCTTATTTATTTTGTTTTCAATTGCATATTTTTG
The DNA here is from genome assembly GCF_982192425.1 of Myodes glareolus. Taxonomy (NCBI): domain Eukaryota; kingdom Metazoa; phylum Chordata; class Mammalia; order Rodentia; family Cricetidae; genus Myodes; species Myodes glareolus. The sequence continues at coordinate 17,587,208 of NC_142032.1, read as the reverse complement.
TAGGTGTGAATACGTGTGCCCATGAGTGTAGGCGTCCATGGAGACCAGAGGTATTGGATACCCGGAGCTGACGTGGATACTTAGAACCAATGTCAGGTCCTCTGCATAAGCTGTACATACTTGTAACTGCTGAGCCACCTTTCCAGCCCCAAGGAAAAGGTTTTTGATTTGTTTGTTTGCTATTATTGTTGTTCTCCTTTTCTGGGTTTTTGGAGATGAGGGTCTCGTCATATAACTGTGGCTAGCCTGGAACTCAGGCTGGCTTCAGATTCAGAGATCCGTCTGTCTCTGCCTCCCTAGTACTGGAATGAAAGGCACTCACCACCACGCCCCAAGGGAAAGTACTTCAGAAGAGTGAGAAACAAAGGGAACTCAGAGGAAAGGGGAAGTGAGACTCTAAAGCACAGACTCTCTTAAGCAAGAAAAGGATGTGGGTGAGGCGGGAAGATGGGGGAGGGTCAAGCCTAAGGTAGCACGGGGAAGATGGTGGGCCTGGCGTTTTCACAGAATGGAACTTCTAACAGTGCATCATGGCCAAAGAAATGGCTTGCCCACTGATTTAGGGAATAAATGGGCCAAAGGGCACCTGTGAAAGAAAACCATAACTTAGTATGACTTTCTTTTGTCCCTGTCTGTTTTGTGACAGGGTCTCCCTGTATAGACCAGCCTTTCCTCAAACCGTCCATCCCCCTGCCTCAGACTCCCAGGTGCTATGAGTATACACATATGCCACAATGCCAGCTTCATCTCTCACTTTTGTGGGCTTTCCAATTCTACATATATTCAAGAGAATGCAGAATGTTAGAGGAAAAGCTGCGGTTTCCCCATTTTATTCCTGTCTGTTACTCTGCAGAACAGTTGTTTCTTGGAAGTTCCCCTTTGTCTCTGGAAGCATTTTGTCCTGCTGGAGAATGAAAGAATTCATTGATTTCCGTGGTGTAACTGTGAGCTGGTGGGATCTGGACCAGTGATTTGGTCACGGTTGTAAAGAAGAATAGGTAAGTCTGGAAGGAGTGAAATCCTGGAGCAGAGCATGCTGGTTAATTGGGTTTCTGATTAACTATGGGTTAATAAGAAGACACTTTCTGTCTGAAATCTCTCTAAACTGCCTCAATCCATTTCCTTGCTTTAATAAGTAGCCTAATGAACATAATTAAATCTCCTCTTACCGATTCAGCATCCTGCAGTGTCTCGGGATCATTGCTCTGAACACAATATGTCATTCTATCCTGCACTGTAGCTGCAGAAGGTACCAGGGTTATGGGTGGCTCCTACACATTTCCTTACTTAAAAAAATACATACTCACATTTCTTATCTTCATTGTATGGAAATTTACCTTAGTTAAGCAAGTGCTTAACTGTTGTATATCATAGAATATATCCGAATATTTGGCCCAGACGGGGGTCTGGAGATGTGAAATGTAATAATGCTGTATAACAGCAGAGGAAGACTGATCTAGACGGGAGGAAGGAGGATGCAGTATCTGCTGACTGTGCATCCATAAGGTCTGTCCCCATGCTGGGACACAGCTGGACATGACTGTGACACTCCTACCATGCCTCACCCTCCCCACCAAAAAGTGGACTTGATTCTTGAAGTTGCTTATTTGAGATTTTTGGTGAAATGAAAGTAAATTCCACTAAAATGTCAGAGTCAAGAAGTGGGGAGTGGGGAGAGTCAGGTCTGTTCTGTTTCCTGATATATTCTCCATACACAATATGGGCCTCCTCACCTTGTAAATGTTTTCAAACACATACTGGTTGAATGAAAGAATGAAATGGAGATTGATATTTATTACTCATAACTTGATTTCGTGGCATGTAACATTTAATCCAATAGACGAACACAGTACTAAAGGTTATAAAACAGAGACAAAAATATATTGGATATGCATTAAGACTGGCAATATATTGCTAGGCGGTGGTGGCGCACGCCTTTAATCCCAGCACTCAGGAGACAGAGACAGGTGGATCTCTGTGAGTTCGAGGCCAGCCTGGTCTACAGAGCAAGTTCCAGGACAGGTTCCAAATCTACAGAGAAACCTTGTCTTGAAAAACAAACAAACAAACAAACAAAAAAGGTCAAAATTCCACTTAGAAAGTTATTTCATATGAATTAACACCTGTTCCTATAAATAACTCCAACAAAGTCATCAAAACACGGAAACACAGAAGATGCAGATGCTGATGCTGTACCTGGTACTTGTTATCAGTTGTGCCCTTGACTCTCAGGATTGTTGCATGTGCTTAGAGCGCCCCCCATAGGAGGAAACACCTCGGACACAAACCAGGAAGGAGGGACCTATTTTTTGTTGTGGGGTATTTTGATCTCTTGCTGACACTCCCAAGACTGCCAATAAAGTTAAAATGTTGAATCAGAGGGCAGAGTTAACATTCAGCTGGCTAGAATTTTGGGCAGACCCAGATTAGGACAGAAAGACATAGGAAGGAATAGGGAGGGGTTTAGAAAGATTTGCAGGCCTTTTCTGGAAGTGTAGAGAGGCAGAGTCAGCTGATTGTTCCTCCCTGGCTCTTTGGATCTATCAGGTTCCTACCTCAATATCTGACCCCCAAGTTTTATTTAATAATAGAACAATATAAGTAACCACTTCAGTTTTTGTTTGTTGTTGCTGTTGTTTTGACACAGGGTTTCTCTATACAGCCTTGGCTGTCCTGGAACTCCCTTTGTAGACCAGGCTGGCCTTGGACTCACAGAGATCTGCCTGCCTCTGCCTCTGAGTGCTGGGACTAAAGGCGTGCGCCACCACAAGCTTAAATCTCTTAACCCTTTCTATCGCATCTGTCCACTACAAACAGATCTCTGTAGAATATACAGTTACACAAAACAATGTTCCCAGTTGCCAAAGCCCACTGCAAACATCCTTGCTGTTCCTTCCTTATTCCTTGCTGTCAGCTGATCTCTGAACACACCTAATAAGAGCCTGCCCTGCGCCCTGGAGAATCTCTTCTCTGGGCAGAGGTCCAACTTTCTGTGCTCTTGAACTCGGGTGTCTGCTCAGCCCACTCTACCCTCTTCTGAGCCAGCACTTTGGGAGTTGAAGGAATGCCAAGGCGGTGAAAAGACTGGACATAGACTGTGCAAGAGGGGGTTCTCCTGAGCCCCTTAGACTGGAGAGAGCCTTCAGGGAGCAAAGGAGCCGAGAACTGGCTGCCAGGTGAAGTAGTGCCGTGTGTGGGGTGAGGTAGGGCAATGTGCAGGCTCCCAGTTATAGGCTTTTAGGATCCAGGGCTACTTACAGGTCTGTCTGAGACTCGGAAGGCAGGGCTGTTTTGGTGGTCTGTTTTTTTGTTCTATAATCTCGAAAAGATGCATTTCTTCCTTTCTTTCAAAAATGTGTTTATTTATATACTTAATGTATTTTAGTGTGTTTTCTGTATGTATGCCTGACAGCTGTGGAGACCAGAGGAGAGCCTCCCATCATCCCCTGAGACTGGATTAACAGGCAATATGGGGTACCATGTAGGTCCTGGGAAATGAACCTGAGTCTGTTTTGTTTGTTTGTTTGTTTGTTTGGTTGGTTTGGTTCGGTTTTTGCAGACAGGGTTTCCCTGTGTAGCCCTAGCTGTCCTGGAACTCACTCTGTAGACCAGGCTAGGCTCAAACTCACAGAGATCGGCCTGCCTCTGCCTCCTGAGTGCTGGGATTAAAGGCGTGTGCCACCACCACCTGGCGAACCTGGGTTCTCTTGACTAACTATTCTTTAGTCTCTCTGCTGGCTGGCTTCTTTGCGGATACCAGTTGAGCAGTTTACATGGGTTGCAGAGATATAGTTTGGGTAAGGGCCTTACAGAGTCTGCCCGTGAGAGGTGAGCTCCATTGGTCTTCCCAGTCTTGACAGTAATTTTGACCTTTGTTGAAGATGAGGATTAGGCTGATCTAGGGAAAAGGATGCAACCCTCCTCCATGCATCCCTCCCACTCAGTTTCCTCCACACCCCTTCCCACTTCAGAGGCTCCTAGTCCTGACTCTACTATGGTCTTCCTGTCAAGGGCTCATAAGAACTTTCTCCTTTTTTTGGCGGGGGTGGGGGTGGGGGAAACTGGATCTCAAGTAGCCCAGGCTGTTCATTTTCTCCTCTGAATAAAACATTTTATGCCCATAAAAATCCCAGCAAAATTCTTCAAAGACCTTGAAAGAACAGTACTCAACTTCATTTGGAAAAGCAAAAAACCCAGGATAGCCAAAACAATCCTGGGCAATAAAAGAACTTCAGGAGGCATCACAATCCCTGACTCCAAACTCTACGACAGAGCTACAGTACTGAAAACAGCCTGGTATTGGCATAAGAACAGACAGGAGGACCAATGGAACCGAATAGAAGACCCAGATATCAATCCACACATTTTCAAACACCTGATCTTTGATAAAGAAGCAAAAAATATCAAATGGAAAAAAGAAAGCATATATAACAAGTGGTGCTGGCATAACTGGATATCAACATGTACAAAAATGAAAATAGACCCGTATCTATCAACATGCACAAAACTCAAGTCCAAATGGATCAAAGACCTCAACATAAAGCCAGCCACATTGAACCTTATAGAAGAGGAAGTACACTTGAACGCATTGGCACAGAGAACCACTTCTTAAATAGAGCCCTAGCAGCACAGACACTGAGAGAAACAATTAATAAATGGGACCTCCCGAAACTGAAAAGCTTCTGTAAAGTAAAGGACATGGTCAACAAGACAAAACGACAGCCTACAGAATGGGAAAAGATCTTTACTAACCCCGCATCAGACAGAGGTCTGACCTCCAAAATATACAAAGAACTCAAGAAGTTGGACACCAAAAAATCACATAATTCAATAAAAAAAAAAAATGGAGTACAGACCTAAACAGAGAACTCTCAGCAGAAGAATCTAAAAATGGCTGAAAGACACTTAAGGAAATGTTCAACATCCTTAGTCATCAGAGAAATGCAAATCAAAACAACTCTGAGATTCCATCTTACACCTGTAAGAATGGCCAAGATCAAAAACATTGATGACAACTTATACTGGAGAGGATGTGGGGTAAAGGGAACACTTCTGCATTGCTGGTGGGAATGCAAGCTGGTACAACCCTTTTGGATGTCAGTGTGGTGATTTCTCAGAAAATTAGTAAACAACCTTCCTCAAGACCCAATAATACCACTTTTGGGTATATATCCAAAGGATGCTCAGTCGTGCCACAAGGACATGTGCTCAACTATGTTCATAGCAGCTTTGTTTGTCATAGGCAGAACCTGGAAACAACCTAAATGCCCCTCTACTGAATAATGGATTTTAAAAAATGTGGTACATTTACACAATGAAGTACTACACAGCAGAAAAAAACTAACATCTTGAATTTTGCAGGAAAATGATAGAACTAGAAAATATTATTTTGAGTGAGGTAACCCAGACACAGAAAGACAATTATCACATGTACTTGCTCATAGGTGGTTTTTAAACATAAAGCAAAGAAAGCCAGCCTACAAACCACAATCCCAGAGAACCTAGACAACAATATGGACACTAAGAGAGATTTCCATAGATCTATCTAATCTACATGAAAAGTAGAAAGTAGAAAAAGACAAGATCTCCTGAGTAAATTGGGAGCATGGGGACCTTGGGGGAGGATCCAAAGAGGGAGGGGAGAGGCAGGGAAGGGAGCAGAGAAAAATGTAGAGCTCAATAAATACCATGGAAAAAAATAAAAAATAAATAACAACAACAACAAAACATTTTAAAGTGATTGGTGAGGGCCCTCAGAATCTGCCACTGGGTCCACAGAAATGGTTTCCTCACTGGTGTAGTGCACAGCCCACTGACTGCCTGCTGGAAACTCTTCCTTGATTTCTACTGTGCTTGCCGTGAAGTCTGCTTTGTCCTTGTTGATCCTCTGGGACAAGGTGTCTTCCCTCATCTCTGAGCACCCTCCCTCTGTTCCCATCATGCTCCACGGGTGGAACCTGAGAATACTGTTTCCCCTCTACCTAGAGCACATTGCCTCCCCTGCCCCTTCAACCACCAACACTGACTAGCTGATTTCTGCTTTTCTTCAGGTCTCTTGATTACCCCAGGCTACCCCAGTCATCAAGATCCCCATAAGCCTCTTGTCATTGCTGCTTTTATCACGTTTGTGATTGCATCTGGCCTATCACTGTCTTCCTAACAGTACATGGACCAAGGCAGGCTTCCATTAGGTATTTATTCCTTGACCTTATACATCTATTATAGCAAGGGAGATGATCAAAGAGTTCTCTTTTTAAACGCTCCCAAATTTCAAACGATAACTATGCATCATAACAGAGACTTCAGTGGAAGCAATAAACTGAGTGATATGTTTTGCTTATCCATTTATTTCCAAAACTAGGTAACAAGTCAGGAATTTCAATGTATGCAGCAGGGTAATGTGGCAATATGACCAGTGTGGCAATATGATTGGGAAGATTCTGTCCCGGGGGTATTTGGAGCCTCGTGGTCAGCCTCAGATCACACTGGGAAGGCCTCAAGTCAAGCTGTCATTTCTAAACCAAGGTTACGTAGAGATAAGAGGGTGTGAACCTTCACTTGCCTTCTCTCAGCTCACTCCTTCTTGTGCCAGGGGAGATCTTAACCTCTCTGAGGAGCAGATGGGAGGTGGGTGGGGGAAGGGAAGCAGTGGGAGGAGAGGAGGGAGGGGGAACTGGGATTGGTATGTAATAATAAATAAATAAATTATTAACTTAAAAAAAGACACAGACTGAAAAGCCAATGCCTTCAATGACCAACGGCAGTAGGATCATGAGAACCCAGGAAAAACTGCTCCAGAGGGAAGGAAATTAAAGAGATACTGACAACCAGCACTCCGTGGTGCAGAATGGAATCCTTTGCTAACAAGGGCAATCCAGGGAAAGCGTCATCGGGCCTGGCTGATGGCCAGGAGGAGCCTGAGAATGCCCTGCTGGGTGTAGAAGAGCCGAGCAGGGAATGCAAGGCAGATGCAGGCAATTTATTTCAAGTAAAATTTGAAATAAATTAGAATGTCTTGTCACTATCCTCACAAAGTTTCCAGAGTTTGAGATGACTTATCCACGAAGGGACACCATGAGTTCCTAGACTGACTGTCACGGCAGACTCCAGAGTTGTCTTTCTGTTGTGTTTCAAGACAGGGGAGCTCTGTCTGTCCTAGAACTCTCTCTGTAGACCAGGCTGGCCTTAAACTCACAGAGATCTGCCTAGCCTACCTCCCCACTGCTAGGATTAAAGGCATGTGCCCCTACACTCAGCTGACTCTAGGGTTATCAAGGCAAGTGCCCGAAGAGCTGGTAAGGCTCAAGTAAATAGCCCCTGTGTAAACACTGCAAAGACGGAAGTCCCACTATAAACTCTCATTGTTTGGTTTATTCCGTGTACATGTGTTACTTCAATCAAAAGTAAATGGGAAAAAGCGGCAACATGGACTCAGTGAAGCTGCCCCTGCTTTGATACCTGTCAGAAGCCAGTTTCAACAAAACTCATGCGTTCCAGGGGAAGAACAAGAGGATTAGAATTACTAGGCAAAAGGAACAGAAATACAGGGGAAATAAGGGACAGAAACACAGAACAGCATCGGGAGAACGTTCAGTGAATACTGACTCCGCCTTGCTTGTTTTCCACACACTTATGTACTTCATCCAAAAGGGGAGGGGGGTAACAGACTTCATTAACACGATATAAGGAATAGTCTTGATTTCGCCAACCTTTGGTCCAGGTGGAGAGGACCCATCTTTACATCCAGAATACTAATTAACTACACCCTGGGTCAGAATCGCTCCTTTGTAGCCACACCTGTTGTCAACAACTTTGGGAGAGCAAAATAAGCTCACCCCCTGAGCTCTAGGCAAAGTGGAACAGGCTCACGGCTCTGTGGGTCCTCACAGACGCTCCACCCCCAACTTTTAATGTCCTGTCTCCTGCTTTTGTCATGGCACTACCCATGAGAACAGGCTCCATGTATGCTCACTCATTTAGACCTGAACTGGAAACTCCTGAATGCCTTCCCTGAAGGTCTCGCTAATATACAGTGCCCCTGGGTGCCTTTCCTAGGAGGTGCCCCCCCCACCTCACCAGACATAAGAGGGTGACCGTTTTAAGGACATACGATGGAAACTTTGACATGAGAACTACAACATTCACAAGAAGGCATGTAAAAACTCTGCCCAGGCAGAGGCAGGCAGATTTCTGTGAGTTCGAGGCCAGCCTGGTCTCCAGAGCAAGTTCTAGGACTGGATCCATAGCTACTGAGAATCTGCCCATCTTGTAACTATTCCCGTGGAATGCTGATCGGTTTGAGAAATCAGAATCCATACATAGCCTTCAAGATCAGTGATGCATAAAATGTCAAAATAAGAGGAAAGGATGAAAGCATATTCTGCTCTATGTAAGAGTCTGTTAGCATGTTTCCACAGCCTACACATGTCAGCCTTCCTTTGTTCCCTGGCCGACACCCGACAGACTAAAGGACTGGTGAGCTTGTTGAAAATCCACGATTTGATGTTTTCCACCTTGTTACTCTAAAAGCAGAAATTAGGTGAGTCGAGTTGAAAAGGCCCTTGGGCCTGGCTCTGCCTTTCAACACATTATTATAAATCGCCAGGATTCATTTCAAAAGCTAAGTTGGCTTTCAGATCAAGCAGTGTGTACCGTGCATTCATGCTAGGGTCAAAGGTTGTGACTGGAGAAACCTGACCTGGCTCAAGTGCTAGGCGCCTATCTCAGTTCATCCCAGTTCCAAGATGATCCGGTCACTAACTCAGCTCGCGCCGACAGCCTCACTGCCCGTGTGCGGGATCTGCTTGACTCACCTTTCTCAACAGAAATCCAAGAAGTGGGTACAGTTTACTGGAGCTTTGTATTTTCAAATTGGTCGAAGATTGTGTTTTTCTAAAAAGTGAATGTGAAATCACTCTCCTCCCTTTTTCCCTCCTTCCCTCCCTTACTTCCCTTCCTCCCCCCCTCTCTCTTTTCTCCCTTTGTCCCTCTCTCTCAACTCTTTCACAAGATCACACTACTTAGCCTAGACTGGCCTTAAATATATGATCCTGTCATGTATCTCCCCAGTGCTGGGACCCTTGTTCTTTCTTTGCAGGGCACACAGACATTTGTTCAGTGGGGAGGGAGTGGTGTGGAGGTGGGGTTTCTTTTGCCTTGGAAGTAGAGGAGCTCTTTAGGAAAGAAACACCCATAGGTGCAGAACTCTGTTGGTCACCTCATTGTTAAGAGGGTCCAATCTCTAGTCCTTCTGCAAGCTCAAGAGCTGCTTCAGGCCCCTTTCATGTACATAACCACCCGGGGCAGCAGCTTCTCAGTGCAAAGGAAGAGGCTATTTGAATAAGCTCAATACAGATGGAAAAGTACAAAATATCCGGCGAAAACATTTTATTCATGGACAACAGCATGAAAGCAGCCACTGTGAAGAAGAAAAAAAACCAAAACTACAGATCCCAGAGGGCTTTTTCCCAGCCCCCCAAGTCCTCACAACAGTGTCAGGCAGGCAGTGTAGCCTCTCTGATTACAAAGAAGCACAGGAGGAATTGGGCCCCAGAGATTTCTTCATATAAAAGGGAAATTTGGGGGCCAGGTCTCATGGGACTGAAAGGCAGTCATAAGACAAAGATTCCTTTCAGTTAAAAGAGTCTAGGAATTATTTTTCTTACTTTTTCCATTTTTATTTACATATTTTGTGTGTGTTTAGAGAAAGGTATGCTACAGATGGGACTCAGGACATCAGGCTTGGAGGCAGGAGACAATATCTATCCGGCTGATTCTAGAATTTCAACACTTAAAAAAAAAACAAAGGGAGAAAGAAAAGAAAAAAGAAAAGAGACCCTTTTGAGATACGGGTCTGGCTGAGGTCGCATCTCTCAATCCTAGGGAGAGCATTGACCAACAACATTCTTCCCTCTCAGTGAGTTATTCTACTCGGCTCCTGAGAAAGAGATACCATAGACACCTAAGGCCAAAGGTAACTGAAGGAACACCTCAGAGGGTTAGACAGCCTGAGGGAGGCCTGACAGAACCAGGGGTCTGGGGTCTCTCCTCACAGCAGCAGGAGAGTACAGAGAGCCCTGACAGAAACACAGGTCTCACAGGAACTGGGGGTGGGGGCTGGGAGGGGCAGCAGCTCCCTCAGCCCTGCTCAGCTGCAGCTCTGCCCCTGCCCAGCACCAGCCTGTCCCCACTGAGTCTCAGAGCCTGCACCAGCTGAAGGGACCCTCATCCCTGGCATCCCAGCGTCCTGGAACTCTTTTCCTCTCAGCCCAGTGGCTGAGAGAAGTGTGGGCCCCATCTTCAACACTGTCCTCACCCTGAGAAAGGCCAACTCCTGCCTGTTTCCTCTGGCTCTCCTGGAAGCTAAATCCAGGGTTGTAAAGGAGTGTTTTGTGAACTCAGGAAAGGAAGAGACACTGTGGTTGTTCTGCAAATGTATTCACAGGGACCTCTTCTTTCTGTTGCCCACCCTGGCCCTAAACTGGCTGCAGAAGAAATTTCTCCCTGAAGGAGTCAAAGGGTCCTTGCAGGAATGCAGGTCCTGGCCTCTGCTTCTCCTCAGGGAGGGAGCATCACTCTGAGGGGCTCTGCATGTCCACCTGCCCGGAGATGCTGATTCCAAATTCAACTTGCACACCTGTGTCCAGGTGGAACCGTACACAAAGCTATGGAATACACCCAACTCTGTATAGACCTGGAGTTAAGAGAGGGCATTTGCAGCTGTTATGCCCAAATCCGTGAAGTCCCCCAATCTATGCATGGCTAATTCTAAAGAAACCATAAGGCATAAGGGATAATTCCATTTTAAATTTTGGATTGCCATTTTGTTAGAGTTTTTAAAAAAAACAACAAACAAAACGAATGTCACATGATTTTACCGCCATCTTGATTAAAGGTGACCACGTGGAGTGGAGTGGGCTTAACAAATCTCCAAGATAGTTTGAATTGGGATAGATTTGTGCATGATGACTCATGTCTCTTTCTAAAAACAATTTCTAAAAAATTTAAAGTGTTAAAGCTGCATCTCAATGTTTTATACTCAAATGTACCTTGCTCTGCCAGCTAGACTTTGTTTATTTAAGAGTCACCCAGGTGATAAAGCTTAAAAAGACATAAAAGGATCATAGGAAACAGTTGAGGTTTACAAATGTATGGCAGGACAAGAGTCCCAAGGAATGTGCAGTTGCAACAATGGACCTTAACAGTTTTAGAAATCCCAGTGCCAGGTGATCGTCACCAGAAACACCAGCTACAGTGAAATGGAGCAGGCTGAGATCTAAAAGACAGACTATGGATATGCTGTCCAGGGTGGGACCAAAGAAGTACTTTATTTTTAATATTCTTGATATTGCAGGAAGACATTTAAGAGATTTTAATTTTTTAGAAAAAAATTTAAATAAATTTATAAGGCTATGCTATAAAATGTTTTATATTGTTAATATTTAAACTTAAAGGCTCTTTGCTTTTACATACAGGGCTCAGTTTCCTTGTTGGCTTTTGGGGGACTTAGTGGATTTAAGCATAACACAGCAGAGCGGTGGTGGGGCACAAAATAGACCTCTGAGTTCGAGGTCAGCCTGTTCCAGAGCAGTTACACACACACACACACACACACACACACACACACACACACACAAACATATCACACACACACAAAAGTCTCAACAAACAGGGAGGGGGCATACACATCTGGGGCAGAACCTGCTTCCCTGCTCCTACATGAGACTGCTGAACTGTCTCTCCAGCACCAGAAGTTTAAAAAATGGAGGGAGGGGCTGGAGAGATGGCTCAGAGGTTAAGAACACTAACTGCCCTCTCCGAAGTCTTGAGTTCAATTCTCAGCAACCACACGCTGTTTCACAACCATCTATGGTGGGAGGGATCTGATGCCCTTTTCCGTCATGCACACATACATACAGACAGAACATTCACATACATAAAATACCTAATAAACAAGACTTTGGAAAAAATGGAGGGATTTATTTCAATTCTAAAGACTCGGGCGAGAGAAGCAGAAACAAGAGGGGATGAAAAAGATTATTGAATGAATCACAAATCCCTAGATATAAAGAAAAAGCATTTTTCCTTAATTTTTAATTAATTTGTTGGTAGAGTGTGTCTGTGTGTATGTGTGTGCATGCATGCATGTGGGGGGATGCGTGTGTGCGTGCGTGCATGCATGCATATGTGAACATGCATACCACAATGCATGTGTAGTCAGAGGATAACTTCCAGGACTCAGTTCTTCCCTTCCTCCTTGTTGAGACAGAGCCTTCCGTGTTCTGCTGTTGTGCCCTCTTTTCCAGGTCAGCAGGCTTACAAGCTTCGAGGCAATTCTCCAGTCTCAGCCTTCCATCTAACGGTTGGAGTGCCTGGATTACAGATGTGTGTTGCCCCATCTGGCCTTTTGCCTAGGTTTCAGGGATCAAACTTAGGTCATCAGGCCTGTGTGGCTGGTGCCTTTACCTGCGAGGCCATTTTCCCAGCCAAAGAAGGAGCATTTCTTGGCATGAAAGTCTAACAAAAATTCTTGATAATGGAAGCTGTTCTAAACCAAGGCATAACATCATAAACTTTGGGAAAATTGGAAATCTAGAGACTGTCTTTAAAAAAAAAAGCACTCTATTTTTAAGAAATTAATAGAGAAAACACACTTAAAAAGATTTATTTATTATGCATACAATATTCTGTCTGCATGTATGTCTGCAGGCCAGAAGAAGGCACCAGATCTCATTACAGATGGTACGAGTCACCATGTGGTTGCTGGGAATTGAACTCAGGTCCTTCGGAAGAACAGCCAATGCCATTTCTCCAGCTCTTAGGATGCACATTTGCTACAGATTATGAAAAAAAAATAAGGAATACAAAGATCCAGGGAAGAAGCCCAAGATATAAAAGAGGAGATGAACAGAGAGTACCTGGCCAAGTCAGAGCAGAGAAGGATATGGAAGAGAATGCTTGAGGACTTTGAGACTGACAGAATTCCTGATGTGGCCAGATGTATTATGAAGAGAAGCTGACAACTGATGGAGAGGCTGGACTGAATCTTTGTTAAATATATAGAGAGAACTCGAAAGAAAAAAAAACAAACAAAAAACCATACTGTCACTACAGCCAACGGACATAAAAGTTTTGTAAGCGAGAAATCACGGGGCTATTGCATGACTGCAGTGTGAACAATATTTACATAGAGTTATATAAACACTGACTATGGACACAGCCAAAGTTACAACATGATTGTGTTGGGAGGGTGGAGAAAGCGAAACTTGCAGGCACGCACACATCATAATGGTAACGGCAGAACAGAAAAGACAGTCGAGACGAAGGAGATGGTGGCTCACTGGCTGTTCTTCCAGAGGACCCAGGTTAGGTTTCCATCACCCACTTGGCAGCTGACAACCACCTGTAACTCTAGTTCCAGGGGATCCGACACCCTTTTCTGGCCTCTGTGGCACTGAATACACATGGGACACAGACATACATGTAGGCAAAACAACACCCATACATATAAAAAGAAGGAGAAGGACATGACCAGATGGTCAGTGTGGTAGAGCACTTGCATAGCATGGACACGGGTTTTGGTTCTGCAAGAAAAAAAGAAAAGAGAAGAAAGCCAAATTTTTGATGGTTAGATGTGAATAAAATAGTGCCTATAACATCTAAAAATCAATAACTGGCCATATAAGCACACCACTTAGAAATACTGAAAAAGTGGTGGGGGTTGGCCATGGCTATAATCATGGTACTTGGGAAGTAGAGGCGGAAGGATTGTTGAGTTCTTGTAGCTTGAGCTGCCTGTGTCCCTGTCTCAAAATCAAACAAACAAAGCAAAAACAAACAAACAAACAAAATAGAAAAGTCTGGGGAAATGGAAGATGTGACCTCCTGACCAGCCAGGCCTACAACGTGAGATTTGATTTGATTTGATTCAACAGTAAATTTTAGTTATCTTGGCCTCCCACATGCCCTGGGAGGACTCAGGTGCTCTCAGAGGTCAAGGGTCACACACCAAAAATGTGCATGTAAAGTGATTTTCCTAGAGCAAGTGCCTAAGTACTGGATTTAGTACTTAAAGTTAGGTGCTACTGACTCTGTCTAATTACACAGATGCATGGGATGCATCATTGCGTCTTTATATGTAGATCCAGTGACACAGATATGAAATATAATGAGAACTCATATTAAAATCAAAATAATCATAGGCTGTGATATAGCACAGACAGGTGGAGCAGGGGCAAGAACTTGGGCTCCAAACATAGTACAGAAAATAAAATTAATCATATGGTCAGGTTGGATGGTGAACACCTATGACCTACGATCCCAGCCACTGGGGAGTGTAAGCAGGAATACTGGAATTCAAAGTTGTCCTTGGCACAGAGTGAGTGAGGCTGGAAGATGGTCTGTGGGTGCCGATTGAAACCCTGACCCAGACAGAAACAAGTACATGTGGCTGAGTGGTGGAAGGCTCACCTAGTGGGCTCAAGGCCATGTCTGAACCTCAGCAAGACACACACACACACACACACACACACACACACACTCTCACACACACACACACTCACACACATACAGTCACACATTCTCTCTCAAACACACACATACACACACACACACAGATAGATAGAGAGAAAGAGAGAGAGAGAAAGAGAGACAGAGAGAAAGAGAGACAGAGAGAGAATGCCAGGACCAGGGCCAGCAATGTCCAGAGAAAGGACAGTAAAAGAGTAAAAGCATCTCTACCACATGCCTAGCTAGGAATGCAATTACTGTGTCTGTCACCCAGTCTGGTCATGAGCTCATCTGAGTCCTATCATGAAGACAGCTTAGACAGATTTGCTTCAAACCTTCAGATTGTGAGGGAATGTTGGTACTTGGATATCAAAAAGACACGGTTGCCATCCATCCTACGCACCAAAAACAACAAACAACTCTCGTTGTCTTTGTTTGACTCCAGGGCTTTGATGCACTTCAAATTACAGTCTTAAAACTAAGGTAAGATGGCAACGCCACTGTCTCCTGACGCTCAGGAGCTCCTCCCTGCATCGAGGACAAGACGAACAAGGAATTCAGTGAGGGACAGCATACACCTCCCAAGGTCTCCTAGGGCAGTGGCTCATTTGTTTCCACTGGAAACATCTCTTGGTCTTCTACAGCTGGGTAGCCACCAGGCCCTCATTCCAACACAGTCTGACCTCTGGGCCAGTGAGGAAGGGTTCCCAGAGTTAGGGCCTGGGAGCCCCTAGCAAGCCAGATTCAGCCATCCATCCTAGCCCTCAGCAGTCCAGTCAAAGACAGAACAGAGAGTGAAAAGCAGAAATCTGCTTAATGTCACCATATTGGGAAGAGGAAAAGAGGTCCAGTACTGCTCCCACCCATCCTGCCCATCTTCAGCTTCAAAATATGACGCATAAGTTTGTTTGTTTTGTCCTGTAACTCAATATACAGACCAGGCTAGCTTCCAACTCAGAGATTGCATACTTCTGCCTCCCGAGTGCTGGGAATTAAAGGCACACACCACCATATCCAGTAAAAATCTTTTCTTTTTAAATATATATATGTGTGTGTGTGTGTGTGTGTGTGTGTGTGTGTGTGTGTGTTTTGCCTGTATGTGAGTCTGTGCACTACATGTGTGCAGTGTCCATAAAGGTCAAAAGAAGGCACCGGATTCCTTGAACCTGGAGTTACAGATGGTTGTATGCCTTGTAGGTACTAGGAATTGAACCTGGGTTCTCTGGAAAAGCAGCCAGTTCTCTTAACCACTGAGCCACCTCTCTAGCCTACTTCTTTTCCTCCCTTCCCTCCCTCCCTTCTCCACTTCTTTCTCTCTCTCCCCCCTCCTCTGTTTTTGAAACAGGATCTCTGTGACTTGCTGTGTAGACCAGGCTGGCTTTGACTCATAGAGATCCACTTGTCTCTGCTGCCTCTGCTTCCGGAATACTGAAAAAAATTGTTCACCACCACCTTCATCTCTGCCTAGAAGCTTAGGTTTAAGTATAGAACAAGAAATCCAGAAGTATGTGTAGCTAAGCAGACTAGATCAAGGTACAACCCCAAATACATCCTTTTCTCAGTTCCTGTCTCTCCTGCAATGCAGTCTGACAAATTGTCAAAAATGTGTGAATGTCGGGCTGGAGAGATGGCTCAGTGGTTAAAAGCACTGACAGCTCTTCTAGAGGTTCCAAGTTCAATTCCCAGCACCCACATGATGACTCACAGCCATCTGTAATGAGATATGGTGCCCTCTTCTGGCATGTAGGAATACATGTAGGCAGAACACTGCATACATAATAAAAAATAAATAAATTTTTAAAAAAATGTGTGAATGTCTTCCCAGGAGACAAAGTCCACCTCTGGCTGGCAGCAACTTTTGGCCTTTTCTTTCTCCCAGAATGACATGCCTGGGCTATTTCCAATTTCTTGGGGCCCATTGTTCCAATAGCCTGATAGCCGAGGGGTGGCACACGGCACAAGCGACTCTTCAGAATATTGGCATTCCCAACAGTGTGGCTGGAGAAAATGTGCTTTCTCCTCTGTGGAATATTCTAAGTCGTTCGACGAGTCTCCTCACAGACGGACAGTTCCTTTCTCCGTCTAAAATGATCTTACTCACTCACCCATCTTTTTGTTTTCTTTTAATCTAGATCAGCAGTTCTCAACATGTGGGGTGTGACCCTTTTGGCAAACTTCTGTCTCCAAAAATATTTACATTATGGTCCATAGCAGAAGCAAATTACAGTTATGAAGTAGCAACAAAATGATTTTTTGGCTGGGGTCACCACAACACGAGGAGCTGTATTAAAGGGTCACAGCATTAGGAAGGTTGAGAACCACACCACTGCTCTAGACCCATTCGGCTTCTTTATTATGTGTGTAGTTTTGTTTTGGAGGCTTAGAGTTTGTAACTGGAGATGTCGGGGTCAGAGGCAGGGTCTCGGCAGTCCTAACAAGGCAGGCTGGGTCACCATCCTCAATAGGCCAATCAAACAGACCAATAATAGAGATAAGCAGAGAAAGATTTATTCAACATGGATGCATTGGGAAGATGAACCAAGCGGTCCTATGATCCACTGCTATACCTCCTATTCGTGCTCCCAACTAGTCCATTGCCAGGGTCGAGACATGAACTTAGGTTTAAATAGAAGGTATGAAGCAGGGCATTGGTGGCGCCCGTCTTTAGTCCCAGCCCTAGGGAGGCAGAGGCAGGAGGATCTCCGTGAGTTCGAGGCCAGCCTGGTCTACAGAGATAGTCCCAGGTATATATATATATATATATCTGTTATATATATAATAACAGCAAGAGGTGTTATTACAGAGAAAACCCTGTCTCAACAACAACAACAACAAACCACCAACAACCAAAGGTATAAAGTATGCAAAACAAGCAACCTCCCCTCTCCAAGGCGTGATTCCATCTGCCATTGACCTATCAGCATCTCAGCTCACGCCTGTCCTCCAGGTGGTCTGACAAGAGGGAAATCCCTTCCCTGGAGTTAAGTTCCACTTCTGGTTGGCACCAGGCTTCAAGCTTTTCCTTCTCTCAGCAAGAGATTCCTGGGGAAATTCCAGTTCCTGGGGGAACCTTGTTTCAAAGTGCTGAAGCCAAAGGGAGGGGTACCAGAATCTCTTTAGAATATTGTCAGCCTAGTTCCAGGCTTATTCCACACTGGTTACCCTTAGGTTCTAGATACCACGCCCTCTACGTGCACTGAAGTAAGGACCATCAACAACTGTATTATAATTTTGAAGATTTAGGGTCCGTGTATACAGTTGTATAACCAACGCCTCCAAACAAGACATGGGGTACCCTAAAAGTTCCCTCTATGAACTTTAGCTTCAACATGCTACACATTTTCAGTGAGGTAGCTGCACTCATGTGCTTGGCTAGGTGGAGAGGTCCTATGGGATTGGGGAAGCCCACTACTGAGTGGGTCTGTGGTGGCATTTCCAGAGCCATTCACAAAGGGGAAGATCCATGCGGAATCTGAGCAATACAGCTGGGGTTCAGGTGGGAGAAAAGTGGGGAGGAGGAGGGGACCAGCTAGAGCAGGCCATCTCTGTTCTCTGGAGGCCGTGTCCTCCCCACATACACGGACGGAAATTTATGAAGTCATGAGCCAACCTGAATCTCGTCCCCCTTTAAACTAGTTTCAAAGCACCAACTGTTCTTCCTTTTCTCTTTCCCTCCTTCCACCCATGTGTGTTTGTGTGTGTGCATGTGTGTGCAGGCGTTCCCACGTAGAGGTCAGAGGACAACTCACTAGAGTCGGTGCTTTCCTTCTGTGGCATGGGCCCCCGGGACAGAACTCAGGCCATTGAACTCAGCAGGTCGGGACTCTCTCGTCAGTCTTTCTTATTATCCACTGAGCTCTGTGTTTGTGTGTGGAAATGTGTGTGTATATAGGAGTTGGAGGGAATGTTTGTGTGTGAGGGGGAGGGTGGGAGTGAGGGTGGGCGTTTGTGGCTGGGAGTGGGGGATGTTTGTGTGGGTGTGTGTTTGTGTTTGAAGTAGGGGCAACTTCAGTTTCTTCAAAGCCACAGAATTGTTCTCAGATTATATTTTTCTGAGCCTCCCAGGTATATCTAATAGGTGTGAATCCACTTTAGATTGTTCATCACAACTGGCTGTTGTTATTTGTTTATGTGCCTCTATGGAAAAGCACGTTTTAGCCACGTGTGGCTTGTCATTGAGATTGGACATTACTCTTGTGACTCCTCTTAACCCTCTGAGTATAAATTGTCTGAGGCTCTGAATAAAGTTGGCTATTGCATGAGACTTTATTCTACTTCATTCATCTGCTCCATGTTCCCAAGTCCCCCTGCTAGCTAGAGCCGTGAACAGCCCCGAAGCTTAGGAGATGTTCTGTCTCTGCACCCTGCCTCCTGCTAGGGGCACACAAGGATTACAGATCTGCTGCACCCCGACTCTACATGTTCCAGGGAGAAGTTCAAGCTTCAGGTCATCTCCCAGTCACCACTAAGCGTTTTTAAAGATGGCAATTATCACAGTTTTCCAACACTGCAGGGAGATGGCTGTTGGTGGGATCTGAATCCAGGGCCTTGCATATGCTAAAGACACAACCACTAAGTGAGCAGCACCACAAATCCTAAAACTTTATTTTAATGACCGCATACTATTTCTTCAAATGTTAGTCAATTTATTTAGAAAAAAAACCCGAAAAACTTCACAAGATTATCAAGTTATTTAGAAAAAATATCAGACAAAAAATTGAAAAATTTCACCAGAACTTTTTATGCTATTTCTTGGTGGGATTAATTTCCAATTCCATGCTACCATTGCAGCTTTGTGTGTGCAGTTAGCTTGTTTCGTTGTTTGTTTGGTTTTGATTAGGAGGGGTCTGGCGTTTTTCTGCCTCATCTTTCTCTGCTATTATTCTATGCTCTGTCCATGTTGTTACCGTTCTCCAGCACACTGTCATTGACTAGTCTTTTATTTTGGGGGTTTTTGAGACAGGGTTTCTCTGCATAACAGCTCTGGTTGTCCTGGAACTCACTTTGCAGACCAGGTTGACCTTGAACTCACAGAGCTCCCCCCCAATGCTGAAATTAAAGGTGTGCATGACCACCGCCCAGCTGAATATTCTTTTCTTTTCTTTTTTTTTAGATTTATTTATTTATTAGAAGAGCCTGTGCTCTTAACTGCTGAGAAATCTCGCCAGCCTGAATAGTCTTAATCTTTTTATTATGTCCCTAGTTTTACTACAACCTTTCTAGATCTTTTCTAGTTCGCTTTCAAATCCCATATCCTGATCCTGGATACTGCTGGGTAGTATTTCCACATGCATGTAAAACTCTCATGTCAGAAACTGAATTCCTATTCCCTTTCCAAATCTGTTTTTGCAGACACCAATTTTAGCTGGGGTGAGCGCTGTCTTTGCGGTCATTTATAAAAGCCCATCATGTTCCACTTCTCTGCAACTAACTCTGCTCCAAAACTCCTCTCCGAGGCCCTTCTTTCCAATTCCACACTGCTTTTCTTTTTTCTAAGTAATAGCGAGAAACAAAACTATGGGTTCTTCAGGTAGGTAGTCACAGCCTCTCCCCTGCACTTTCCCCCTTCTACCCTCCACTCCTTCATCCCCGGTGACATCAGCCTGGATTCTGAACACTGGGATGCTGTGCTTTCCTAGTCCGCTCTCTCCTTCACGACCGGGTCTTTAGTCTGTTTTGACTTGTGAGCGCGGCTGCCTCCTTGATCTGCGCCTGCGCTAAGCACGGAAAAACGAATGCATCCTGCCTACAACCTGTGGCGCTTAGCTACCTAGAAAGCTGCTGTGGACCTGAGCCCACGAGTTCTTCGCCATTCTCCTTTGCGGAGAGGGAGGCCGGTACCCCAGATGCGACCTCTCTAGGAAGATCTCCAAGGGCTCCGGCCTGCAAAGTGCGCGCGCACCTCCGGAGCCAGGGTGGCCGAACGGCGCTTCTTGATTGGAGCGGGCGCGACTGCTGATTGGCTGTGCCGGGGTCAGGCGCTGTGGGCCGAGTGAACGCGAGTAACCCCGGTGGCGGTGCTGACCGCGAGTAACCCCGCTGGGCGTTTGCTGCCCTGACCCGGCCGGGGCGGGAAGAGGCAAGGGTGTGGGGCTCATTGTCCAACCGCTACCCTAGTTGAGCAGGCGGAGCCTCTGCGTAGAGCTGCTCCCTCCCGGTTCAGGCCGCAGCTTCTCTGTGGAGCTTAGTGAGGCTCACAGTCCGACAGGAGGTGCGTCAGATCATGGGGTTAACGAATGGTTGTAGCGGCCTCGTGCCCTAGTGACCCCAATGAGGCGGCTCCTCTTCTCACTGTCCTGATCCGTTGGAAAAGTCTTGGCAGGAAGCTTTGACTGGCAGAGACTGAAGTTACTGAAACTGCAGCTTCTCTCACCATGTACTCCAGGGACAAAGGGCCGGGAGCCTGAGGGGACAGGCTTTTGTAAAAGACCGAGGAGAAAAGGGACAGATGAGTACGCATGAAGAATGAAGGATATCACGCAAACATGGGTAGTGAACATTTAAAATGGTTGCCCCGGTGTGTAAAAGTGTAGAAAGTTGCAGATGGAAGCAGTCGCGGTGGAGCAGCCTAAAATGTTCTGGAGCTAGGGTTAGTAAGTGCCATAGGATGACTCTATGCACCTGTGTGTGGTATGTGCCCCTGTGGATGCGTGCGTAGACGAGCTTGTGTTTTCAGGCATGCATGGAGGCCAGAGGTTGACATCCAGATGGCTTCATTGCTTCTCCACCTTAGGCTTTTGAAACAAGGTCTTTCATTGAACTTGGAATTCAGTTTCACATAGACTGGTTGGCCAATAAGCCACCTCATCCCCCATCTCTTCTCCCCAAGATATACGGGTCTCTAGCTGCCAGCACTGAGGTAACAGACACAGAAAGCGATCCCAGGGATTTTTCACCTGGGTTCTGGGAATCCAAACACAGGCCCTCTATACTACCCATTGAGCCATCTCCCCGGCCCATGACTTTTTAAATTTAGTTCTATTGATTCATGTTCAAATTACATGTGTGTATGTATGCAGATGTGTATTTCTATGCTCACATATGAATTAAAGGGATCCTTCTTTTGGTCTGGATTCTCTAGAAAGGGCTAAGAACAGAGACATGAGCAAGCTTGGACATCTGTGGTCTTCTCCACTCAATTCCCTCATTTCCTTAAGTTGCTCACAGCTCTTTTAAAGCTTGGGTGGGACACGGTCAAGATAGAGGATTCACATTGGCCTCTCTGAGAAGGGTCTTGCTTGGATTCAGATCGCTGAACTACACAGTACACTCTCTGTGGCTTGAGTGTAGCAGGCTGGGCAGGATGGGGGGGCGGCAGAGTGGGATCATCAAAAGGGGAGTGTTCTGCCCCTAGGAATCTCAGGAACCTTAGCAGCCTGTAATTAGGGCTTGTGGCATTTGTCCCTAAGGTCAATGCTCAAGAATCAGTACTTTGTCCATCCATAATGTAGAAAGTTAACTATAGGTCAGAGACTAGAACTTTTCCCTCTCTGTGACATTTCCTGCAGTTCGTAGCAGAGTTAGAATTTAAAAGAAGATGAGAGATAGATCTTTCCACGATTTTATCCAGTATTATCTGTTTTAGGTGCAGGGAGGCATTTCTTTTTGTTCTTGTTTCTGTTTTTTCAAGATAGGGTTTCTCTGTAGCATTGGAGCCTGTCCTGTAACGAGCTCTTGCAGACCAGGTTGATCTCGAGATCCGCCTGTCTCGGTCTGGAGTGCTGGGATTAAAGAATCGTGCCACCATTGCTGGCTTGAGGAAGGTGGCCTTGAGGGTCTCACAACCTGACTGGAGAGTAGGGCGTGGTTAGAAAAAGTTCCTGTGGAAAAGTAAAGGGATTCAAGCTGCCATGTGGTTGCATGTTAAGGAGAGTGAGCTGCATTTCTTCCTGGAAAACAAAGGTTCATGTTGGGTGACTGGACATGACTTTGGCTTTCCACCACTGCCAGCCGGGGAGGAGGGCTGCACCAGCCGGCTCAGAATCATTACTGTGTATCACCAGCAGGTTCTTAAGCATAAGAGAAATCCAGGCGTGCCTTCTCCATCCTCTCTTCCGGGGGACAGTGGTGTGTCTCCAGACCACTGCACAAATAATCATGTTCTTCTCTCCAAGGAAACTCGGCCCCATGAATCAAATTTAGGCTTTTATAGCATGTTCTACAGAGCCGACGCGCCATCTAGACCATAGCACTAGGTCTGTCTACAGCAAAGCTTTCACATTGTCATGTCCTCCAGTGTGTGGACTTAGACCTTGGCTTCTTCACTCTTCAGAAAGTTAGATTTGTGACTGCACAGTGACCTTCTTGACGACCATGTGCTCTCGAGAGTCTACAGCTGCTGCACTCTGGTGTGGCAAGACTAACAGTCTGTTTCGCA
This sequence comes from Myodes glareolus, assembly GCF_982192425.1. Lineage (NCBI taxonomy): Eukaryota > Metazoa > Chordata > Mammalia > Rodentia > Cricetidae > Myodes > Myodes glareolus. The sequence goes on along the minus strand of NC_142032.1, from coordinate 17,564,323 downwards.
GCTGCTTCTTATGAGTCATATGGCTCGCATCTGTTCCCTTTAAGTTTGAATTGAGAGACTGTATAGACTGGAATCAAATGGAATATTGAGTATTGCCCTTAATCGAGTAGTCTAATCCGTGCTTTTTTTTCTTTTCTTTTTGAGATTATAATATAATTACATCATTTCTCCTTTCCTTTTTCTCTTTCCAAACCCTCTCTGTACCCCTCCTTGCTCTCTTTCAAACTGATGGTCTTTTTTCCATTAACTAATTAATTCCCATACACATATTTTCCTAAACATATCCTGCTCGGTATGATGTTACATGCATGCTTATTTTCAGGGCTGACCATTGGTATTGGATAACCTTGCGGACGACTGTTTTTGCTGTTCTCAGTATTTCTCTGTTGTCTGTTAAGTTCTTTGTGTAGGACTGAGGCCTCATTGGCTTTCCCCCATCCATGTTAGCATGTCCATTATTGTCCTTGTCCAGGTGGGAAATCCAAACAGAGATATAGAAAGAAAGTAGGCAGAGCCAAGGAGACACCATGCAGCTGTTGAAGGAGAAAGACACCCAGTAAGAAACTTACCCAGTAAGCCAGATTAATAGAAATTGGTTAATTTAAGATATAAGAGCTAGCTAGGGGGCTGGAGAGATGGCTCAGATGGTTAAGAGCATTGCCTGCTCTTCCAAATGTCCTGAGTTCAATTCCCAGCAACCACATGGTGGCTCACAACCATCTGTAATGGGGTCTGGTGCCCTCTTCTGGCCCGCAGGCATACACAGACAGAATATTGTATACATAATATATTTTTTTTTAAAAAAAAAAGCTAGCTAGGAATATACCTAAGCTATTGGCCAAACAGTGTTGTGGTGTGGGAGAATTGTCTGTAATCTGTCAATTATATTTTAAATAAATGCTGATTGGTCAGGCAGGAAGTATAGGTGGGAAAACCAGACAAGAAGTAGAGGTGATGCAATGAGAAAAGGAGAATTCTGGGAAGCAGGAAGCTCCCTCTGCCACTCCTTCCCAGACCACCGAAGAAGCAACATGTGAGCTGACAGCTGGAAAAGGTACTGAGCCACATGGCTAACACAGACAAGAATTATGGGTTACCATAAGATGTAAGAATTAGTTAATAAGAAGACTGACCTAATGGGCCAATCAGTTTATAATCTTATAGAGTCGTGTGTGTGATTTTCCTTGGGGCTTGCCGGATGTGGGGTACTGGGTGGGACAGAAACCCCAACAAGCTGGCCCTCATACTACAGTGTTGTAATGACTATAGTTTCCATGTGATTATTCGGGTCTGGGCAGCTGGGAAACAAATGAGCAGTCTCCAGTTACAGCCTTCCTCTCTTCAGCTCCTGGCAACTGTACCATAGCAACAGCAAAAGTTAAGAAGGAAAAGTGTTGCATGGCATGTGCAGGGTTTGGAACCTTCATATATGAGGCTGGGAAAGTGCGATGGCCCCACTGCCTTGGAAGAGAGTGTGGCAAAGTGTGAAAGCAGAAACACTGTATGATCCAACAATTCAGCTTCTAGGAGTATACCCAAGAGAAACAGGACACATATTCATGTGAAAACTTATATGTGAATGTTCATAGTTGTGTTATAAAATAGTCAGAAAGTAGGAAAAAACATTTCTATCAATAGATTAATAAATGCAACGTATTTATAAAATAGAATGGTATTTGTTTATACAAACAATAATGTGCAGTTTAATGTGGTGGCGCACACTTTTTATCCTAACACTCAAATGGTAGAGGCAGGTGAATCTGCAAGTTCCAGAGTAACCAGGGCTACACAGTGAGACCACATCTCTAACCCTCCTCACGTCCAAAAAAAAAGAGAGAGAGAGAGAAAGAAAGAAAGAAAAGAACAAGGAAATACAGATACATGACATAGGTGGATCTTGACATTATTTTGAACCCAAAGAGTAAGACCTATGCTTCCATTTATATGAAATGTTCAGGATAGATAGAGGCATTTGAATTTTTTCACCTTTTGTAGATTGTCCCCCCCACCCTTTGTTTTTTCTTTTCTTTTTTAAAGATTTATTTATTTATTATGTACACAGGGTTCAGCCTCCATCTATGCCTGCAGGCCAGAAGAGTGCACCAGATATCATTACAGATGGTTGTGAGCCACCATGTGGTTGCTGGGAATTGAACTCAGGACCTCTGGAAGAGCAGTCAATGCTTTTAACCTCTAAGCCATCTCTCCAGCCCGCTTATATATATATATATATATATATAGCCTGCTGTGTCCCAGGCCAGCATTGAACTCTTTGTCAGTGAGGATTATCTTGAAATGCAGGTCCTCCTGCCTGTACCTCCTGAGTGCTAGGGTTGTACAACCTGAGCGCTAAGTAAACAACAACCACACATGGTTTATGCAGTGCTGCAGATCAAAACAGGGTCTCCTGCATCCTAGGCATTTTACCCACAGAGCCACATTTCAGCCGACTGGCTCTCTTTTAAGCAGAGGCACAAGATCAGAAATTCCGAAGCATAAATGGTCAATAGTTCTTTCCTTTCTTTTGGTTTTCTTTGAGGCAGCTTCACATACTCCAGGTGGCCTCACACTCACTTGAGCTTCTGATCTTTTTCCCTCCACCTTATGAAAGCTGGGATGACTAACACCTGCCACCATTCTCAGTGGAGATAATGCTGAAAACTGCCAAGGGATAATCAAGAGAAGACTGACCCTCCCTTCTCCTCCCAAAAGATGTGTAAGTACTGTATAGAGTTCTCTACCTATAGATGTGTATGTAGAGTTCTCTACCTATAGATGTGCATGTAGAGTTCTCTGTACCTATAGATGTGCATGTCGTGTATAGCATTCTCTACCTTAGATCTGTATATTCACTTTTCGTTTCTCCATTATTTTAAACTACTTTTTGGCTAAATCTTTATGTCTGAACAGGACATATGGTCTTCTCGTCCCTTTCCATATAATGCCTCAAGCAGTATTCACTGCTTGCCCCCTGGGGACTCTCACTGAGTTTCTACCCTCACTCTCTCCTTAGATTCTTTCAGGTGGAAAGTCTCACCCTCTTTCTCTTTGGAGCCTTTACAAAAATAAGAAAACAGTCCGCTGTGAAAGAAACACTGTGCTTCCTATGGGAAGCACACAGGAGTGTTAAACCAGAGGGAGGGCATCACGGTGCAGAACAGGAGGGAGTGAGAGACAAACATTGGGAGGGCACATTGTTGATTTAATGCCAGTTCATGGAAGCCAATCCGGAGCAGTAGTTCTCAGCCTTTGTGGTGCCAAGACCCTTTAATACAGCTCCTCATGCTGTGCTGACTTCCAGTCATAAAATTATTTTGTTTGCTACTTCATACCTGTAGTTTTGCTACTGTTGTGAATCAATGTAATCTGTGTTTTCTGATTGTCTTAGACAACCCCCGTGAAAGGGTCTTTTGTCCCCCACAGGTGGAGAACTGCTATTCTAGAGCAATTGAAAAGCTATTCTGGGGATTGGAGTGGGCTCAGCAGTTAACACTGACTATTCTTCCAGAGATCCTGAGCTCAATTCCCAGCAACCATAACCATCTATGCCCTCTCTGAATGCAGACAGAACACTTATATACATATATCCCAGTACTCAGGAGACAGAGGCAGGTGGATCTCCACGAGTTTGAGGCCAGCCTGGTCTACAGAGCGAGTTCCAGGACAGCCAGAGCAGTTACGCAGAGACAAAAACCTAGAGTACCCATCTTGTGGTCTGAAGGTTTGCAAACCTCTCTGGGCTGTTTGCTTTCCCTCAGTTGCCAGTCAGCATTCTCAGCTTTCTGTTCCCTGGAGGCAGGACATTCCAGGAAGAAAAATGAGCTGGACTTTTCAGGGCTGAGAGCTAACAGCTTTTCCTGAAGCTGTGTTATCCATGTGGCCGTGTGACACACAGAGACCTGGCACGGCCCTGGGCTGGTTGTCAGCTGATGCTGTGTTTGACTCAATGCCAGTAGACTCTTGGTTTCCTGCTGCCAGAGTTTACCCTCTAGTTACCCTTAGGAAGGGCAGGCGGTTACTGGGGTATGACTCCATCCTTTCTATAGTTCTAGCAAAGGGAGGCAGATTTCTGGGACTTTCAAGGCCAGCAAAGGCTACATAGTGAGACTCTGTCAAATACACAAGTTCAAAACAGAGGCTGTGAATGTGCCTCGTCTGTAGAATGCTTGACCAACACGCAGAGATCCCTGGGTTCCACCTCTAGCACGGTGTGCAAGAAATAGATATCATGACTATCACAGTCAAAAAGCTCCCAGACATTATAGCCAGATCCACTTTTATTAGGAACAACTACAATCTCAATTAGTACAATTAGACTCAAGAGTTTATATTAATGAAAATCATCCAAAATTATGCTTGGGTTACAAATAACTATCACCCGTAAAAAGGAGAAAAATCTTCTTCAGGCATGGAAAAGGTTTCCTGCACTGTTTCCATGGCAGTGAGTAGGCACTCCTCTGTGACTGCTTAGATCCCACTTCCCCGGTGAGTGCTGTCAATCTCTGGGAAGAGCAATGAGAACTAAAGATGGTATCTAGAACATATGGATGTGTGGGGCTCATGGTGTACACTACTCCTGTAGAAGGCTGTATGAGACTCTCTGCTGAGGACCATCAAATACTTAATTAAAAAAAAGCTCTAGTCACCTCAAAACTGCCCCTTGAGGTAGGTGAGTAATAGTAGCCCAAAGACTTGCTCAGGGACAGTGTCAGAGTGTCCTCCAGGGTGGACGTGCTAGGCACTTACTTCACCATGAGTGGGAAGTGACACCATCAGGTGTTTATTAGCAAGGGAGGTTTGGAAGACATTAAAGACCTTATCTCTGGGGTAGATTTGTTATAAAGTAGATTAAGAGAGGCCTTGGATTAAGCCACCAGCAGACTTCACTTTGCAAACCTTTTACGCCAACTCACCTGAGCTACACTTTCGGAGAACACACCCAGAGCCTAGCAACCCAAGGAGAAAACTCCCCTGAGCACCACCGCCACCATCACTTGTTTAATAACAGTAACAAGGACGCCAGTGCAATCAAATACAGTCAAGTTACTTCCACTTCATACCAGATTTGAGCATCTACTAGAAACAGCTCCCGGAAAAATTATCCAAACGAAGCCTGTAAAAGATTTCAGCCAATCACTGCAGTCACAATCTACCAGCTAGCCTCTTGTTTACACCCGCTCCATCTTCAGGGTCTCAGGGCTAAGGGAGGGAGGGAGGCTGGGCTCACATGCACTGAAGAGTAGAAAGGAGGTAAGGCACCCAAAGCTGTTAGCACATTATGTGGGAACTGTCAGAAATCCACCTGAGAGGATCTGAAAGTGTCCCTTACCTAAACCTTCCATCACATCCTACCTAAAGCCCCACAGACACGGGGGCCTCAGCCTGAGGTCCCTGTGCAGCCCTGTGCTGCAATATGGCCTGCATCAGATCTGCGGGATGAGAGTGGAGGAGGAAGAAGGTTGTTGTTGTTTCTTATAAATCAAGGATCTGATGACCTGGGAAAGGAAAACCACCCAAAGGCCTTTCCAGAGGGTTAGGTCAGAGGGATATAGGTCAGCAGATCTGCAGTGATCTTCTACAAGATTTTCACCTTCAACGAACAGCTCGAAGCCTGTGTTCGATCAACACAAGAAGAAAGGCTCTGATCTGATTTCAAGTGAACAGAGCGTTTGGCGCTATCCACAGCCAGTCCTAACACCAAAGCCAGGCTTCTGGATTGGGCTACAGGGCAGGAGAGGTTGATGGTTCCAAAATGCTGATGTAATGCTTTCTTCTAGATTTTTCTGTACTATTGTCTGCCCTGAGCTGTGTGATAGGGATGTTCGTTAGTTCATGGCACCCTAGTTACCACATTTCAGTGGAAGCTTTGCAATACACCCTGGCTTCAGGAAGCAGGGCCTCTTTCTGAAGTGAGGCCCTGGGCGATTGCCTGTGCTTCTCGTGTTTTTTTCAGGGATAAAATGGGGAACTTCATCCTCTCACAAGCATTGTACCACCACCTGCCTACATTCATCAACCAGAACCACCTTGCAGAGCCTGCAAGGAGGCGAAAACACACTGTCTACCCCGACTCACACGGAAACCAACAATCGACCATCTCATTCAGCAGATGCTCCACTGAGACAAGCACTTGGCCGAGCTGTTAACTCACAAACCAGCAGATCTCTGAACCATGGTGTTCGAGAGCCTACCAAGCTTTTCCGAAATCACTGTGGCAGAGGCACATAGGGATAGAGGTAGAGAGGATCTGGAGGCCACAAAGAAGCGACACCTGGCTTTGCTCACTCAAGGGACACACCTGTTCTGTGCCCATGGAGCATTGCATCTGTGGGAGAGGAAGGTGCCAGGACAGCAAGCCCCGAGTGCTCAGAATACACTCAGGCAACTTGTCGCCTGTCCAGGGAAAGAGGAAAATGCCAAAGAACAGAGAACTGGCAGCAGAACTCAGGGCAAGGTAACAGCCTCCCAGGCAGCTCACTGGGAGCTGGATGACCCCAAAGCAAAGAATGCAAGAAAGGTTCAACCCCACGAGAAGCCCATCTCTACTCAGTTCAAGGAGAAAATCAGAGTGATGGATGGTACTAACACTTCAGATCCCTGGCAGTGTATTCCCCAAGGGCTCACTTAGGAATCTCCCTTTCAGCAGCTACCTACAGATGCTGTACCTCAACCTCTCCAGTTCCTGTCCAGCCAGGAAAGAAACTGACAACTCCTCTTGTCCTTCAATTTTCCAAGTGAAATATTTTCATGTTCCAAATGAAGATTTTGTTTATATCCATAGTCTTATACCATATCCTCAGAACGCTTACCAGCTATTAGCTATCAGTTCTAGAGACACACTTCACATGAAGATTTTTCTGTGAAGAAATCTTCATGTTGCTAAAAGCTAGCTGCATCCCCCTCACACACAGACCACATAACAGCCCCCCCCCACTCTCTTAAACTGATTGAATTATTTCAGCCACACCAAGCTCTGTGGTTCAGACTTGACTAAAAGGAGGCCATGCTATAGAGAGGGGCCTGGTGTCTGTGTTAAGTAGGCCACTGGGTATGGTTACCCTTTCCTACCTTTCTCCCAGCCTTACTTATGAGCCACACTATAGATGCTAACTCTTGGCTCCAGATGATCTACTTTCTATATATCAAATCAAAAAAAAATTTCCCATTTCATCTAGCAAAGCCTGTGATGAAGTTCCTTAGCAGATAGGGAAGTTCCCGGAAGGTTTTGTTATATTTCTAGTTTGAAGCAGCAATCTCAAAGCTCAGAACAAGGAGAAAAGTATCTAGGAAGAAGAAGCAATATTTCAGACACCAGAAAAATTGCCTAGGCTTTGGAAGGTGGACACAGACCGGTGGCTGGCCGGCTGAGTGCCTGGGAGGTAGACAGAGAGAAAAGAAACCAAGCAAGATGCAATGCAAACAGGGACAGAACCCTGTGCTCATGACCTTGGCCTCAGAACAGCATGTTTGCTGGCTTTTAATACTCTGTGTATAGAATGTTCAAATTTATTGTTATTACTTAAGATTGTTGCGTAAAATTGTATATGCATTTATCATGTCTGTGTTTAGAAGTATCTATCTATATTGAGGCTTGGTTAATCCTAGCTAATTAAAATGCGTTTTACCTCAAAACGTGATCAAAGCTTTTTCATTTTAAAAGAATACTGTACTGGAATAGGTTAAATGCATCATTAGCAGTCTGGTAGCATTATCCTGGAGTTAATCAACAGAATATTAAATCTCTGCCCAGATAACTTTGGGAACAGGAACTGGGGAGCCCCAAACTCAGCTACTCTTGAGGCTCCGATCTCCAGTTCTTTTAATCCTGGCCAAGACAGCAGCCTTGGATACTTTCTTCCGGTCGTAAGCCAGGCCCAGGGCAGCCATGCAGTCGATGAAGAATGTTGTGAAGTTGACGTACCAGCGGTACTCACTGGCAGAGTAGTCGTAGGGGAAGACGTGGTGGTAGTTGTGGAAGCCCTCGCCTGGAAGAGAAGCACAGGGAGCAGTTGGGGGCTCGGTGACTGCTGTTTCCTGCTCTGAACACATCTCTAACAAGGTAATCGGGTACCTCAAACCTTGAAGAAGCTCACTGTTGAGTGCCACAGTCTTGTATTTTAAAGTGAATAGATGCCCTCAGAGGAATCTCAGGAAAGCAGCTGACAGGCTCTGCTCACACTTACCTGTCTGGGAGTCTTTGTCAAATCAAGTTTTTATTATAAGATAAGAAGTTAAGAGAGAAGCTGGGTCTAAGGGAACAGATTTTATGCTGGAAAGTATCAGAACATCAAGAGGTACAGGCCCAAGAACTCATAGGGTCTGTACATAAGTACATGTGTTTGGGAAGGAAAAGGAGGAAGCAAAGGGAATTCTCAGTCACATTCTCCCAAAGCTAAGTAGATAGCACACCTTCCCCACACACTGCTGATCTCTGTAAGGATAGGGTGTATTCTAACAGGAGGGGCAGCTGCTGCCAAAAGGAAAAAAAAAGCCAGTCAGTGACAAGAGACCTCCTCCTCCCCACCACCACCACACTGGCTCACAGTAGGCTGCTGACTCTTGAGTCAGGGATGTGCTGAGAAAACAAACACTTTGATAAAAGGAAAAAAAATATCTGGACTCTGGAGGGCTTCTGCAGAGGGTGATGTGTTTACCATCTCTTGGCAGGACTCTTCTTTCTGAATGGATTCCAACAATACAGAACACAGAAGATCCAAATGCCCTCTTCTGGCCATATCAGGCACTGCATGCACAAGGTGCACAGCCATACATGCAGGCAAGCCACCCCCACCAAAAAAAAAAAAAAAAAAGAAAGAAAGAAAAAAATACAATTTCAAGATTTTTTTTAAAAAAAGATTGCTAGTTTTTACACACTTTCCCAAGGATGTTTCAAGTGAGTACTTCCCAGGAGTCCACACCTTGACATTCAACATGAAATCAGACACCGTAGTGACAAGGGAGAGAAAAAGAGATCAAGGAGTAGCGACAGGAGCAGGGAGAGATAGCAGCAATGTTCCAGGGAATGACCAGCATGTGACCTGAGGGGAGTAATTCAAGACAAGGATGAGAGTGATAGGAGCATCAGGGCAGAGAGCAATGGGAAAGATGAGAATGAGCTTGGAGCAGTTACTATCTCCCAGCCCAACAAAAGAGATACTGGCAGCCATTTGGAACTGATGGTCACAAGGAAGCCTCACTGTAGAGCAATACAGGACACACGTAACCCAGTTCAGATTATTCTTTCCTAAGGAAACATCAGATTTGGATAGCATAGGGTTCGCTTTAAAAGTGGTCAAAGTAGCAGCATACAAAATTGTAGGAGAGACACACAGACTCCAGCAAGAACCAGGAAAAGCTTGGATAATGTTACAGGTACCACTGAATGGAGAGCAGAGTGGTCTCCGGCTGTCAACAGATGATGAGAAGAGGGCACTGGGTTCTCACAGGGGAAACCAGCTAAGGCTTCAGTCCCTGGGAGAGCGGGGCAAGGGCAGTGCCAGAACTGCAGTCAGCACTGGAATGTGAGAGGGAAGCATCCAGGAACAGCCAACATCAGATCACCCACGAGGCACTTCTCACAAAACGCTGCTCCATCAGTATGGAACAGCTGGGAGGAAAAGAACAAGAAGGGAAAATGGTGGGGGGAGGCGGTGGGGGAAGCCAAGAGTCTGCCATGCAGCTGACATGGCTACATGACAAAGCAAGGTCCACAGCGGGGAGATAAATACAAGTGTGGCAACCTGAAGATTATTGGCCTAAATCCCAACTCTTTTACACTGGACGCAGCAAGATTACATAGGAATCACTAGACAATAGTCACTACCCTGGTGACTATGTACTCTTTTTGCAAATCCTAGGCTACAAAGAGTCACAGACCTGCCAGGGGACAAGAGGAGGAAAACTCAGAGGCTCATTATAGGAAGCATTTAGAAACTGGTTTACAACCTATAAGCAAAAGCAGAATTACTTCTTGCCCTTTCCACTTTACATTAAGAGTTGTTGCTTGCCCAACTCTCAAGAGTTTCCAGATACTCCTCCCCAACCCCCGGTTTTATAGTGGAAAAACTGAACTACACAGTACTCATAAAACAGGTCATTCTGGTTCCCCTGGCTCCTAGACAAATACCCCAAATAGCAGGTCCCTAGATAGATGGTCATGCTGAGGATTAGTGACTTACCCACGGCACCCACGGAAACCAGGACATTCTCTCGAGGTTCAATGTTCTTGTCGTAGGGGCGATAGCCATAGATGTGGGCGGCACTGTTCACCAGCCAGGTGCAATTGAGAACCACAGCATACCGCAAAAAAGCAGAGACGTACAAACTGTTTACAAAAGTTTCACCCCAGTAATACCAGGGCACCAGTGTGGGCAGGATAAAACACATCAATAGGATGCTGGGCACGTAGTACCTATATGGAGAGATCAGACACTGAGTGTATGGAGAGAGGACTCCCACACCTACACAAACTGTCCTTTCTAATTAGGCAGGGTTGTGTCATCTTATGCCTGAGGATGGAACAGGTCATCAGCATGAGGAGGTGGCATAAAATCTCGACGCGGTGTTCTTTCTGTTTTCCGAGGATGTGCCGCTATTCCACGTTCCTCTTACTGGGTCGAGTGTGTCTCCTCTCAAGTCTTTTCCTGACTACAAATCTATTACCCTTTTCACCGGAGCACAAGCTCATGCTGGTCAAACTGATCAGAGTCAAATCACGGCCTCATCAGTCAGTTCCACTGCCCAGGCTGTTGTCCATCAGCCTTGGAGCTCCTTTTTCTTGCCTTTGGCAGCTTACGACACATGTCCCGCACTCACTTCCTGCGATCACCCTGTAGATCTTTGCTCTGCTCTCCCCACCAGGTCTCTGTCTCATTTTCCACTGCCTACAAATCAGGCCACTGACCTCCAAGGGGACTGACTGCCCTGGGCAGTTGTCCCTAGCACTTTTGTGTCACTGACATCTCCTCAGTCTGGTTCCTTTCCATGCTGGTCACCACTTCCCTGGCTTGAGACCTCCCTGCTGTCTAACCTGTGACTCTGCCCACCACCTCCCTGGACCCAGGATTATTTTCACCTGTCTTGAAAGTTGCTTCTCCAGAGCCCATCTGACTGTGCCCCATGCTGCCAGAGAATGCTTACATGGTTCTCCCAAACAGACTGAATTCTGTGCCTGTCCTTGGAGTCCTGTTCCTGTCCCATGCTACACAGAGAAGGGCTATATTTCAGGAAACACTTTGGCATTCTGTTGCACTGTCAATGGATGCCAAGGGGTCCCTCATTGTATATCCACTGAGCTGTATTTCCTCCTTGCACCTAACCATGGTAAACATAGTATTATTCCGCCTTATGTGATGATTCCTTCCTTCAATCCCAAATAGGCTGAAAATTCCCTGAAGGAAAACCACTCATGTACCAGACTAGGACTGATGCACGGTCCTTGGTTTTGTTAAGATAGCTCAGGCAGAAACAAAGCAATAAATTATGGCTGTGAGCCTGTTGGATGCTGAATTCGAGATGTAAATGATTTTGAACTTATCAACCCAGTAAATCACCCAGTTATTATTTTATAAGCCCTAAAAGGAAAAAGGTAGAGTCCCCAGGTCCCATGCTCTTCCAGTTCCATCCCAAACCCCACCTCACTCACTTCCTCTGGAACATGACCAGTTTATCAGCTTCTAGGTCAGACATATCCAATTTACTGCCCTTCTCTTTGACAGCCGGGTGTTTGCGCACGAGCAGCCAGCCCACGTGAGAGAAGAAAAAGCCACGCCGGGAATTGTGAGGGTCAGCGTTTGTTTCTGTGAACTTGTGGTGGGCGCGGTGATCTCGGGACCATTCATACACATCATTCTGGAGGGACAGAAAAGAGGACCCCAGTATTGAGAAGAAAAGCCTTCCTAGGGGAATCCAGTGATCAGTTATCTTCAAAGGCCCAGGATTCTCAGTTCAACTCACAAAACCCCTAAGACTCTAGCTCCAAAGGAGACCTGGGGGTGGGGACTGCTCTTTTGTACATCTGTCCCTCAAGCTTATTTTGCAAAGTCCCAGAGCACACTGAGGGTTGTGCGTGGGGAGGAAGAAAGGTCCCAGCACTCACAGAGAACACTGCAGCTCCGGAAGAAAGGAATGTGGGAACGTGGGGCCAGAGATCAGAAGGCAGGTAGCCTTGGAGCTCAGGGAGTCACTCTGGGGAAAAGATGCAGGGCACGCCTCCCTGATGCTTTCACAAGTGACAGCCCACCTAATCTCTTTATAAGGCCAGCAGGTAACTAACGAGCATGGGCACATTTCCCTAGGACCTCAGAGTTTGTCTTAGACGTGTGAGAAACACTTCACATAGTGTCATTATTAGGGACTAATTTGGTTCCTTGTTTCTCTCTTGTAAGCCTCACACCACAAGTCATCCTGTGCCCACTGTTTCTCCCCCAACCCTCCTCATCTATTATAAACCAACTTCTGTACCTGAACTAGCCAACCCAGCAGCCTCAGCTAGAACAAGGTTGCTCAGTCCACCTTCCATCTAGAGATGATGAGACTCAGTTCCTCATCTCTAAAGTGCAATACGTGGCCAGGAATGGTGGCACACAGCTTTAATCTCAGTACAGGGAAGGCAGAGGCCAGCCTGGTCTACACAGTGAGTTCCAGGCCAGCCATGGCTACATTGTGAGATCCTATCTCAAAAAACAAAAATCAGTGTGATAACAATAATATCCACCAATATGCCCATAAGGACTTAACGAGTTTAGGGATGGCAAGTGCTTAACAGTGCCCAGCACAGCCAGCACTATATAGAGTTCCCAATTCTGTGACACACTGCCGTCAGTCCCAATGTGGTAACATTTCAAGATAGTCACAGCAAAGCATAGTTGACTTTCCAGTAGGAGTAGGAAACCATGGCCAGTGTACAAACTGTGGAGCATGGCCCTTTAGGCAGACAGCCTACAATAAATACACTGTGTAATACCACAGTGGCCCTGAAATCAAAAGGGACCCAGCCTGGACAGCCTTTCCTATTTGCTTCCCACCTATCCTCCCAATCACCTGAGCACTTGAACCTGTAAAGCCCCAGAAACCAAAAAGGGCAATCACTGGGGGTCCTAAGAATTCTCTAGATGCTGCTCCCCACTGCTCCCCCAGATCATCCTTGGGGCAGAGACACAGCAACAGCACCCACTTCTCACCTGGAAAGCCATGGTGTTGGCCAGGATGAGGAAGAGCCTCAGCGGCAGCCGAGCCTTGTAAGATCGGTGGCTCCACAGGCGGTGGGCCCCGGCTGTGATGCCCAAGCCACTGCCGTAATAGCACAGAATCGCTGCAAGACAAGTCAGCGGAGGAATCACTAACAAGCAAATTTCAACGGTGGAAGTAGTCAAGGAGGCTTCCCTGATGCCAGTGTTTGTCTCTGGACTTTCGCTAAGGATCTGTCTGCCGGTGAACCCTAAGAATCCCTTGCTCTCTGAGGTCTAGTAGCTTCTGCCCCTTGAATGGGCAGAGCTGCGAACTTCCAGCAGAGCTCAGGATCATAAACAGGAGTTTTGTGAAGACAGCAGCCACACCACTCTGAACACTGGCCACTTAGAGAAGCCCAAAGTTGTAGGGGACATTCAAGTGGCACAGCTGATACAGTCACATTTGAATGGGAAGGAAGCCACATAAGACAGCTTTGGTCGGGCAGTGGTGGCACACGCCTTTAATCCCAGCAGAGACAGGTGGATCTCGGTGAGTTCGAGGCCAGCCTGGTTTACAGAGGAAGTTCCAAGACTAGCTTCAAGGCTACACAGAGAAACCCTGTCTCAAAAAAGAAAGAAAGAAAGAGAGAAAAAAAAGAAAGAAAAGAAAAGCCCTGAAAGGTCATGTTTGCAGTGTCCTAAACTTTGCCAGTGACCAAGATCCTCACATCCACTTTGAATAGAGTGCATGTCACTAATACTGTACTTTACCTGGGTGTGGTGGTGCATACCTTTAAACCCAACACTCTAGATCTCTGAGTTCGAACCCAGCCTGGTCTGCAGAGTTCCAGAACACCAAGGGCTACACAGAGAAACCCTGTCTCGAAAACCAACAAAACAAAAACACCACAAAAGTCCTATACTTTATAACTGAGGAAATAAGATCCCAAGAGAGGTTAGGTATAAGCAGGGTCAGTAAAATAAGAGTCCGATGTCAGAACATTTTTCTGCTTCATCACCTTCTAGGCCTGCAGGCTCAGAAGGCACTAAATTTGATCTCCAATGGGGAAGTAGATACTGTATGTCCCCAGCTCTCCTCTGGCCAGCGCTGGAATGCTGGGGCAGAGTCCTTGGTAGACACTGTCCTAGGGAGCAGCAACAATGATCCTCAGAGACCATCGACCTTAGCTGCAGTGGGGAAAGACTACACACTGTACAAACAGTCCCGTGGCCTTCTGTAGCAGAGATAGCAATTTCCTAAGCAGCTTCCTGCACAGCCCCATTTTCCTATTACAAAACACTTGCAAGTCATAGTCAGTGTATGTCCTAAGTACGGTTCTAGCTATATTTTCTCAGAGTTGGGATGGTAGCACCAGAAGCTTGCTACTCACGGTCATGTGGCAATCTGGTCTGACAACACTGTATCAGAGAGCCCCGGAGAACCACTAGCAATCAACAGGAGGAAAGAAAAGGTCTGCAGCAACACAGAAGCCCTCAATTTTGCACCAAGGAAGTATCCATGGTAGTCTAGTGCTGTAGATGACCCAGACACAGTCTAGATCACATATGATACCATCTGAACAAGGGAATTGGGACAAGAACCCACCAGGCACCCTGGAACACATTCTACCCAAACCTCTCAGTGCATCCAGGGAGATGGCTCAAGGCACTTAGATTCCCTCCCCATCCCCCACGGGGCTATTGTGTCCACCAGGGGCAGGGGCAGGTGGCGGGGGGGGGGGACAGTTCAAGAGTTGTCTTAAGACAACTGGAGCCATATCACGGTGGTGTATGCCTTTCACACTTGGGAGGCAGAGGCAGGCAGTTCTCTCAGTTTGAGACCAGCCTGGTCTACAGAGCAAGTTCCAGGACAGCCAGCGCTCCCATCTTGGGGTGGGCTGGAGTTGGGTGAGGAGGTATATGCCTTTAATCCCAGCATTTGTGAGGCAGAGGCAGGATGATCTCTGTAAGTTCAAGACCCAAGGTCAGCCAGGGCAACAGTGAGGCTCTGTTCCCCCACTCCCCCCAAAAATGGGGGCTGGGAAGAAGCCTCTTTGACCCTGAGTGTTATCAGAGATTCCTTCAGAACTGTGTCCTCTTGTGGAGTTTGAAGAGAATAAGAAGGCTCTGCAAATACCTGCCTCAAGAGAAAGGCCGGGAAGTGGCACAGCTAACCCAAGGAACACGGCTTTCTCAATCCTGGCAAGGCATTGCTGCCCTACTTGATACTTGGAAAAACTGCGGTTCAGAGAAAGTGGATCCTCTCAGATCTAGGGCATCTAGAGAACCTCTAAGATGAAGCTTCCAAGACCAGATCTAAGAGCTCAGAGGACCTAAGGGGCCCAGGGCAGTGGGAGCCAATACCTGGCTAACCATCCCCTTTACACCCTTATCCACTGAGCCAGCTGCCACAAAGGATCTACACCTGATACTGCTCCAGAGAACTCGCCTGTATCTTCCAGAGAGGGACTCCTGCCTCACTGCCCTGCTCCCTCTTCCTGACTCAGGTTTCATAGATGAAAACCCACATAAGTAAAGTGGACAGGCATCCGAGAGACAGCCTTGCCATCAGCCTACACCCAGGGAATCCCTGAGGGGCTGAATTAGGGCTGGGGCTGAAGAAGATTCTAGTTTCTGCCGTGGAGGGGTCAACAGAGCTGGTGCAGGCTAAATGAGGGAACGGGATGAACAGGAATCTCGTTCCATTCTTTAAATATCCTGTTGATTGGCGCGTGCTGCTCCCCAGAGAGTGACCGGGAGCAGCTGAGCCACACACCTGTAAGCCTGAGTGTTGTAGCAGCCTACCAGCTTGGTCTGGTTAGTGGTTGAGGTCACAATAAGCACCTTTTTTTTTCTTTCTTTTTAAGGACCTCTCCAGCGTAGTCTCCCCAGGTTCTGTTCCCCGCTCTAGCGAACCAGTAGTCCACAAGGCCCCAGGTTTAGTCTTAATTCCCATGCCTCCCAGGTAGGGTGCGTTTCTCCTGAGTCATGTGGGGCTGGGATAAGCCACCGAGCAAGTGACTCACACAGACAAGCTTGGTCAGAAAAAGTTGTTTCTCTGCCTCAGGTGGACCCTTCCAAGCCACCCGCACAGGAACCCAGAATTCATGTTAAGGGATTCCTAGTTCCACAAGGCTTTGCTCCCAGGAACCAGAGAAAAGGCCAGGAAATCTAGACAGAGGGGCCGCTGCCTTGGGTCAGGAGTTACCTACCTCATTAAAGAGCAAAGAGAAACCTAAGGTACTGGCCCAAGACAAGGGGGAGCTGCTCACCGAAGATCCAGGTGTAGACCTTGCAGGAGGGAATCAGTATGATCCCATACAGGGCCCCCAAGTGCAGCAGGGCCATGAGGATGATGTTTCTCCAGACGTACTCCAGCTTGGGCAGGGGCCCCTCCTCATCCTGGTAACTGGGGTCGTGTATATCTTCCTTCATTTCAGGACGGATATCTTCTTCCAGGTACAGAGGTACGGTCTTCTGCTTCTCTCGTTCATTCTGCAGGCTTCCGGAGGGAGGCGCTGTGATGGTGGTGCTGGTCGAGTAGGAGCCAGAGATCTGCAAGGAAAAGTGCCATCAGGGGAGCAGATCTGTGGAGGACAGGGTGGGAGTGACCACTTTCCTCACACTATTGCAGCAAAAGGTACAGTAAAGGCACAGACCCTGCCCCAGAGTCGAGGTTGCATGAGGGCGAGATGGAACAGAAGTTTTAAGAAACTGTACAGATTTGTTGCGGGTAGGAGAGCATAACTTCAAAGTGAAGGACCAGTGGGAAATAAGAGTTAAACATTCGCACCTTTAGTAATACACAAAGGGAACCCCGTGTGAACATACAAGTATCGGCGCTACTGGCCTTTCTTTACTTTAAAGCTTAAGACACGAAAAGTTGAGGCTCAACTGCCCGAATTACAATCCACACTCCTCAAACGACTGGTTGCACTAGAATTCGCGAAAGCCAAGTAACCCGGAGAATTCTCAACTCTCCCCCTCCGCGGACCCAGTCACCTAGAAGCCCGGTCCGCGTGGCCGACACGCGGGGCGGGGGCCGCTTCTGCAAGCTCACCTCTTGGAGCATGTGGGCCGGCATCGTGGCTGTCGGCTGCTGGTCTCACTTGCCCAGCACTGAGACCGAGCGTGGACTTTGGTTCCGGAGCCCGCTGGTGCGAGCGATTGGCCGAGCTGCGCTCAGAAACCTCCGCTCCTGACCCGCGGGAAGGGTGTTCAGTCGAACCTGGATGTGCGCAGATCTCCCCGGGTCGGGAATTTAAAGGGTTGAGCAGGCGATGGGATGACCGTGTTTAGTATTTCCTCAGACCCCTTATATTCGCTGCCAGCAAAGGGCAAAGAGCGCGGGACTAGCAAGCCAAGGAAGTCAGGCGTGGAGGTGAGAGAGGGAGGGACTAAGAAGGAGAAAGAAAGCCAAGTGGATTCCGGAGTAGACCTCCGTGGCACCGGGATGCTGAAGGCACCTACACCGGGCTGCTCCAACCCCCTGCCTCGGGGAAAATGCTAATGTGCCTCCTGCGAAGACTGTCTCGTCATTGGCCAAAGAGAATTTGGTGCCACCTCGTCCAGCCTTTTCCATTGGCTCGGGCAATCTGCTGTTCCCTCTGCCACTAGCACCTCGCTCTCCCCTCCCTTCTTTTTCTCCTTATCCTCTTTGCGGTGGGCCAACGGGTGACTTTTCTTTAAGAGGGGGATAACTTGATCCCCTGGGCTGTGTACATGCCTACGACTGTCTCCTGGCGCTTAGCAAATGGTTCACTGGGAAAATTGCAATGGGAAAAGTGAGGAAGTCACGGTGGCTATCGCCACTCACAAGTCGACCCAACTTCGTGTCCATCCCCACTTCCACTCTCGTGCAGAGAGGAAACTGGCCTCCACCCGGGAGACGACTGGGGCGGGAGGGTGCAATCCGCTTCTGGAAGTCTAGCTCCCAGGGCTCTGACCCGAGAAAACGGTGATTTATCCCGCTTGTTAGCAGCGGGATGCTAACTTCAGACAGCTGCTATCTCGGGTGCAGGAAGCTCTCAAGCCGCAACACAGCACTGCGCTCACTCATTGGTCGCACTCTTCAGGGGACCGCCTCTGCCAGGAGCCGGAGCCCAATCCGATCCCCACCTACAGGAGCGGGATGTTTGAGGGAGTCCTTGATCCTCAGGTTGGAATCTGGGAAATTTCCAGGGAAATGGACTAACACAGAGATATATTCACTCTGTAACAGGTCTAAGGGCCTGCATGTGCCGTAAGAACAGCAAACAGGTGTTCAGTGATCCCTAACAACTAAGCACAAGAATCATTTTGTTGAACCCACACTGTGACCCTGAGCAGTGGGTAGGTACTCTTTGGTGACGATGTTAATGAAGACTAACTTCAGTGGGAAACTCACTCTGTAGACCTCCAGCTCACAGAGATCTGCCTGTGTCTGCCTTTGAATGCTGGGATTAAGGGCGTGCCACCACCACACCCCGCTGCTTGGTCTTTTTAAAGAGGAAGTGAGACAGAGAGATGAAGTTACCGGTGGCCATGCTTAGCAAGTTTGTGGTGGAGCCTGGAATTGAGTAGAGAATGAGGGGTTGCCTCATCAATTTGTCTTAAAAGTCACATTCCATTTGTCCTGGGGGTACACACCTTTAACCCTAGCATTTAAAGGCAGAGGCAGGCAGATCTCTGAGTTCCAGGCCAGCCTAGTCTACACAGTGGGTTTTTGTTTTATTTTGTTTTGTTTTTTGTTTTCCCCCAGATCTGGCTTCTCCAGGTAACTTTCACTGTCTTGGAATTCTGTTTGTAGTCTAGTCTGGTCTCAAATCCAGAGATTCGCCTGCCTTTGCCTCCTGAGTCCTGGGATTAAAGGCATGCACCACCATGCCTGGTTTAGATAGTGGGTAGTAAGCCAGCCAGGGTCACATAGACCTGTTTGACAACAACAGTCAGGTTCCCCTGGAAACCCTCATCCCCATTCTGGTATTATCACCTAGGTCTGGGGATATTCCCTGAACCGAATGACCATGACATTCATTGCCGGAAAAGGCCAGGGCAGGTCCAACGAAAGAGCACGTGGTATAGGATATCTGCAAAACAGGCTGCCGTGCTGGAAAGAAAGCGTGGGGAGCCTAGAATAGGCTGGGTGATGCCAGTAACTAAGACAGAGTGAGGACTGGTTTATCCCTTGTGCTAATGATAATATGCCTATAACTGTGACGCCCACTGCAAACCTCAGGAGCTTCCAACTGAGCACAAAATAAGACTTCATGATAGGAAAAGCACTGTGGGAAAAACACAAGAGTTGGTATCAAGAATTAAAGTGACAAGTTAGAATGTATAAATAGATAGTATATATTTTAGAATTTTGGTTTTTTTTTTGTTTTTTGTTTTTTGTTTTTTTGAGACAGGGTTTCTT
The DNA here is from genome assembly GCF_982192425.1 of Myodes glareolus. Lineage (NCBI taxonomy): Eukaryota > Metazoa > Chordata > Mammalia > Rodentia > Cricetidae > Myodes > Myodes glareolus. The sequence continues at coordinate 17,544,757 of NC_142032.1, read as the reverse complement.
TGTAGCTCTGGAGCCTGCCCCGGATTTCACTCCATAGACCAGGCTGGCTTCGACTCACAGAGATCTGCCTGCCTCTACTTCCCAAGTGCTGGAATTAAAGGTGTGTGCCACCTGGCTATAGTATATATTTTAAAGGTTTATTTTTAAGTATATGTGTGTCGATTACATGTGTGCCCAGAGGTGTGAGATTCCCTGGAGGTGGAGTTACAGGCGGTTATGAGTTGGATGCTGGGAACCGAGGTCTGGTCCTCTGCCAGAGTAACAAGGGACTGTTAACTAGTGAGCCACGGTCTCTCCTGCTTCTTTACAGTATAATTTACAATACTGGCCACATTCCTTTAATCCCAGCACTCAAGAGGCAGAAGCAGATAGATCTCTGAGTTCTAGGTCAGCCAGAGCTACATAGTGAGGTCCTTTCTCTAAGTAAATAAAAAGTTTTGTTGTTGGGGGTTTCTGTTCTGCCCGGTTCCGACAATCGTTAAGTCCGAAAAAAATCACACAGAGGTCTACATTAGTTATAAACTGATTGGTCTAGTATTTCAGGCTTCTTATTAACTTTTACAACTTATATTAGCCCATTATTCTTATCTGTGTTAGTAACATGGCCCAGTACCTTTTTCAACAAGGCAGTCACATCTTGCTTCTTCTGTGGCTGGGCCAGGGCTACACCTCTTCCCAGAATTCTCCTGTTCTCTTTGACCCACCTCTACTTCCTGTCTGGTTGTCCCACCTATACTTCCTGCCTGGCTACTGACCAATCAGTGTTTATTTAAAATATAATTGACAGAATACAGACCATTGTCCCACACCAAAGTTTAGTTGGTTGGTAGTGGTGGTTTACACCTTTAAACCCAGCACAGATCTCTGAGTTCAAAGCTAGCCAGCTCTACAGAGCGAGTTCCAGGGCAGCCAAGGCTATATAGAGAACCCCCCTCTCAAAACAAATAACAATATACATATTTCATATTTATATAATCTCATATGTGTATATATATAATTCAGCAGATATTTTCGTATAGATGAGGAAAGTACAACATAAGCTGAAAAGATATAGGCATTAGAACTTTCTTGTAGGTAACATGACAGCTTCAAACTTCCAAGAAATTGAAAAGAGATCAAGAAAAAAAATCAGACCCCACTTAGCCAACTTCAGTAAAAAGCAGACAATAGCAAGAGCTCATGGAAAGGGGGGGCACTCATTCGGTCCTTCTCAAGTGGTCTGAGTTCGTTTGTTCAGGGCAGGTCTAGGAGTGCACAGAAGACATGCCTGGAAAGCATCTCCTGGGTCGCTGCCATTGCTCTGGGTGCCCCTATCCTACAAAGCACATTTGACCCAGAGAGAGTGTTTGAAGAGGAAGATGTTGGACATTCATCCCTCACTCGCTCTCTTGGAAAATTGTCACTTTATTGACATGAACTGGACATGCACATAATTCAGAGCTGAACAGTGTGTCTAGTTCATCCACCAGGACATCCTCCTTTCTTGAAATTAAAAAAACAAAACAGGGATCTCCGTAGGGCCGGAGATCCTTCAGTAGCTGGAATGAGCTCCGGAGAGGACAATGACCCAGCAGACCCGGGGAGGGCTCCAGAGCTCCAGGTTACCACCAAAGAACATCAGTTTGGTCTCAGGGCTCCAGTTTCTGAAACTGGAAAAAACCAGAATACTCTCCAACTAGAACAAGAAGGGAGAACCTAAGATAGATTCATCTCTACACTGAAATTACAGATTGAAGATCCCAAACAGACAAATCATGACTTGGAAGAATATGTTAGTAAACTCTTGGATAGTAAGGAGGTGGTAAGCAGTCAAGTAGACGATTTAACCAACCACAATGAGCATCTTTGTAAACAATTGATTAAAATCGACCAACTAGCAGAGCAATTAGAAAAAGAGAAAAATTTTTTGGTGGACACTGCTGACAAGGAACTTGAAGAAGCAAAGATCGAACTCATTTCCCAGCAGAATAGTACAACAGTATTGGAAGATACAATTAAAAGGCTTAAATCTGGTGCAAGCTGTGACATAGAGCTTAGAAGTCAACAGCAAGAGACCGTGAAGAACTGAAATGCATGCTGGAAAAATCCGAACGTCATTTGGCAGAAATCCAGGGCAATATCAAGGTTCTTACATTGGAGAGAGACAAGACCTTCCTTCTTTATGAGCAGGCACAGAAAGAAATTGCTCGTCTTCGAAGAGAAATGGGGAAAAGCTATTGCTCAAGAGACAGCTTTTAATGAGAAGGCTCACTCGGAGCAAAGGTTAGAGGAGCTGGAGGGTACAGTTCACAATGTAAAACAAAACCTCGCTGGCTCTACTCCTTATAGCTCCCCCTTTTCTCTTTTCACTGTGTTAGGAAGAATTCTTCTATTTTTCGAAGATTGTGCTTGTAGTCCTAAAATACTTAAGGTGGTGTATATGATGTGTTATTAATAACCCTGTGTTACTTTTTCACTTCATTATTTTCCTCTAGAAACACGAGTGCAGCTTTTTATTTTTGTTTTGTTTGTTTGCAAAGAAGTTTTGTTTTTATTGTTAAGGTGTAGTCTCAGGATTTTTAATTAATTAATAGACTACCTTACTATATAGCCCAGGTTGGCTTTGAACTCATGGTTCTGCTGCCTCAGCCTCCTTAGTGTTAACATTATATTATCATTATACTTATCTAAAATTTCAGTTTTTCTCACCTCTATGTACTACTAAAGGTAATCTTGTCAAATATGAGTATATCAAGCATTTGCGATGCTCCAGATACATGTTAGCAGTGTTCCAGGTGCATAAGCAGTTAAGGTTTGAATGTATGGATAAATTCACTTGAGATATTTTCTTATAATAAGTAAAAAAACAAACGAGAAAAATAATTTTATTTTCATAATCCTGCTCTATATGTAATATGTTAATCTTGGATAACAAATAAATATTTTTACAAACCGGATTGAGAAAGGTAGACTGATAATACTGAGATAGGTAGGCTTTATAGGAAAGCTATGTAGTGGCTTGTTTTTATCCTATTATATAATACTTTATTAAAACCTTCTACATTGTCAGATCTGCCCTAGTTGATTGTCTCGTTGTGTAAACAATTCTGCCACAAACTGCAGTTTGTAGGAGCGTCTCCGCACTAAGACCAATGAGGCAGCTAAGTGGTAGGAGTTAACTTTGTCGTTCTGCTTCTGTAGCTTGATGAGAAATGCATGGAACAAATGTCAAATGTGACTTTGATGAAGGAGACCATAGCCACTGTGGAAAAAGAAATGAAATCATTAGCAAGAAAGGCAATGGATATTCCGAAAGTGAACTTGGCAGACAAAAAGCAGAGAATAATTCTTTGAGGTCAAAACTACATTGGCGTTGAACAACTGACAGTTTGCTGTACTTAATTGCTCTGCTTTATAGTACATTTCGTAATGAAAATTTAATTATCTGTTATTTTTAGTTTATGAAAAGGCTGATAGGATGCAGTTGTAGAAACCTCAGCAACAAGTAATGGTGTCCCCCAAATCACTCAGCCAGGAAACACGCGTACACTCATTTCAATGTTATATTTGCAACATGTGTCAAGTTTATTAAGGCAGTTTTTATATGGACCTCTGAGAACTGAGACATTTAACTGCAGTATTGTTTAATTTACTTTTATAACTTCAAATTCGGTTCTCAGGTCTGAACAATTTATGAAAGCCCAGACAGGAAAGCTTAGGGAAAGGATGGTTTTCAGCACAGGGAGAAGTTGATTAGCTCTTTCGTTACACTGGTGTAGTGGCAGAGGCCACCAAAGCAGTGTGTAGGCAGGAAGCCACTTCTGCATTTGAGGTTCAACATTACTATTTGCTGATGTGAAATAAAGCTTCTCAAGTTTCAGTAGAGTTGAATTTTTCTTTATCCGTAGACATGAAAAATGTTAGCTGATGTGAATGTGAAATATATTATCCAATAACAGATAATAATTGGGCCACATATGAGTTCCCAGAGTCTCCCCTTGGTCTACCCAGGGCCAGTGGTGCAGAGTAGGGACCACTTGTCAGTCAGACGTTTACTTAGACTCCCTTCTTTTCCTTGGAAACCTTTTCCTTTCTTCTAAGACCACTGTTAAGCTCACACAAAAATGAAAGTAATAGCAAAGCAAGAAAACAATAATAAAAACCCGGGAAAATAAAAACAAGTAACAAAAAGGTTAAAATCATCTATAACTCCGTAACCCATGGAAAAAGATTAGTGTAGAACTGCTTCCAGCCAGAAAGCAGCCTGTGTGTATGTAGCACGAAAGTGTCCTGTGTAGTGAGCTTAGCCTGTGGCCGTTTACATCTGGCCTTTTAATTTCATCACAAAGGATTTCTGTGTTGCTAGAAAATATTTGTCTTAGATAACATTTTAGTGCCTTGCATTCTGCTGGGGAGATGTGTATCACTCTGGGGTGTAGCGGGTGTGTTTTGTTCCTGCAGTGCAGAATCTTGCTGGATGGCTCCTCTTTGCAGTACCCTGCTCTATAGGGCAGCAGTGTGCACCCTGCCTAGCATTTTAGGATGTATGCTTATTTGGGAACTTATATTGATGTGTAGCTGAAACATATATATTAAAATGTCAGTATTTTATATGTTAAGGTTGGAGATTTTGACCTTTAAAACCATCACCACAATCAGGATTCTGCCCTTATTCTGCACTCTAAGTTCCCACTTGCCCCTCTGTAATGTTCATACACTCTGCTGATCATATGAGTTGATTTTATTTCAGGCATGTAGGTATTTGGATTTTCTAAAAATTTAAACCTGTGAAATTGTATTGTATATGTTGCTTAATCAGGCTCAGTGTAGTTACTTTGAGGTTTGTTCTTTATGTATTACACATGTCGTATGTAATTTATAGTCTGACTACTGAGCTGTATTCTATTGTGTGCGTGTACACATTGACAGTTGCACTGTTTCTGGTTTGGGGCCATAATAAATAAAGCCATTAAGCTCTTCCCTTTATAACAACAACAACAACAACAACAAAAACAAAAAAAAAAAACCCAAAACCCGGAGGGGGCTGGAGAGATGCCTCAGAGACTTCTAGAGGTCCTGAGTTTAATTCCCAGCAACCACATGGTGGCTCACAACTATCTATAATGAGATCTGGTGCCCTCTTCTGGCAGATGGGTGTACATAATAAATAAATAATATGCACTGTATACATAATAAATAAATCTAAAACCCACGCAAACAAAAACCTGGAGGGTCCTCATTGCTGGAAAAGAACTGCCTTCAGCTGATCACGTGAAACTCTTTCATTCTATTTCTCTAACTAGGAAATTGGTTTCCTTGAGAGCTAGGCCAAATAGACTCCCCAAATGACAGTTGCCAGAGTTGGCTTTCTGACTTGGATTACATATCTGCTTCATCATAAGAGAGTGCCATCACCATCTGGCTGCATCTGTCATGTATAGTATTGATTTAGGGCTTGTTTTCAATACAAATAATGTTGTGTTGGTAAATTAATTTATCCTGCCCTAAAGATGGAGCTCAGTTGACAGAGCAGTCGCTTATCATACTCAAAGCACTGTGCTCAGTACACAGTATCCGGTACTCAGTACCCACATAAACCAGACAGAGCGTGTGCACGTACACACATATGTAATACATTTAAGTAACAATATCTATCTGAGCCAGGTATGGTAGGGCATGTCTGCAATTCCAGCACTTGGGAGATAGAGGCAGGAGGGTTAGGAGTTCAAGGTCCACTTCAGCTAGGCAAGAAGTTCGAGGCTATACCTATCTCAAACAAAACAGAATAACCTTGGTGATCCTGAAGTGTGTTCATACTGTGATGGAATTCACAAGCAGGACATGAACATATATTTCTATCTAATTTCAACAAAGTCAGACCATGTTGTAGCAAGAAAGGGAAAACAAGTTGTTCTGAAATTTACCAGATTCCAGCCAAACTTAGGCCAATTCATTCTGTGAACTTTGATTTCCTCAGCTGGGAGATGGAGACAGAACTATTCGTTAGGAAAGGCTGCTTGCGCTACTTAATATTTTATTGAGAAAGTTATAATCAGTATTCTTACATTTCTATCCAGGCCCCTGAATTCTGGATTCAAAGCACTGTGAGTTTATCGAATGTCATCCTCCAGCCTCAGTTCCCATTCCTGCTCCGCACAGCTTATGCCTTTTCCAAACTACAAACGTAGCAGTGTCTCCACTTGATTTTAGCCACCAAGTGGATCCCACTCATGGCTAAGAGCGATTTTCTGCTTTCCCTACTTTTCCTCTCTCCAGTCTGTCAAAATACACTCACTACTATGAATATACACAAGAGAACTGAGCAAACACATGTTCATACAGCAGGAATATGCGTCCATAAATGTTCATAGCAGCAGAACTGGAAACAAGGGAAAACCTTTTTCAACTGACTAAAGCGAGAGTAAGGAAAGACAACAGTGGTCTCTCCATGGCGTTTTTATGATTAAAGATTTTGTTTTAAAATAGGGTCTCACTAGACCGCTCTGGCTGGCCTGGAGCTCATAAGAAGACCAGGCTATCCTCAAACTCAGATCTGCCTGCCTCTGCTTCCTGAGTGTCTGAGTGCTGGGCTGAAAGGCATGGGTCACCATGAACAACTGACACTAAAGATTCTTTTCATGGGCTGGAGCGATGGCTCAGTAGTTAGGAGCACTGACACCCTGCCAGGACACCTGGGTTGGCTTTCCAGTACCCACATGGCAACTTCACAAATATCTGTAACTTCAGTTCAGGGGACCTAATGCATTCTCTGGCCTCCTCAGGCACCAAGAAAACAAATGATACATGCATGCAAAGCAAAATATCCACACACGTAAAAAAATATTTATTTTATCAGGGAGATGTGTGGAGATGGTTTTCAAGTGGTCAGGTCCTTTGATAATGCCAGCCACTCACAGCCGGGGGAGCCTGGGATTTGGTAGAGATTCAACAGCCCACAGAACAAAGAAAATCCTTATATAGTTATAGAGGTCAGAGAGATCTTTGAGCTCAGAGGGTAGAGAGCTCTGAGCTTATCAGATCAATGAAGATACTAACTAGGGCATAAGGCCATATTTGATTTTGTCTTATTTTTTTTAAAAGATTTATTTATTTGGGGCTGGAGAGATGGCTCAGAGGTTAAGAGCATTGCCTGTTCTTCCAAAGGTCCTGAGTTCAATTCCTAGCAACCACATGGTGGCTCACAACCATCTATAATGGGGTCTGGTGCCCTCTTCAGGCCTACAGGCATACACACAGACAGAATACTGTATACATAATAAATAAATAAATGTTTTTAAAAAGATTTATTTATTTTATGTGCATGGGTGTTTTGGCTACATGGCTATCTGTGTAACATGTGTGTGCAGTGCCCTCAGAAGCCTGAAAAGAACACCAGATTCCATGGCATTGGAGTTACAGATTATTGTACGCCTCCCTGTTGGTGCTGAGAACCGAACCTAAGTCATTTGCAGGAGGGACAAGTGCTCTTAACCACTGGGCCATCTCTCCAACTCCAAGGTCATGATGTCAGAATATAATCCTGGGTTGGGCGTGGTGGTGCATACCTTAAATCCCAGCACTCAGGGGCCAGAGTTCAATGCCAGCCTGGTCTGCAATCTACAGAGTGAGACCCTGTAACAGCTAATTCTATTGTTCCAACTTACCTCAAGGCTGCATGAGCTAGGACTTAAACAAACAAGGGAAAGTACTAGAGACGTGAGCTCCATATTATTATTATTATAAGTCTATGTTTTCTTTTCTTTTCTTTTATTTTTGAAACAGGGTCTCAGGCACCCCTGGCGGCTGTGAATTCCCTCTGTAGCCGAGGAAGTCTTCAAACTTCTGGTTCTCTTTTCTCTATCTCCCAAGCACTGGGATCACAGGTTTGGGCCGTCATTTCCGGCTTGTGCCACGTGGAGAATCATGCCGAGGACTTGGTGCACATTGGGCATGCGCTCTCTCAAGTGAGCTGCATCCTCTGCCCTCTGTTATTCTTTCGTTTCTTTGTTTTTGAGAGTCGCACACTCGCCTGGAACTCATTATTGTAGCCCAGACTGAATTTGATGTCATGGAAATTCTACTGCCTCAGCTTTCCAGTACTTGGGATTGAAGGCGTCATTCACCACGTCTGTCTCAAAACAAAACAAAACAAAACAAAACAACAACAACAACAACAGCAAAATTATAGAAATAGAACTCAGGATCGTGGTTGGAAGGTAGTGGAAGAAGGAGGTTGATGTCTAGGAAATGCCGGGCATCTTTGGGGGTGAGGTAACAAAAACATTTTAAGATTGACTGTGTGATTAACTTTGTGAATATACTAGATGCCATTAAAGCTGTGTGCCTTTAAGTGGCTGGAGTTATGTCATGCAAAAACTGTGTCTTTAAAATACTTCCTTTCAGTCAATGTCACTTCAACCACTGCAGATGCTGAGATTAAGAGTCAATTTGTTAAACAAACAAGCACAGTGAGACTCGTTATGCAAGCAGCCCCATGGATGTCCCCATCCACACTGAGCATGGCCTCATGGCATTGGGACAATAGGTCAGAGCTGCAGAAACTGCCCTCATCACCCTGGACCTCTCAGGCTTTCTTGTGGCAGAGGGCGCAGTGGGGAGGGAGTCTAATGTGATAGTACACCATGTACCCTAAGAGCACTGACACCCCACACAGACACACATGCGGGCAAAACACTGATGCACATGAAATAAAGAAGGAGAAGGAGGAGGAGGAAGAGAAGAAGGAGGAAGAGGAGGAGGAGGAAGAGGAGGAGGAGGAAGAGGAGGAGGAGGAGGAAGCAGCAGCAGCAGCAGCACCCTTGGTACCCTGGGCTAGAGAGTATGGTCTTTCATTGTGTGGCCCTAGTGATGAGGAGGCCAATGAACTTGTTCAAGCTCATGGTAACCAGTCATGTGTACATCATACGGCCTAAGGAGTTATCCCCAACATCCGTCTCACTTCTATCCTCTCTGCTCTTCCTCTGTTCAGCACAGAGCATGTGCCCAGTCTCTGTCTCTCTGTCTCTGTCTCTGTCTCTCTGTCTCCCCACCCCCACCCCGTGTGTGTCCCCAGCACATAGACATGTTTGTAGCATAGTTTTGAGGGCTGGGGAGTGATTCCTGCTAGGCTGTGACCCCCTTTCTCTGGGCTCTGGTCTAATGTGGTAGACCACAGTGCATGTGGCTGGGACAACCAAGGCCTCAGGAGCCAAGTGTGTGATCAAGGGCTGACAGCCTGTGCTGCTTAGACCCGGGAACAAAGGTCTCAGAATAGGGCCACTGGTATCATTTTCTGTTGTGGCCTGACCCTCCCTGCCCAGGCCCCGGGTCACTCCCTCTGTCCTGTGCAGACTTGCCTAGGATCTTGCCCCACTGCAGAGCCAGCCTGAGCTGTGTGTGAACAAAAACAGAAAACGGGTCGACACAAGCTCGGGGCCTCCAGTGACAAATTAATCCATAGAAAGGAATGTCCTTGCCTTGTCTTAGTTTTGGGGACAAAGATGAGACCCAAGAAGGGGCTTGTGCCTCTCTGTCTTTGTGGTTAGAGAGAAGTGGTCCCATTGGTTTCTTGCAGTAATCCAGAGGGAAAGAGACGCTCGCAACCAGTACCTCCCTTTCCCCTTCAGGTGTGAGAAACAGATCCCGGCCTTTGTTACCCTCCTCCCACCAGGTGAACTCTTGCCACCTCCACCCCCTCTCCCCTCCCCATAGGCTTTCATGGCCTTTCCTGTCTTCTTGTAGCCTCAGCTGCCCCAGGAGCGTAGGTAGCCAGCCCATTGTCCCCACCTTGCCTCATCCTGCAGTAACCTTGCTGTTCTGGTGTCACTCTTGGTTTGCACTGACACAGCAGAGGCCACAGCAGGGCTACGAGGTCCAGAGGGCAGCTGGCCACCATCTAACCCCAGCCTGGAGTCTGTGATCCTCTCAACCCGTGCTCTGTGCCGAGGTAACCCCTCGGGGCCTGAGCATCAACTGGGCCTCCTCAGTGCCCAGTGGGCATCCGATGCTCTGCTCCATGCGGAGGAACTGAGCCAAGCTCCTGCCACCTCAGGGAGCTCACAGATTTCTAAGAGACATGGGACAAAGCTCAGAAGCCACCTCCACAGGCCAGTATCTGGTGACACATGATGCAAACGGCCTCTCCAGTGGGACAGGAGTTTAGGGAAGGGGAGAGAGGCCTTCTCAATGAAGGAACCCCTAAAATTGGACAGGGCAAGAAACCAGGCTTGAGGTGAAGGGATGGAACAGGGACTTTGCACATTTTTGCTTGATATATGGTTCCTTCCAACCACAGAACAGACCTGCTAAGTACAGTTGAAGATCATTATCTTCAGGCCCTGTTTCTCTTGGCCCCAAGGATGCACTCCAGGCCCCTAAGTAAGGGACAATTTGAAAGACCCCTAGGCTAACTACAGCTGTCTTCTCCTCCCCTTTCCAACCCTGTTTCCCTTCTTATCTCTCTTCCCCTGTCCAAGATACAGAAGGGGAATACTCACCCATGCCCTCAGCTTTGACTTTGGAAGCCAAGGCATAAGAGAATGCGACCCTGGTGGATTTCCAGGCCTGCCAGGCCCTTCCCCACCAGGGCTTGGCTAGATTCCCTTTCAAAGCCCTGCCTGCATCGTTTCCTCCTCTCTTCCCAAAGGGACTCTGGACTTGCAATGCTGTTTGCCTCAGACAGGCTCTTGCCATCTCGGGTTTCCATTAAAGCAGTGAAAGTTTCCGAGTTTGGAGTTCAAGGGGGACACTGAGGCAAACTGACCTTTTGGATAGAGATTCATTAGGGGAGTTATTAACACCACAGACAGACAGACAGACAGCAGGACGGAGGCTCCCGTGTGAGCTCAGGCCCCAAGGCCACAGGTAAACAGAGTGTGTGTCAAGGGGCTACGTTGAGAGTTCAGGCCTGTGAGGCGGAGAATGTGTCCCTGTCTATGGGGGTGGGGGGGGGAAGGATGGCTTCAGATCACGAGGTTGATGATTCGCCTACAGCTCTCGGCAGCCAGACTGTCCCCAGCTCCTGAGCCTTAGGAGGCGAGGAGGGAATTCCTGTGTAGGAAGGTGTGACTTCAGGGATGTGGGGGGGGGGGGAGGGGGAGGGTCGCCTTTACTTAGTGTGTACCCCCCACGCAGGCGACTTCGGCGACAGGCCGGCGCTCTCTGAAGGCCCGAGTCGGCAGCCTAAGATCTGTAAACTTCCCTGGGAAAGTGAGAACGGAATGATAGAGACCTGGGGAGAGGCTGTTAGTGTCTTAGAGACTCTCAGACGTGCTCTGCGTGGATGAGTGGGCGGAGGCTTGACAATCGCTCTAAGGCTAGAAAGAAGCTGCAGGTGGCCGTTAAGCTGCAAACCAAACAGCCCAGAGCAGCTGCTTTCATCCCCAGCTAAGAACCAGCGGGGAGGAGTTCATCCTGGGGAGGGGGAGGGGCTCAGCCTCACCACCGAGCTTCCGCCCTAAAGAGCACCCACACCCACAGAGGGGGCTCAGGACGGTCCACGGATTCATTTTTCTCTTCCCCTAACATTCTCTTCTCAAACTTCTTTCCACAGACAGTTGCCAGCATATTCTACCTGATGCCCGGTAATTACCTCACCCTCTGGGTCACCTGGCAAAGCTGCCTGTCATCTACTTGGTCTTGCCTAGGGCAGTGACCTCATTGTTGACTCTGATACAGGGTAGAGCGTCCTCAAAGGGTATGGGACCTGATGTTGGTAAACCAGCCGCTTGCCAAGGAGGCCGGTGTCTGGGCCTGGGTGGAGGGGCTGAAACTAACCAGCATTCACAGTTAAGACTGTAACCAAGAAGCAGTCAAAGACAGATGCGAGGGAGTTAAGACTGACTTGGTGAGTGTGTCTGGAAGTCCGGCAACAGGGTCCCATTCAGAGAGGGGAGGGAGGAGCCGTTCCTCTGACTGCCGGGAAGGAATTGACAAGAAGCAGTGAGGTCAACTCAGGAAGTGGGAGATAAGGATTGAATTGTCCACTCAGAGGTGGGGAGCAGGCATAGCGCTTGGTGGACACTCCCAAGAGCTGAGCCTGCCGGGGAGCCTGGGGCCACCAGGAGAAGACCTAAATCATAGACCTCCAATTACAGGGAGAGCCTCTGATCAAGAGTGGTAAACATACTGGAAGCCACACTCTCCTTGATAGCTCTTGGCCCAGAAACAGAGAAGCCAATCAAGGAGGGGGCAAGCCCAGTCCCGGGAGACACAGAGCTCCTCTGATGGCCTATTTTGACTCCCTGAAGGTTTTACCAACCTCCTCCCTTCTTTTTTAGGCCATACCATAGTAACTCACTAACTACCCCCATCTCCCTTACTCAGGGACAGACGTGAGCATAAGAACTTCTGGCCCTGTGAACTCAGCCCCACCTCATGGCAAACCTCACATATTAGTGCAGCGTCTGCTTCTCAGAGGACCCAGTTCCACACAGAGGGCAACCAGACTCCTGGAGTGGCCAGCCCCTGGGGATTAGGATCTGCTGACAGAACCAGACAGGAGCCTTCAGCTACCCAGAGGAAAGGGGGAGGTAACAAGAAGGCTCTGGGGAGCAAGATGGTTGCAGTTTGGGACCCCTTTGGAGAACCCTAGTGGGGACAGAGGTGGGGGCTAGGATCCTGCTGCCACCTGGTGGCTATACCAGGCAAAGCACTGATAAAGTCTTTCTGTGTGAATCGACCAGCTTTTTTTCTTTGTATCACAGTTCTGGTCTTGAAGCTTAAGTTCACGGGAAGTTATTGCTCTGAACCCCGGTTTCTTTGTCTGATAATGCAAACAGACCCCATAAAACCCTATGAGTGTGAAAGTAGAGTTCGAGAACTGGCTCAGCGTGTAAGGCGCTTGCTGTGTCAGCATGAAGGGCTATCCCCAGCCCCAGTGTGAAAACCAGGTGTGGTTTTAACATCCATGGCGGTGGGGTGGGAGCAGAGACATGAGGATTCTGGGACTCATTGGTTGTTCTAGTCTACTTTCTATTGCTGTGAAAAGGACCATGACCAAAAGCAACTGGGGGAGGAAAGGGACTGTTTGACTTACACTAATCACAGTTGATCATTGAGGGAGGCCAAAGCAGGAACTGAAATCGGGCAGGAACTGGAGTAAAGACTGTGCAGAAACGCCGATCAGTGTAGCCGAAAAGGTGGCTCCAGGTTAGTCAGACAGCCTCTGCCAACTTCTAACTCTCATGGCCATTCACAGCTATGCGTACATACCCTTGTATACCACACACACACACACACACACACACACACACACACGATTATCTGAGAGGTAACACAAGATATTATGCCACAACATGCCTGGCCTCTGGGTGGTGAGTACTTAGTAACCACGCTTTCTTTGGTCACCCACCTAAAAAGCTCACCTCAATGCAATTCCCTCCATCTTCCCTTTATGACCTTCCATTTCCTGGTCCTGTGAGAACCGAAGTGAAATGCTGGAGGCTATTTGTGTCTCCACTCCCCAACACGTTTGTTTGACCCCTCTGCACCAATGTGTTTGATCACAAGTGGGCAGGAAATACGTCAACATCAGGGTGTACGCGCACCTCTAGTTGGATGCAGAGGGTGAACGGTGGGGGATGGGAGAGGTGTAGGTAGGCAGGAAAAATGTATACTTGCCCCTGATTGGACCTGATGGGCCTTGTGGGGTAACCTTTTCAGCCTCTGCAAGGTGTGACTTGTGGCCATTTCCTGGGAACCCGGGTATGGACCTGGCCAGAGAGTCCATCAACCTGGCCAGTATGTAATTAAAGTTTGCTTCAAATTTGGCTTTAAACTATAGTAGTGGTCTTCTCCTTGGCCTGTGGGATTAACAGGCCGTTCCTCCGGACCACCGTGAGTTGCCACCCCTTTCAACATGTCCCTTGTCACAGTCACCACACATTCCATTTTATTCCTCCCTCTCTAGCTGGAATCTGCGGGGAGGAAGCCACCACCACAAGTTCCCACTGCATGGAGGACTTCCTTGTAAGAAACGAGCTTCATGATGGCCTGCCGAGCTGCAGGGGAGTCTCTCAGTCTAGGATCAAAGGAGTCTCAAGTCTCAGAAAGCCAGATGGCTTCCTTGTCCTAGGTCATTGTCTTCCAAATAGGAAAATATCAAATGTTGCAGAAAGAAAAAATGACCAAGCTGAAAAATCTGGAACTATATTACCTATAAATCTGGAACTATATTACCTATAAATCTCGAACTATATTGCCTATAAATGCCACTGCTATTTTAAAATTCATTTTACTCTATGTATCCATGTCAGCATAAAATACACATAAAGTACCGTGCCGTGCTGTAGGTATATGTAATGATAGAATAGCTGGTGCTACTGCCTTACGACACTGAATATCATTCCAAAACAGTTAAGTTTGCCACAATCACTCATTTTGAAGCTACCTCATTATTTACTTAACCTTTTTTGCATTGTTGAAACTTATCGCCTAAAAGAAGCTGTTACCAACCATACTGGCAGAGTCCTAGATTCGGGAGTGAAAGGCCAAACAGAAAAAGGGATAAAAGCCACCACTTCTCAATTCTCAATCAGAAACTGGATCACCGTGTGGTTTCGCCAGCTTGCCTTGCTCTTTCATGAATGTCTGCTTCTTTTCCAGGTTCTAAGGAGACAACCCCTTTTTGGAACGGAAATGAGGTTGGATGTGGACCTGGAGGGAAAGATCTGATGTCTGATCCAGACGCAGCTCCACTCACGCTCCTGCCCCAGGCCAGCCTTTATGCAGAGGCATAAGGATCCCTCCCTTTGGTCTTAGAACTTGGTCTCTTTGCTTAGTGGCAGCAAACTATTTCTGAATCTCAGGAACACATGGTTTAGAGCTTTCTCCATAGGACAGAAAATGGGCCTTTTAGACAGGCATGATGGTGTGTATCTATAATCCTGGAATTTAGGAAACTGAGGCAGGAGGATTGCTGTGGACTTGAGGATGGTGTAAACTATATATGAGCTTTTGCTTAGCTGGTCAAGAGGCAGCTTGAGTCTGAGGCTCCTCACTCCCAGTATCCACCCTCTTTGCCCCTTCTTTATGACATTTAATAATTTAAATAATTATAATTTAGATAAATAGACATTTATTTAAGGTGAGACAGCTGCAGAGCAAATCATTCTTAAATGGTGATTCTGGTTGAAGCAGCTTCAGAAGCGCTCTAGACCGGGCACGTCCACGGATCTTAACTACACGATCACTTCTGCGCCCATTCTATCGCTTCTCTTTCCTGAACAGCATCTTCAGATGTGGCTGAAGTAGGATTTAGCTCCTCGTATCTCATCCATTGTTCCTTAGGCAAGAGCAGACGCATCATGGTCAGGTCCAGGGTCTCTTAATACAAAAATCTTGTCATTATAGGGGTCCTCTGGAAGCCTCCTTTTGGCGACTTTCACATCTTCAGTCTCTAGTATTGTATAACTGCTCCCTAACCCAGTTTGTTGACTCCCGCAGCATTGTAATAGATGCTTGAACACCATCCCGCCTTGCTTGGGCAACAGCCTGCTGTTTTGACCACCTGATTGCTCTGTTAACAGGAAAAGTTGAGTGTGCCATGAAGTTTGAGAGCTTGGAGAATTGCCGGGCAAAAGTGTCATGAGATTCCTCTTGATTACCACATTCATGACTGCTTGAGTGGGTTTAAACAGCAGAGGAATGAGGATGCCTTCTGAGATTTCTCAATCTGTGCTGCATAGCCTGCCCCACAGGGTGGTGTGATCCGATCCACGGGGTGCAAGGACTCAGTATCGAGCAGGGAAAAGCAATTGGATGGGTTGATCATGGTCTAGAGCTCTCAGAATGGGGAGACCTGTCACAGGAGGAGTGTCCTCAAGTCCCCTCAGACCCCTGCTGACCACAGGCCACCTCCAGATTTCAGAACTGCCCAAGGGAATGGGAAACCAGCTCATGTTCCTCTCTCTGCTTCTCAGGGACCACACTGTTGCCATCCCATTCCTGACCCCATCCCAGGGTCTAATTTTACAAGTCTGGAGTCCTTGTGCAACTGTTCAAAAGGCTTTTGGTTGAGAGCCAGCGGCTCCCTCCCTACTTACTCAGCTGCTCCAATGCAAGTTGCTCCACCCTTGCCCAGCTCCTCACCATTTTCTCCAAGGAAAGTGGGCACCTCAGTGCATCTCACTGGCTGGTACAGGGGAGAGATGGACAGTGCCCTTCTGGGGTGGGGGATCAGACAGTCCTCAGATGCCAGCCGTGGAGGGAGTCACCTCTTTCCATTGTCGGGTCCTTGGGTAGAAATTCATGTGATAGATTCACGGGTATGACACACTTTTCCCTCACTGTCCTAAAACTGGGTACGTTGAGTTATCAAGGGGCTGAGCTGGTTGTCGTCTCTTTCTAAGGACACTTAATGCTGGAGATTTTGTTGGAGACCAGCACCCTCTGAGACAGGGTTGGCTTCTGCTCCGGTCTATTCCACAGACATCGGGCAGATTGAGAGAGGAGTCTTTTTCCTCACTCATTAGGACACACAGAAGGACCTGGGAGACCGCTGCTGAGCTGATGGGGAGGAACACCTCTTACATCCTGTCCCCGGCCTTGTCCCTACCCAAATCCAGTGCTTGCAGTGGATGCCAGCTGAGACCCACCATGATGTTCCACAGCACCCTTTCCCCAGTCCCTCCACTGCCCTTTGATCATCTCTTTAGTAGGGTATCTAGACATTGCATCCCAGGGTCCACCTGACCCCAGCACTGGCTTCTGTTTCCTGCTCCCCCTCCTACTTTATCTGCACAACATTCTCCCTTCTCTTTAACTCCTGATTCAGTTCCTCACAGCTCATGTGTCCTGGGCCTGCAGAGAGAGAAGGAGAGGAAGGGGAATACAGAGAGGGAAAGAGAAAGAGAAGAAGCCATCCCTGTTATCACCTTCCTGTCCACCCGGGGATCTCAGCTTCCCCCCACAGACCAGAGGCAGAGCCTGCTCTTAGGGGCCGTTGCCTTGTTTCTCTTCTGCCTGTGCCCAACTGGGCCTTTGTCATTGTTTCTACCTTAAGAGTGGGAACATCCTTTCCCATGAATGCTGCGGAATATCCCAAGGGTCATGAACTGTAAACACTGGGGAACAGGGCCTGGGATGACCTTGCCTGCAGCAGCTTCACTTCCTTGAATGGGACCCTGAGGATCCTCACTGTCCTCAATATAGCACTCCCCCAGCCTCAGCCCAGGAAGCCTGAGGACAGAGGCCAGGAGGAGACACGGAACACTGGTGCCCAGCTGCTGTCTCCTTATCAGTCTCTGTGTCATAGGTCTCAGACCGGGATGCTCTCCCGGGGTACTAGAGTCCGAAGGGGCTTGAGTAGCTCTGTGGAGAGCAGGTGCTCAGAGGAAGTACTAAAATTGAAATTTTGGTGTCTTTGGTCTGCCTGTGTCAGAGTTGCTTGGCCAGGACACAGAGGCCAGGGTCCTGGTTTCCCAGAAAGGTCACCTGGCATTGTCACCACTTGGGGACCCAGAGGGTGTGGAGGAGTGTGGTGCCTGGGGGACTGAGGTGGGGGGGCCCACCTGGAGCAGATGCCCACCCCCTTCACTGCTTCTCTTTCACCCAGTGTCCTCACCTTGTCTCCCACGGGCTTTGTAGGAGGGCAGGCAGGGGTGTGTGTAGCCAGGTCCCAGGGGTCATAGAATGGGCAAGAAAGGACAGGGTAGAAACGGGGTGAGGTCTAGGGACAGGGAGGAATGAATAACTGGGAAGATGAGCTGCTGGGGACTCTGAGCATCTTTTCACACCCTTAGGACTCTGGGGAACAACCCTGGCTGAGAATACAGCTGAGAATAGAGAACTCTATGTCAAGACCACCTTGAGGGTACATCATGTTCCTCGTGGATATCTGTGTGAGTAGCCATTGTCCAATGGGCATCTGCCTGTGAGAAGCACGCGTGTGTGAAATGTTTGTACACTGAAGGCAGTATTCGTCTGTGTGAAACAGGTTTGGATTCTGGGACTTTTGTGTACGCAACAACATGCAACTCCTTTGACTTTTTAGCTTGAGAGATTTCATTGAGAAAGAGCTATCATTGAGCGCAGTGAAAAGGGCCAACTGGTAGAAAGGTGGCTAACAAAGGGAGCGTCTCTCAAATTCCCAGGTAACCCAGTTTTCAAATCCAGTCACTGACACTGGGTCAGTAGCCACAGCTTTGTCTGTCAGGTGGAAATTTTGTGGAGAGTGAAGGATCTCCCTCCCTTTGTTTTTGGTGGATTTTGCAGGAAGAAAATGATTCAGGTCTTAGGGGGTTTCTGAGAAGAAGACTGGGGTTCAGGGGTAAGGCAGTGCCCTGTGGGAAAGCCTGCTCCACACAGGCAGCTGGGGCAGTCTCTACAGGACATTAGCTGAGGCCTGAGAAGGTAATGGAAAGATCCTGCTGTAGATCCGGGGTCAAAGAACAAGCAAGTTGAGAAAACAGGAGCACACAAAGGCCATTCATCCCCGTAGGTGAGGGAATCGGCACTGTAGTCAGTTCACGCCTCCCTTTAAGATTTGCCCGGCAGGTGGTGCTTACCTCATACAGAAAGCAGTGTTCTATGTGTGGTTGTTTGCATGCACGTTGACCCAAGGGGCAGCATGGACCACTGTCTTGGTCACTGTTCTGTTTTGTGAAGAGACACCATGACTCTGACAACTCTTATAGAAGAAAACATTTAATTGGGGCTTGCTTACAGTTTCAGAGGTTTAGTCCGTTATCATCATGGTGGGGAGCATGGTGGCGAGTAGGCAGAGATAGCGCTGGAGTTAGCGCTGAGCTACATCCTGATCTGCTGACTGAGAGAGAGAAAGAGACTCTGGGCTTGGTCTGGACTTTTGAAACCTCAAAACCCACCCCCAGTGACACATGTCCTCCAACAAGGCCACACCTCCTAATCCTTTCGAATAGTGCCACTCCCTGGGGATCAGACATTTAAATCTATGAGCCTAGCGGGGGCCATTCTTCTTCAAACCACCACAACTGGGGCTTGCTTACAGTTCCGGAGGTTTGGTTATTAACATCATGGTGGGGAGCACAGTGGCGCACGGTGACACACAGGCAGAGATGGTGTTGGAGATCCACATCCAGATGTGTAGGCAGCAGGAAGAAAGAACCACACCGAGCGTGGAATGAGTGGGCTTTTGAAAACTTCAAAGCCCACCCCCAGTGGCTTCCTCCAATAAGGCCACACCTCCTAATCCTTTCAAGTAGTGCCACTCCCTGGTGAACAGACATTTCAATCTATGACCCTTCTTATGCAAACCACCACAGTCACCATCTGCAGAGCAGAGCTCCCCTTCTGGAGGCCTCTCCTCCTATGTTTCCTGCGAGTCTTTTCTCATCTTCGGTGTCCCACCAGCTCCGCCTCGGGGAGTGTTTATACGCCCCCTTCTCTGCGGCAGACACTGTACTAAGGGCACGTGCATGATGAATGCTTTGACTTTTTCCTCCTGAAGCTCACCTTCACCTGTCTAGAACTTTCTTCTGCTGAGTCATCAACTTCCCTGTTACTTTCCAAAGGACACCCTTCAGTTCATCTGCTCGCCAGACTAAATCATTTCTATTCTGTCTCAAAACCAGTCATTACAGACCTTACCCGAGACTGACGGTTGGGGCTCTGAATTTGTACAGGTTTAGGCTCACATGCTACAATCTACCATTTACCACCTGAGGGACCTTAAACAAGTCTGTTTCCCCTTCTGTACCCGTCTGAACCAACAGGATTATGTGGCCATTTTAATGGGTCATTCACTCAGCCGGGCATGTTATGTGACAACAATTTCAGAGTGTCCACCATGTGCTTTCCTGTCTGAGCCCTGACCAATTTAAAGCCCTTTACTGGAAGAAATGTACCTTGGGGCGACTGACTAGCACAGTATCCTATGACGCCATGATGTCTGTTATATCTAGATTTGGGAGGTACATGAGGACATACACAGGAAGTGAGCAAAGGTGAAGAGGCTGTTATCCCTAAAAGGAACAGAAAGAGAATGTAAGTTTCTGGGAAGAGGGGACAGTGTGGACCAAGGCCAAGTTTAGTGGATGCATGTGTGTGGATGGAATGAAGATTGGGAATGGTGAGCAGGACCAGGCTGGAGTCCTCGGAGAGCCTCGTGGGAGCGGATGGGAAGCCAGACATTTGTGCTGAGAGCCATGAAAGGAGTCCCTGAGGGACTTAAAGCATAGACCTGGACAGCTCCACTAAAGCTTCAGGTCTGGTTTCTGGGCATTGGGTCAGAAATAACCCCAGGAACATCATTTAGAGGAGGAGACACACACACACACACACACACACACACACACACACACACACACGACACTGCAAGCTGATCTTCAGCTTCTACCCTGAATCCTCTCTTTCTGCCTCCCTCCTAAAGAGATAGCTTCTGCCTCTTCCCTCTCTCCACTTCTCCCCTCCCTCATTTCTCTCTCTCTCTCTCTCTCTCTCTCTCTCTCTCTCTCTCTCTCTCTCTGTCTCTCTCTCTGCTCTTCTCCCTCCCCTTCTCTCCTTTCCCTTCCATAGTCCACTAAATAATTATCCAACCTCACTCTGCATGGCATGCCTATCCATCTCTGTCTCTCACCCACCGCATGGCTCCCTGCCCGGGACCAGCCGCCTTTGGAGACCTGTGGCATGGCCTCATGGCGTGCCTATCTGTCTGTCTCTCCTCGTGGGACTGGCTGCCCCATCGAGGTCTCTCGCCTGCCACGTGGCTCCCTGCCTGGGACTTGTGGCCCGCAACAGCCACTGGGGGAACTGCGCTGTCCCTGCCTGGGACTGGCTGCTCTCGGGACCTGCTGCCCGCTGCGGCCGCTTGGAAACCTGCAGCGTTTCTGCTGCTGCAGCCACTCGGGGATCCACACCACTTTACTTTTACCGTTACAGCCCTTCTCTCTGCCTTCTCTCAAGTGATTCTTCAGGGAACATGGGGCCTTGAGCAGGGTCTCCGCTCCTTTGGAGATCTCTAACCCCCGGTCCTCACATTCCTGTCTTCCTACTCTCTGTTGGCTTCACTGGGCTCTGATCTCAACCAAATGATGGATTCTTAGTGAGAATGATGGAGTCCCAATGCGGGTGAAAATACTTCAACATTATAGTGGCTTTGTGTCCTCCAGAAGGCCACTGCCCATAAGCAAATATAGACACTCCTAGTGGTATGAACAAACACCTGAGCGGGGGCGTTGAGCAGAAGGGAAATGTCTAAAGAGCTTGATAACCCGCTCTCCTGCCTAAGGACGAAATACAAGTCTTGGCACAGAGCTGGCTCTATCAGGATGCCGCCCTCTGAGAACTGGACTGCCTCGCCAGTGGCTGTGCCTCTTTGTGGTGTGCTTGACTCTGAGGGTTCCGGTGACTAGTTCAGATACTTCAGGACACTGGAAGTGACCTGTTATGATAGATCCTGCAGTTCAATGGAAAGATAAGAACACTGGGCAGAGAAACTGGCTTCAGGTACTAGTTCTGCCACTTACTCACTTTGTGACCTTGGGCACTTCCTTGCTGGTAAAACAAAGAAAATAATACCTAAGGAGTTGTGTAAAGACTCTCACTTAATTGTTGGTAATAATTATTTTTTATGTTTTCTAATCAAGTTTCAGAGTGCCCTCTTAGTCCTTTAAACTGATTATTTAATGGTGTGTATGGGGTTCAGGGCAGCCTGGCCATATATATGGGGCCCAGGCCACACAGCTGCCATGTCAGCCTTGATAGAGACCAGCCAAGAGAGGAGGCCTGAGTTTCCATTTACTGTCAGGCAGTACCCAATTCCAGGAAAAGTCATAAGCTGATATCACCCAGGGACAGGCCAGCGTCTAAGGGGAAGTACCTGACATTTCAAATAACCCAACCTTTGGGTAAGACTGAACAAGGTTACCAGATGTCCTTGAACCCAGCAGGCACCTATTTCCTTTCACCAAGACACTCCTTGACAATGTCAGTCAATCAGGGTCTTAAGCCCTGAAAATCCCCTCCCCCCCCCAACCTCTATTATGATAAAAGCCCTATCCCGCCCATGCTGGGTACTCTCCATTCATACTGCTATATCAGACGCAGGAGGTCCAAGCCCAGGCTTGAATAAAGGCTCTTTGCTTTTGCATGCAGACTCTTTGGTTGTCTTTGGGGGTACTCCGTGATCGTGCATGCTGCATGCGTGTGTTCTCCTGATGGGGTCATCACTCAGTTGATATAGCCCTTTCCATGTAAGGATGAAGACCTACCTGAGTTCAGATTCCCAGCAATCGTGTAAAATGCCAGGCACACAGGTGTGCACTTGTGCTGGTTTGGAAGAAAATGGCCTCCAAAGGGAGTGGCACTATTTGAAGGCGTGGCTTTGTTGTAGTAGGTGTGGCCTTGTTGGAGGAGGGTGTGTTACTGTGGAGGTGGGTTTTGAGGTCTCATATATGATCAAGCCATACCCAGTAAGACAGACCACTTCCTGTTGCTACAAGTCAAGATGCTGGACACTTGGCTATTTCTCCAGCACCATGTCTGCCTGCACGTCACCATGTTGCACCATGATGATAATGGAATAGACGTGTTGCACCACAACAGTAATGAAATAAACCTCTGAAAATGTCAGCCACCCCAACTAAATGCTTTTCCTCTATAAGAGTTGCCGTGGTCATGGTGTCTCTTCACAGCAATAGAAACCCTAAGACAGAAGTTGGAACCAGGAGTGGGGTATTGCTGAAAAAGGCTTTGATAAGCTTTCTCTGCCACTGCCTCCCCGCCTCCCCGGTTTGTGCACCGCCAACTGTGGAGAAGTGTGTCTGCCTCACCTCATTCTGTTTCTTTGTCTCTTTGTTTTGTTTCTTTGTTTGTTTTATACTTGTTTATTTACCTGCTTTTTCAGGGGGGAGCACACAGGTATAGAAGGGGAAATTGTAGGGTTGGTTCTCTCCTCTACCATGGCAGAGGATATGTGTCTGGGAACTGAAAGGTTGTCCTTTCCCTGGGGAGCCATCTTGGCTAGCTCTTTGCTCCACTTTCTTCCAGTGGGTTCTAAAGGTTCAGTAGAATCTTGCATCATCAAGAGAGGATGGAGTAAGCTTGGAGATTAGGGAAAAGTTATGGGCTTTTGGACTTAACATTTCTGGAACTGACGAGAAAGAAGCCAGACTACATTTAGGTCAGTGTCACCTGAAGCAACAGATTGGATGTAGAGGCTGCAAGGTGAATTCATGTCTTCTGCTCAGCCAGACACGAGGAAGACTCAGAGACATGCAGCATGGCACCACATTTCTCAGTAAAAATGTTCTAATCTGTTGTAGAACTCTCTAGAGAACAGGATAATCCTACCCTCCTTCGAGTTACTCCATTTTCTCCTGAGTTATTTGTTTAGAGAGGCAGCTTGTCCTTGGCTTCTCTATTTTGAGTACAATCCTGAGGCAGAATGGCCCTGCGTTTGCTTACTCAGAGAACAGCTACCAATTGCCAAGCATAACCTTAAGTTAGAGTCAGAAACACTTGTCCGTGCTGACAAAACATTAAGTGTGTTTTATAATTAAATCAAGAGCAAATAGACACGGGGACTAACAAGACCATATCAGAGAACCCCAGGCTTGTGAACATGCCAAGCACACTAGACAAGAGACTGTTGCAATCCCCTTGTCAGGACACACAGAAGGAAAGAAACACCAGCCCACAGCATGTCCCACTAATGTCACCCTAACACAGACCGTCTGGTGTATTTATCACAGCCTACATGTTCATGTACCTTAGGCTGGCCTCAAATTTGTTGAATAATTAAGGATAACCTTGGACTTCAAAATCATCCTGCCTCTAATTTCTGAGTGCTGGGATTATAGACATATACCCCTATAGAGAGTTTTGATTGTCTCTGGAGGTCAAATCCAGGGCTCCTTGCTCAGGAGCAAGCATTCTACCAACTGAACTGCATTGCCAGCCCTGTTTTAAATGTTACTTGTGATGACATGTGTTGAATTTATAATCAATTTTGATTGACTTAGTAAGTTAATTTAATTGATTAATAAATAGATATATTTTCCTCAGTTTTATTTTTTATTTTGTGAAGATGTTTTGACTGCCTGCCTGTCTGTGTACCCTGTGTGTACCTGATACCCCAGGAGATCAGAGAAGGGTGTTGGAGGCCTGGAATCAGAGTGGTTGTCGGCCACCACACAGTTGCTGGAAACTGAACCCAGGTCCTCTGTGAGAGCAGACAGTGCTCTTAACCACTGAGCCGTCTCTCCAGCCGCCCATTTTCCTCAGTTTTAATTCCTAGTGACGTCATGACACAACACAGATGAACAAACCACCTTGGAGTTCTCAAAAATTTTAAAGTTTCAAAAGGCTCCTGAAAACAAAACATTTGTGAGCCAGTGATAGAGAGATTGCATCTGAAATGGTCCAGTGGGATTCTCTCCTCACAAGGAGAAAAGCTGTGCAGATACCGGTTCAGTCAGTCAGGCTTCCAGATACCTTAGAGATAATTCAAGGGAGAAAGGATTCATCTGGGCTTGCTGTTTAAGAGGTTTTAGTTCATCATGGCAGAAAGACGTGGCAGTCTAGGAAGGAGAAAAGAGAATGCCTGTATTAGCTGTCTCAACTCTTTATATTTCATTCATACCCCCAGCCTATGGGATACTTTTGCCCATAGTTGGGGTGGGCTCTCCTTTCACATCTCCTCCTCTCCCCTCCCCTTAGTTAATCATTTCTGAAAATGCCCTCACAGGCACACCAGAAAGTGTGCTTTTCCTAGTCTCCTAGGTTCTTCTTGGTCCATTCAAGTTGGCACTATTAACCATTACACATTTAAACACGTATAAAGTTTTCCTATGTGCCAGATGCGAGGGTAAATGAGATAGGGCTTTGAACATACGAGGCAAAGTCAAGGGAAGCCAACATGCAAAGAATATAAAATAAGACAAGGGCTACTGTGCAGGCATATTCTGGGACCAGGAAACACCAGGAACACATGCGGGTCCTAGAGACAGGTATTCCTAAGTCTGAGGAGGCCCGAGAGGCATTGGCAAGGCTGCCCAAAGCCAGTGCCATTGGCTTGCTTGTTTGTTTTAGCAGTTTGGTTCTTATCCTGGACATTGTGGGATTGGAGGATTAAGTGCCGCCCAGTTGATACCTCGGGCTATGACTATTTGAGAACTTTTTTTGCCTGAGAAGACAAATAAAAAGTAAAATGTTTAAAAATAATTCCATTCTTATGAAATCACAAAAACAAAACTGGGAATATCGTTATCAAATGTTTACCTAGTAGTCCCTGTACTAGGTAAAGAGTCAGGTCCCTCACAGGATGGCAAAGCTCCTGTCTGTGTCTCCACGAGAAGTCTGATGGTGCATACCGTACAGCTATCTCCAGACGCTCACACAAGTTTAGACAGGGAACTTGGTGGCATCTGCCGGAGGGACGCAGGAGGTGAATGCCGCAGTTGGTGGAGTGCTTTCTAGGTGCACTTCCTACTTGCTGCTGGGGGCTTCTGGGAATAGTCACGCTGAGTGGCGCTCCTGGCGGCTCCCTGCGGAATAACAGCAGGATCAGCTCTGGGCAAGGCTGATCTGGAGCTGCTTTTTGCTGGATATTTGTAAGTCCTGACTTGGCTCTCCCAACACCACCTCCATATTCTCTCCTCCCCAACCCCCCGTCTCTCTCTCTCCTGTCCTCAGGTTGGTCTTCTCTAAAGAGATCTTCCTGGTGCTCTATGTCACCTGTCCCCCGTTCTTCACAGGAGCAGAGGTTTTTTTTTTGAGGCCTCAGTCTTCTGGAACTCCACGGTAAAACATTCCCACTTTGGTCTCCTCCTCTCCTCTTTTTATTGTTCGAGATTTTCACACATGCTTATATCGTGTTTCGATCAAATTCACTACCATTTCCTCCCTTCCCACCCCATCTCCCCATTTCCCCCCTTCCCACCTTCCCTGTCTCCCCATTAGTTTTTCCCAACTTCATGTGCTCTCTCTCTCTCTCTCTGTAAAGCTCACTGAGTCCACCTACTGCTACTGGGTATGTGCATAGGTGTAGGAAAATCTGCTGGGAGCCTCGCTAGGGCTTTAGCTCTGAAGAATATGGATCTCTCTACCCTTAGCATCCGTCAGTTCCCATAGCTCCTTCGCTAAGGGTGAAACTTCACAAGAACCTCTCTCATCCATGCTAGGGTTTGGACTGGCTTGATCTTGTGTGGGATTTGTGTTCGCAGTCACAGGTACTCTTAGTTCCTGTGTGCAAAGGCCCTGTCATGCCCAGCAAATGCTGTTTCCCTGCAGACATCTACTACCTGTGAGGTCCCTACAACAGACCCAGCAACCCCAGAAAGCCAGTTTTTGGCATGAGGTGGACACAAGGTTTGGTCATGTGTTGCTGTCCTTGTTTGCCACAGAATATTAATGGCCCACGTGGCTTGGACTGCACAAGTCTGGGGCTTCTGCATAGTGCAATCACAAACCAACCATGCTTCTAGTATGGGCACCTCTGCCACATCGTTTACCAGGGCAGTGCATGACATGGTGGAACCTGATTGACATTATTCCTTTTGTACAGGGGTTCCCAATTATTCTAGCTCCACAAGGAATCTGCCCTTGATAGATTTTATCATAAAAAGGTCTTCTATTGCTTTCTCATTTTCTAGTATTTCTCATTTTCTAGTTCAGGTAGCAACAGGAAATAAAAAGTCTTTAGATTTGGATTCTGCACACTGTGGTACAGTATGGCTTTAGTTTTTTTCATAATGTTCAATCCTCTGGACATTATTTCAAAGAAACTGTAAGCAATGCTAACATAATTCAAAGAAACGGTAAGATCAGATATGGCCTTCCTCTGTATTGATCTATGGGGATATGTGGCCAGTCATCAGCCCTGCACCCAGGCAGGACTTGCCTGCCGGTCTATGTCTAGTGTCTTAAAGCAGCTCTCCCTCCTCCTCAAAGTCTATAGCTACAAAGAAAGGTCTTAGATCTCTTGTGACATTGACTCAAGGAAGTCATGCTATGTCTTAGAGTTCCTGAACAGAACAAAGAAATGCTATTGGGGGGGGGGATATTTTTCTATCTGCTTCTGAAGAAGACTGTCTTGTTTCCAACGGGTGTTTAGATCACCAGATTTGACTGATTTCTCAATAAATTCTACTAAGAATTGATCAACCATTCACTAAGTCTGTACCAAAATTGTAATCATTCATTTCTGTGTGCTCTCTTGTGTCTGCATTCAGAACTGGCTAGAATGGGGAGAAGGGGGACATCTCTTGCAGCTGACCACAAGTGTACCCTAGTGCCTTGTTGCATAGTCCTGTCTCCAGTCTTCTCGACCCCATTCCCTGAGCTGTGCGCTCTCTCTCTCTCTCTCTCTCTCTCTCTCTCTCTCTCTCTCTCTCTCAGTTTTTCAAGACAGGGTTTTTCTGTGTAGCTTTGGAGCCTGCCCTGGAATTCACTCTGTAGACCGCCCTCAAACTCACAGAGATCCACCTGTCTCTGCCTCCCGAGTGCTAGGATTAAAGGCGTGTGCCACCACTGTCCAGCCCGGAGCTGGTCTTTAACACTGACTCAGCATCCCTAAGTATGTTTGGGTCTGCTCTTCCCACTGTGCCAAGATCTTGGGCAACTAGAACTTTTAGGGATTTGGGAGGTTGCTAACTAGCTCTGGGAGTGGCCCAAAGACATAAACCAGAGTTTGCTGGCAGGAGAGCAGTGAGATAAGATAGAAAGAAGAATTGAAAGTCAGCTGTGATGGCACACTATGTCTCAGTACCTATGAGAACAGAACAGGGAGGAGGATGTTCATTTAGAGACCAGCGTGGTCCACATAGCAGAAGCTTGTCTAAAACAAATGAACAAACAAAGAGACTAACAACACCTCAATAGAATCACTAATTAAAGATTTTCGTTGGAATTGGCTGAATAGCTCAATGGTTAAGAGTGCTTTCTGGGGGTTGGAGAGATGGCTCAGAGGTTAAGAGCGCAGATTGCTCTTCCAGAGGTCCTGAGTTCAATTCCCAGCAACCACATGATGACTCATAGCCATCTGTAATGAGATCTGGTGCCCTCTTCTGGCATGCAAGCATACCTGGAAGGAATGTTGTATACATTAAAAAAAAAAAAAAAAAAGAGTGCTTTCTGATCTTCCAGAGACCAGCATTTGGTCCTCAGTGCCTATACTGGGCAGCTCACACTGTGATTCCACTTCCCAGAGACCGACGCTTTTTTCAGGCCTTTGGAGTCACCTGCACGCACGAGGCATTCACTCACAGAGACACACAAATGCACACATCTGAATAAAACTAAGAAATATTTTATTATCGCTTTCTTAATTCTTCTCCTTGGGACCTCCCTCCTTCCTTCCCTTTCTTTCTTTTATTCTTGTTGCTGGAGAAGGCAGCCAGAACCTTATCCTGCTAGGCAACCTTCTCCCACGGAGCTACATCCCCACACCTTTTGTTTAACTCACTCGATGGCACAAGCAGCTTTAAAACTTCAATTCTCCTCACCAGTCTCCCTAGGGCTGGGATTATATGCATGCCCCATCAACCTCATGTCAGCAAATTAACAAAGAAGATTATAACTGGATCTAATTATTTCAAGATATAGCTTTTATAATCTCCATTTGTTGACTGTATTTTATGTCTACTCTTATTTTCTTAAAAATGCCCCCCCCACAGTATCCACCTGACACTTGTACTCATATGAAATCCTCAACTGGGACGTTGATTTATTTGCATCAGCAGGAATAAGATAGCAGTGATAATTTATCAAACACCAGCCCAGTGAACAGGAAGCCCTGTGCCAGCACGGAATTGCATAATTGCATGTAAATGGAAGTTTCTGTCCCTCCAGCAGCTCCCAGATAAACACACGGAGGCTTAATATTAATTATAAATGCTCAGCCAATAGCTCAGGCTTATTTCTGCCTAGTCCTAACATTTTAAGCCAACCCATATTTCTTATTTATGCTTTACCACGTGGTGATACCTTATTAGCATGGCAAGTTCAACTCCTGCTCCCTCTGTCTGGCTGGAGACTGCTCACTCTCCCTTATCCTTCCCATCATCCTGAGATTGGTCACTCCACCTATACTTCCTGCCTGGCTACTGGCCAGTCATTGTTTCGTTAGACCAATTCAAGTGACAACTCTTTACTGTGTACAAGAAGATTATTGCAATCACAGGCCCCAGGCTTTTCAACATCCATCTTTTATCTCTTGCCCCTGATGCTGCCTTCAGGATCATCTCTAACTAGTAGGAAGTAGCGAAGGAGAAATTAAACAGTGTTCTTTTCCTTTAATAGAGATGAGCCAGAAGTTGGAAACCTGTCATTCCACTTCTATTTCCATGCTTAGAACTTAAGGGTTTAATACATCTAGTTGCAAGGGAGGCAGGGTAACATGGTGTTTAGTTGGTGAGACACACGCTCCAGGTTACATTTTATTATGATAATTTTGAGAAACAGTATGGGGTACTGAAATCTGTGTTGAAAACATTAATAAATCAATCATTTGGTATTGAAGACAGTTATGCTTAATGGACCCTGGAGAAATTAAGATATTATCTTAAATAATTTTCTTGGAACAAAATCATTAGGGACTTTGGTGAAAGCTGAATCTTCACAATCAGCAGATTATAGTTCAGTTCTTCTTTTTCACTTGTTGGTTTGATTTGTTTTTGTTTCTTTGAGACAGGGTTTTTCTGTGTAACAGCACTGGCTGTCCTAGAATTTTCTTTGTAGACCAGGCTGGTCTTGAACTCACAGAGATCCGCCTGTTTCTGCTTCCCCAGTGCTGGAATTAGAGGCATGAGCTGTGTTTAGTTAACCTTTGAAACTATTCTCAGAGGCGGTCTATTTCTACAATGGTTGGCAAGGCTGGAATGGCAGGGGGAGAGGCTCCCAGATGGTGGGAGAAGCATCTTCTGTGTTTGCCTTCAGACTTACCAAGCTTAGGAAGAAACAGTTGGCTTTGAGTGTCAAAAAATTGGAGGTATATAATTTCCAAGCAGAGTGTCCTGAGTGCATAAAAGATCTCTACACTTGCTGCCAGAGGTGACCCAGTTCTCCAAAGGTGGCCGTCAGTACAGGGAAGAGATCCTGATCTTGTCCACGGAGAAGTTGGCTGGAAGAGAAAATCTGTGTTCCCATCAGTCATAGTTAAGGACAGGGAAGGCACCCTGCAGCACTTGGTGGCCCATGTGGCAGTTCTTGGAAAAGAGAAGCACAAATCACTGTGCTGAGCTGGGCTCATCTCCCCGGAGTTCAAAAGGAAAGGACTAGACTGTTGAGTCCCTAAACACAGGAGCAGATAAAATCAGGTTATTACCAAGCTCCCGATGATGATGATTAATGCTGATTTCAACACTCAGACTTCTTTAACAACAACGTATTTTATGACCTGCCCGTGTCTAAAAGGGATCTGGGCCATCTGACCTTAAAAAGCACAAAGCACAAATCATCAGAATTATGGAAGACTTAGCAAAAGAAGAGGAAACAATAGAAGAAAGTTTGTACCAGGAAACTGAAGAAACGAATGTTGCAAATGGGAGCAAAACCTGAGGTTCCTGGCAGCCAAGGCAAAAAACAAAAACAAAAACAAAACAAAAAAACCCCCACAGAAACAAACAACCGGGTTTTCAGTGTTGAGTGGAAAAATGGGCACCAGGTTAACAGGAAGATCTTCACTCTTGGAACAATGTAATTCAAGGATAAAAGTATTGCTAAGAAGTTAAAGGTATTTTATGTATTGTGTGTGTGTGTACAAGTGTGTGCGAGTGTGTGGGTGTGTGCACGCACACATGTGTGTTGAACCCTAGTTGTCCTGGAACTCGCTCTGTAGCCAAGGCTGGTCTGGAACTCATAGTGAGCCCCCTGCCTCTGTCTCCTTTCAAAATTTTGTTTTGATTGTTTTGATTTTTATTTTAGACTTTTTTCCAGACAGGGTTTCTCTGTAGCCATGACTGGCCTGGAACTTGTTCTGTAGACCAGGTTGGCCCCAAACTCAGAAATCCACCTGCCTCTGCCTCCCGAGTGCTGAGATTAAAGGTGTGCGTCATCAAATTCCCAGTTATCTTTTTAGTGTGAATGAGTGTTTTGTTTGCATGTATGTCTTCATTACTTGTGTGCCTGGTACCCAGGGAGGCAAGAAGTAGGGGTCAGATCCCTGGAACTGGAGTTACAGGGGGTTCTTAGCCACCATGTAGATGTGGGGAGCCAAACTCAGGTCCACTAAGCCAGCTCTTTAGCTTCTAATTCTTAGTATTTTTAAAATTTTGGAGGAGAAATGGGGACTTGGGAGTTGAACTCAGGGTCTTCTGCATGCCGGACAAGGGTTGTGCCACTGAACTACAGTGCCAGTCCATTTATTTATCATTTACTTGTGTGTTTGAGACTGAGTCTTGCTATATAGCTCAGGCTGGCTTCCAACTTTCTATGTAGCTCCATCTGGCCTCACACATGCGATCCTCCTGCCTTAGCCTACGTTTAAAAAAATATTTAGCATTAAAAAAAAGATTCTTGTGAGAAAAATAAAAAGATTTAGTGAACTGAACATGGCTCAGCAGTTATGGGCACTTTTGTTCTGCCAGAAGTTCTGAGTTTTGTTCCCAGCACCCACATGGTAGCTAATTACCCCCGTAACTCGCGTTCTAGGGAATCTGATCCTCACTTTCTTGTCCCTCCATCGACACTGGGTACACATGTAATATGAAGACATATATGCAGACAAAACACTCATAACATTCACTACACACATGCAGGGGAAACACTCATATACACAAAATAAATATATCTAAAACTTTCTGAAAAATGATTTAGTGATTAAAACATTGGTACAGTTTTGCATTGGTTTTGATACCATTTCAGTGGCTGTATCACACTCCATTATACTCCACAGGTGACTCAATGGTTATACAATTAATTTCACAATTGCTCAACTGCTGGGTTTTTCCATTGGAGGCAATCTATCTTTGTTGCCCGTGTTGGCCTTGAGTTTCTAATCCTGTTTCAACCATGGGAGAGTTGAACTTACAGGCTTGTGTCACACTTTGGGCTTAGAGTATGGCTCTTGACTCAGATCTATTTACTGTTACCCATTTGAATGAAGACTTCTTAAGCTCCGTTGACGATGGTAGTCTTTGTTGTTGCTTTTTGCTTTTAACCTTTCCAAGTGCTTTCTCAATTCATCTTCTGACTCACATAGTAAACCCTTCAAAAAGAGTTTGCTCATGAGGACACCTTACAAACGTGCACAATTCTGAATTTTTGGGTCGACATTTGGGAGAGTCAGAGTCCCTAATCGGAAGAATGTAGGGCTGTAGAGTAGTCAGTCCATTTGTGTGGTGCAGAATGGTGGTTAAATCCCTGAGCTCCCCTTCTGCTGGCCTGTTCTGTGGCATTTGGAGAGGTTAGCGAGCCTGGATTTCAGGTTATCTACAGAAAATGAGGTCGTAGTTCCTACTTCCTCAGATTTTTGTCAGAATCGTGAGAGACAATGTACACCAAACCTAGAAAACAGGTGTCAGTTGTGGGGGTTGCTCGGATGCTCAGGCAGTCGTGGATTTGAGCTGAGGTTACTACACGTAGGAAACACGATTCAGCATGTATAGAGGAAGTTTATTTTTATTCAAGAAAGAAAAAGTGGCCCATGGCAGTTTATGAACACCCCTTCTGGCCTCTGACCTCTCCGGAGCAGAGACGTTGTCAGTTCAGGCTGTCAAAGGTGACCGAAATGAGGTCCTGAAAAGGTAGGTGTCATCCTGACAGGCTGGCATTTGACCCAGACTCCCTGGCCTCATGTAACCCTTAGGAATAACTGAAGCATTCCACCGCTTCTCCAGAGCAGAGAGGAGGAAGCAGAAAGGTCAACCTCACCCAGCATGGGCAGCCTGCCTGCCTAGGCAGACACCCCCCAGCAGTGAAAGCAGCCTGTAAACTTGCCCATTCCATATCAAAAACAGTGGTAGGAGAGGCCGGCCTTTCACAGAGCCTGAGTTTTGCCTGTAACTTCACTCCTTGGATGTAGTTCTGTCCCTGGAGCCAAACATAATTGGTCCAGTGTGGAGGCAGACAGATTTGCTCCTGAATCCCGGCTTTATTAATCCCCTTGGGGCAGGGGGTGGGGGGTGGTTGGGGTTGGGAGGGGAGGAGAAGGGAGCCACAAACTCTCCTGAGACTGGAAAATGGAGGCCATCTTGGAGCTCACAACACAGGGCTGTTTCATTTTTTATGAGATTACTTTTTATTTTCATGTGTATGGGTGTTTTGCGTGCATATATGTCTGTGCACCACATGCTTGTTTGATGCCCAAAAGGCAGAAAAGGGCGTTGGATCTCTTGGAACTAGAGTGATAGATGTTGTTTGATCCCACATGGGTGCTAAGAATTGAATCCCAGTCCTCCAAAAGCGTAGACCCTGTTTGATTTTTTATTATAATTTTTAATTTATTCTTAGCGAATTTTATACATGTGTATGATGAATTTTGACCGTATTTCTCCTCAAACTGCCCTGGATTAACTCCCCACATTCCTCTCCCACTGCCGTGTGATGTAATGGATTTAGTGATTTTTTTTTTCTCTCCTGGGTAGGGAGAACTTGTCCTAAGTGGTCTGTGTACTTTGTCAAGACTCTCCAGAGCCCAGGAAGGCTCTGAGGACCCTCAAGAGACTATTTCTCCTAACCTCAAGAGTCACTGAAGTAGACAATGGGGAACTCACAGCCTCTTGATGTCTCCACAGAAGCAGCTTCTGCTGTCTGGTCATGGCAGGTCAAGGCAGTGACGGTCAGCGTGGTCCCATAGCACCAATGTTCCAGAAGAACTGGCCAAAATGAACATGTGGAGCCCTACCCACACCGCTGGCACGGTCATTTAATGAGCCTCAAGGCTGCCACATGTTGGTTTGGTTAGCCTCGGAGCAAGGAGGGGGTCAGTCACCACTCTGTGGCGTAACCCTGGGTTTTCCCTGATCTGCTTTGGACGCCAGTGACAGCACCTCCAAACCTGAGGCCCACCCTGTGTTCTGGACAAGCGCCCTCCACTGAGCTCCAGCCTCAACACCCACCCGACATGTTGGTGAATGACTTCTTTGGCAGGCCGGGTTCTGCCAGCTCTGTTTCTGCCTCTCTCCGAGCAAAGGTTTCTGGACAGCTGTGCCTACTTGTTAGGGCAGCTAAGGTCTGGCTTCCTTGCTTCTCCCCAAGACTTGGACTTTGTGTTCCTCCCTTTGGATTAAGGAATGTTCCAGCTTCTCTCCAATGCCTACTGAATAGAAATTGTCTTTCACTGTTTGGATAGCTATGCTATTAAAGGTCAAATGTGAAGCCATAACACAGCCCTGCATATGAAGTCGTGTACTAGGTTCATTTTACTTTGCTGTATAGTTAGTTATTTTTTATTTCTTCACTGTTGGCACAATCCCCAAACAACAGTGACTGAGACCCTGTTAAGTTCCAAGCACTGTGCAAAATGAATACACTACCGTCCTTGTTCCTGAGGATCGCGCGGTAGAGAGAGTGGTCTATTTGTTGGGGACCTACCATGTTCTATGCATTCGTCTTAACACTGTAAGAAAGATAGCTTAGACCCCATTTTGTATCTGGAAAGTCTGAGAAAGGAAACCCAAGCCTGTACCGTCGGTGATAGAGCTGGGGTCTGTCTCGGTTTACCTTGCTTCATGTTTCGTGACCTTTCTAGTACACCAAGTGTATTCAGGGCTTGTCTCCCTCATCAGGAATACACAGGCCTTACCACCATCTCACCAAAATGCCATTAACAGTCTTTATAGCAAAAGGACCAGGGCTGGAGAAATGGCTCAGCTGTTAAAGGTTCATAACCAACAATATAGCACAAGGAACAGACAGCCCAGGAGCCATTTCATAATCACATATTTCATTTTGTGTGTGAGGGGCGTATGCGTGTTCACACAGGGAGGGTCCATAGGGGTATATGTGTACATGCACATATGTGAGCATGGAGTGAATGCCAGAGGACACACATATCCCCATGGAGCCCTTAACAGCTGTGTACATCCACCTTTTCCCTGTTTCTCTCATTCTGAGACAGTCTCTCACTAAGGACCTGGGTTTCATTAATTAAGCTAGGCTAGCTGGACAGTGACCCTCTAGGGAATCTACCTATCTCTGCCTCCCCAGGACTGGGATTACAAGTGAGCTCCACCACACTGAGCTTTTTTCCTTTTCTTAAAAAAAAATGATTTTGCATATTTGTTTATTTATTTGTTTGCTTGTTTGTTTATATATTTGTGCATCACTTGTACCTAACTCCTCCTGTGTCCCCTCACTTACTCCCTCTCAAATTCATGGTCTCGTTCTCTTGATTACTGTTACATATATATGCAGAACCATGTAAATACAATTTGCTGGGTCTGTTAGTGTTGCCTACAGGTGTGTAATTTCAAAGCTGACCACTTGGTATTAGATAACCAGTCAGGGGCCTCATCTCTAGGGAAGGCTATTCTCCTTCTTGCAGCAGTCCCTAGCTCCATAGTTCTTTGTGAGCAGGGGCCCTGTGGGAATTCCTTTCTTGTTAGCACATCTAGCGGCACTGTCGTCTGCATCTTGTTTAGGTGTTCATATTGTTGAGGTGTGACTGTGGATGTGGTTCTCCTGTCTTTTCTACGAGACACAGTCTCACAGCAGACTTCCCCTTCCTCTGGTTCTTATAATCTCTCCAACCTGCCTTCCACGCTGCTCCCCAAGCCTTAGGTGCAGGGGTTGTGTTGTTGATATATCTACCAGGGCTAAGTGCTCCACGAGCAGTTGGTTTCTGCATTTTGATCAGTTGTGATTTCCTGCGACGATCTCTGCCTGCTGCAAAGAGACACTTCTTTGAGATGGATGAGGACTACATTTTTTCCTGTGGGTATAATCAGAATTATGCTGACCTAGTAAAACAGTGGTTATAGGTGCTCCCCTAAGATCCGTGACTTCACTAGCCCCCGGGTAGCTGGCTAGGTTTCTGGTTCCAGGCATGGTTTCCCTCCAGTTGAGCAAGCTCAAAGTCCAATCACACTGCTGTTGATTATCGACAAGATATCATTGCCACAAAGATATCTTGCCATGCTGTCATTTAAACTTCCCAACTTTGTAGGGATAGTTGCAGGCGGAAGTTTCTGTACTGCCTGGTCCTTCAGCCATTCAGTCCCAAAGAAACACACACAGGTTTATATTAATTATAAACTGTTTGGACTATTAGCTTAGGCTTATTACTAACTACCTCTTACAACTTAAATTAACCCATACTTCTTATCTATGTTTAGCCACATGGCTGTACCCTTTCTCAGTGAGGCATTCTTATCTTGCTTTCTCTGTGTCTGGGTGGCAACTACAGACTGAGTCTTTCCTCTTCCCAGAATTCTTCTAATCTGGTTGCCCTGCCTATACTTCCTGCCTGGCTACTGGCTAATCAGTGTTTTGTTAAACAAATATGAGTGACAAATCTTTACAGGGTACAAGAACATTATCCCACAGCAACTACTAAGTGTTTCCCTCCTTTGGCAGCTTGCATTGTGCCTTATGGTATTATGATGGTTAGTTCTCAGGGAGGAGGCTCTCAAGTCAGATCCAACTCAAATCATCCAACTCCTTTGCCCAAAGTATATGGGCAACAGAACTCTAGACGGGAGGCAGCTAAGGGCAACAGCAATCAATAGTCTAAATATTGTGCCTCTTGGCTTTCCTGACCAACAACTTGAGGTTTCTCATTCCTGGTGCTGAGTTTTTGTTATGGTCTCTGACTCTTGGTGGGAGTACTGTCATCCCAAGTGACATAACTTCACACACACACACACACACACACACACACACGCACACACACAGAACTTTAGTAGATATAAAATAATGTTTCCTGAAGGCTTTTTTGAACAGTTTAAACATTATCTATTCTTCTTTCCTCTCTCTCTCCTTTGTTGACCTTCCTTCCCCCTAATTAAAACCCTCTCTCTAATTTTTCATTTCATCCCTTTTATCACTCTGTCTTCCTATCCCCTTCTCTTAACAGTGCGCCACCAGACATCGGCTACGGTCCTTTTATACTTCCCTGGTTTCTGCAGTTACTTAGGTTACGTACTTACATCTGAGGATTTGGAGCTAGGAACCTCAGATGAGAGCACCCAGCATTTGTCTTTCTGGGTCTAGTTACTTTACTCAGTATAACATTTTCTAGTTCCGCCCGTTTACCTGCAATGTAATGATTTTGTCTTTCTGCATAGCTGAATACGTAGTATTCCATACTGTGTGGGGGTCATGTTTTCATTAGTCACCATCAGTGGAAGGATATTTAGGTTGTTTCCTAGCTGTTGTGGGTAGAGGAGCAATGAGCATGGCTGAGCAAGTATCTGTGGAGCAGGATGTCCAGTCCTTCGGGCAGATGCCCAGGAGTGGAGTAGCTGGGTTATCTGGCATATTTGTTTTTAGCTTTTTGAGACTTTTCCACACTGATTTCCAGAGTGGCTCTATCACTTTGCAATTCCACTGACAGCGAATGAGGACTCACCTCCCCCACAACCTCCCAGCCCTCATTGTTAGTCATTTGTGGTTTCAACCATTTTGTTGTCTGTGCATCCAACTTTCTATATAGGTTCTGGGACTAGAAACTTGGGTCCTTGAGCTTCGAAGGTAAACACTTCATTGACTGCTTCACCACCCAGAATCTTTGCTACTTGCTCTCTTTTAATCTAATGAAAATATTTTGGTCGTTCTTTGCCTAGCAGTCAGTAGAATATAGTAGTAACTGCACATTACAACCAGCGAGAAGATGTTGCAATGAAGCATGCGCTGGCTCTGATGTTTAGAAATGATTGGAGGAATAGGAAAGAGATGAAAACCCTGTTGCAAAGAATGCCGATGAAAACCCTCCATGCAAAGAATGCCATTGATGGACTGGGCAGGTCAGCAGACTTAGACCACTCCTACAGAGGACTGGAGCTCTGTTTCCAGCGTCCACATCAGGTGACTCACAACCTGGTTACTGTAACTCTGACCCCTCTTCTAGATTCTGAGGGCACTTGCACCAGTAACTCCAGCTCCAGGGTATACAGCACCATCCTGCCTCCATGAGTACCCCCATTCAGAACAATACATACACACACAAAACTAAGAATAAAACAAGTACCTTTTAAAAAAGAAAATGATGCCACTGGACACGCAGAAGATAATATGGATTCTTCTACGGCCTTGGGTTTATAGATACACCATTCTCCACAATGATATAGGTATGTATAGTTATAGATAAACACTGAGTTTACTTCCAAGGTTTTTTTGCTGTGGATATTTTACTTTTTTTTTTCTTGATAGGGTTTCTCTATGTAGCTTTGGCCATCCTGGAACTTGGAGAGATCAGGCTGGTCTTGAATTCACAGAGATCCACCTACCTCTGTCTCCAGAATGCTGGGATTGAATATTTTGTAGCTCTCTTGTGTGCACACGTGTTTCACTAGAACTGGGATCTGATGTGTGGGCCCTGTGTGTCTCGTGAGACACTGATAAACTGTTCTCGAAGGCTGCTGTGCCAGCTCGCAGCCTCACGTTGCCGGAGGGGTTTCCATTGCCCTACTTCTCCAGCAACACTTGACACGGTCACACCTCCCACCGCCCCACTTTTGGAGCTTTAATTCCCACTGCTCCCCTTCATCTTTTATCCCTGCCAGAGTGTAATACCCTCTGATCCCTGAAGGCATGCTTTACTTGACTTCTTTTCTCCCTCAAGAACTTACTGAGTGGGTATCCCTGTCAGGACCGTACTAAATGTCAGGGAAACAAACATGGAAGGGCAGGGGTTCTGCCCTGCAGGAATTTCTAGTTTATTGAGAAGGCGGCCTCGCTGCCAGTTGCACAACATAACAGTTATGATGGACTTGCACAAATTACCTTGTGCAGGAAACCGGGAGAGGTGGGGGTTTTTACCTCATTCAGGAGAGGAGGGAAGACATCACAGAGGAGGGAGGGGCTTAGACCTTGCTTCCACCCTCACAGCTTCCTTTTCCTTCTTAAAGGTTTTACTTCCCATTTTGTTTGGGGTATATGTGTGTGTGTCTGCACGTGTGCAAGAGCCCTCAGCATCTAGAAGAGGGGTCAGAGTTACAGATAGCTGAGAACTGCGTGTTGCGGGTCCTGGGAACTGGGCCCAAGCCCCCTGCAAGAGAAGTCCCTGCTCTTGACTACTGAGCCCTCTCCAGCGCCATTCCCGTGGTTTTTCTCTGACTGTTGTGTCCCCTGTTCTCACTCAGCTCAAGTGCCAGCTGCCCACGCAATGCCCATAGCACCAAGAAAGCTCCACAAGCCTTTTCTAGCCTGGCTCTCACGGGCTCACGCCAGACAGTCACGTGGTGCGCCTTACGTCCTCTGCTGAACTCTGAGCTCGTGTGTGGCAGGTGCTGCCCTTTTCGGTCTTCATTTCTCCCAACATCCTAGAATACTGCTGGTATAGAGTCAACATTTGTGGAATGAGAGAGTAAAACAAAGCAGGCCTGGCGAAATGGCTCAGCAGTTACTCGCATGCACAGCTTTGGCAGAGGACTCAGGTTCCGTTCTCAGCACCTGCGTCAAGTGGCTCACAACTCCGGAGGGTTGTGACACCTGTCTGAGGGCACCCCTGGAAGGAGAGGAGTTGGTACAAGACACCCCAAGATCATTCTCAGCACAAAGGAAATTGATTTGCCCCAGAGGACAAAAGGCAGGGATTAAGAGACAAAGACAGGAGACAGAGGATAAGGGAGAAGGGAAAAGAAACAAGGGAGATGGGAAAGGTGATTTGCCCCAGAGGGGCAAAGGACAGAGAGGAGACAGACACAGCCCATTGGCAAATAGCAGTTTATAAAGGTAAAGGGGGGTGGTGGCTGGAGAGATGGCTCAGAGGTTAAGAGCACTGACTGCTCTGCCAGAGGCCCTGAGTTCAATTCCCAGCAACCACATGGTGGCTCACAGCAATCTATAATGAGATCTGGAGCCTTCTTCTGGCATGCAAGCATACATGGAAGGAATGTTGTATACAAAATAAATAAATAAATCTTTGAAAAAAGCTGTAAAAAAAATAAAAAAGTAAAGGTAAAAGGGGAACCCTGTGCTAGGGTGAGGAGTTTAATCTTGATTGGACATGTTAATTAGGGCAGCCAAAGGGGCTTTTTATTGCTGGACTTCAATACTTTAGTAGCTGGGCCTTGATGGTTGGCTTTAGGAGGAGGAAGTGGCCAAATAAGAGAACAGACCTGGGGGTGGGTGGTGGTGGTTGGCTTTAGGAATGCAGTCTAAGGGTTTTTACAAAGAGGAGGGAATGGGGAAGGGCAGATCTGCCAGAGCGTGTATGCCACGCCAGGCCTGCTAAGGGCCCTTCACCATCAAGAGCGCCTCCCCCTGCCCAGTCCAAACAGACCACATAACTTAAAGAAGCAGCAGTGTCTGTGTTTCTTCCTCGGCCTCCCACATACTTGACTCTTCAAAGATATTCGACCACTGTTCAGCTGGAAGGACTGCTGTTCACAGTTGCCAGCAACAAAAACACAATCAAAAACAGCTCTTCCCAGAGTCCTCTTCCCCGCTCATGGGTCCAATACTCATTTCATGAGGTCTTTAAAATCTGACCAATCCATGGAGCTTGCTTGAGTCCCGCCACGTTCTCACTACCAAAGACCCGGCTGTGTTATTGCATGACCCCTGTAGCCATCAGCCAGGGAATAGGCACTGCCTCAGCTCCCAGTCTGTATAGGAACAAGGAGGCAGATTCTGCCCCAGGGTTTTGTGAGATTCGTATGCCCCCTCTTAACTCCAGGTCTACACAGAGTCAGGGTGTATTCCGTAGCTTTGTGTACATTCCACCTAATGTTATCATCTACACGGACAGGATCAGAAAGCTACAGAAAGAAACTTCAATGGAAATCTCTCTAGGTTGACGTGTCCATGTACAATGCCCCCAACCCTCCCAGGTTCAAAGTTAGCTTGGGACAGACACAAAGGCATGTCAGAGTCTCTGTTGTCCCCCGAGTCGCCGGGTCACCTGGACACAGGTGTGTAAGTTGAGTTTGTCATCAATATCTCCGGGCAGGTGGACATGCAGAGCCCCTCAGAGGGATGCTCCCTCCCTGAGGAGAAGCAGAGGCCAGGACCTGCATTCCTGCAAGGACCCTTTGACTCCTTCAGGGGGAAATTTCTTCTGCAGCCAGTTTAGGGCCAGGGTGGGCAACAGAAAGAAGAGGTCCCTGTGAATACATTTGCAGAACAACCACAGTGTCTCTTCCTTTCCTGAGTTCACAAAACACTCCTTTACAACCCTGGATTTAGCTTCCAGGAGAGCCAGAGGAAACAGTCAGGAGTTGGCCTTTCTCAGGGTGAGGACAGTGTTGAAGATGGGGCCCACACTTCTCTCAGCCACTGGGCTGAGAGGAAAAGAGTTCCAGGGCACTGGGATGCCAGGGATGAGGGTCCCTTCAGCTGGTGCAGGCTCTGAGACTCAGTGGGGACAGGCTGGTGCTGGGCAGGAGCAGAGCTGCAGCTGAGCAGGGCTGAGGGAGCTGCCCCCCTCCCAGCCCCCACCCCCAGTTCCTGTGAGACCTGTGTTTCTGTCAGGGCTCTCTGTACTCTTCTGCTGCTGTGAGGAGAGACCCCAGACCCCTGGTTCTGTCAGGCCTCCCTCAGGCTGTCTAACCCTCTGAGGTGTTCCTTCAGTTACCTTTGGCCTCAGCTGTCTATGGTGTCTCTTTCTCAGGAGTCTGGTATTAGGAGTTTCAGGAGTCTTCCCTCACTGAGAGGGAGGAGTGTTAGTCAATCCTCTTCCTAGGTCTGTGAGAGTTTTGCTTTCCAATCTCTTGTGTGCAACCAAAGAAAACAGCTCTGGAAAGAAGCTGTGTGACTGGAGCCAACAGAAGCCCGGGTTACAATAACGTGCCCAGAATTTCAACACGTACAGATAACAGTGGAATCTTTCCATGTTCAGCCGAGCACCGATACTCCCAAGCTCATGAAAATCAGAACTCTAGATTCTCTGAGCTGGTAGGGGCTCTTGTGTGTGGCTGTTTCTCAGTCTTGCTAGTCATGAGAATTGTCTTTAAAACTCAGTCAGTCTCAGCCACAGCCAAAAGTTTTGGGGCTACTTCGTAATCCACCTGCCGGAGAGTACCGTGAGGGTGGGGAGAGAGTCACTGGTGTGCCCTGTGACCCCGTGCCCTGCTGGAGAGTACCGTGAGGGTGGGGAGAGAGTCACTGGTGTGCCCTGTGACCCCGTGCTCCGCTGGAGAATACCGTGAGGGTGGGGAAAGAGTCATTGGTGTGCCCTGTGACTCCATGCTCCGCTGGAGAGTATTGTGAGGGTAGGAAGAGGGTCACTGGTGTCCTCTGTGACTCCGTGCTCCGCTGAAGAGTATCGTGAGGGTGGGGAGAGGGTCACTGGTGTGCCCTGTGACCCCGTGCTCTGCCGGAGAGTATCGTGAGGGTGGGGAGAGGGTCACTGGTGTGCCCTGTGACCCCGTGCTCCCCACAGCGTGCTGCTCTCATGCTGCTTCTCATGAATAAAACGTCCTCACAGAACAGCTTGTGCTTTTCCTTCTTCATGCAGCCCGCACAGAGGGCCGCTTCTGTGAGATCAAAGATGAAGAGGTGGTCCGCTCAGTGTGGTTATCAGTGACAAAGAGTATGAAGAAGCTTCTGGGTTGGTGGAGGGACACAGACCCTCTTAGAAATGAGATGGCCGCGGAAGTCCGAGGCTCCTGTGCAGTAATCAGCCTCCTTCATGTAACTACTTTCTTCTCTTTTTCCCCACCAAGATGGCAGAAATTCCCATACTTTGCTGCTGTTGTTTTGTTTTTCAGTTCCTGCCTGGCTAGAGGGATGAAGGGAGCAAGAACAGAACAGGACAGAAGAAATGAAAGGACAGACAGGATCAGAGTGGTTTCAGATTCACCTTTCAGAAAAACATCAACTTTGGCCAGCTAGGAAGAGCCAGCCTTTGGTAACTGAATTCAACGCTTGGTTTTTGTAGAGCAAGGTGAGTGATCACGCGTAGGAACCACGAGGCTCAGTCTGCACAGAGTTGAGCCAGCAATGCGCCCACTCTGAAATGTGGAAGGGACTCATGGCCCTTGAGTCAGGTCAGGCCATCTCCAGTCATGACTTCTGGCTCAAAGTGGCTGTTCGGCAGAAGCTGTTCCCACCCAGAACTGAATTTTCTCTGTGCCAACTTGGCTTGTGAAATGTTTACCAGCGGGTTTATGGGAGTGTGGTGAAAGGCCACTTGAGGCCCAGCGGGCTTTTAAAACTCTACTTGCTTAATTTCTGTTTTTATAATAACGAGTAAGAAAATTAAGTGTCCCGGAGAAGAGTCTCAACAAGCCTGCCTTCCCGATCATAGGACCCCAGCCAGAGAACCAAAAAAAGGGCTCCGTGCTGGTGTTTATGAAGCAATCTATCAAACTGTCCAAGTAGGATGAAGATGTACCATTTACCCTTTGCCTTAAAACACCCACCTCTGTAGCTTTGGATGCAATGCCTGAATTTAGAATCCGTGGACTAAAACAGGATGCAGAGGTGAGTGTCAGTAATAGCAGCCCTGGGGAGGAGAGAGGAATAGCTGCAGTTTCGGGCCAGGCCAGGCTATAGGGAGAGCCTTCCTTAAAACCAACCAGGCCAGGCATGGTGGTGTGTAACATGAGGGGGCCAGCTTGTTGGGGTTTCCGTCCCGCCCACCGGGCGGGAACAGATATCCCAGCAAGCTGGCCCTCGTGTTACAGTGGTGCATGCCTTTAATCCCAGCACTCAGAAGGCAGAGGCAGGCAGATCTCTGGGAGTTCAAGGCCAGCCTGGTCAACAAAAACAACAACAACAATGACAACAACAACAACAATCTTGTAAGTGCTCAGAGTTCCAGTGTCCTCTGAAGCTGCTCAGTGGAAATACCCCTGGTCTCACTTCTAGCCCCTCCAGGACCTTTCACCAAATGCTCGCCTTTCTCACCTCACTTGGGGTCCAACACCACATGCCAAGCTGCCCCCCACCCATGAAAGTGTTCTGCTTATCTCTCCACAGCCCATTACCCAGGGCCAGGCACTCCACTGCACAAGGTGCCCACTCACTACTTACACTGTAGAAGTAAGTTCTTGTCACCCCGCCCTCCAAATCCCAACCGCAGCAAAAAATGTCTACTCAATTACCCAAGAACATCAGAATGGAAATCATGAAAGGAAGAAAGACAGAAATGAAGGAGAGAGAGGTGGGGAATGAGAAGAGGAGGGGAGGCAGGGGAAAGATGGCTATTCTGGTTGGCCTCCATCACGGAGAACATGACAATAATCTGGGTTAATCTCAATTCCACATTAGAAAATACTTTTTTTTCTTTTTGCTTCTGAAAGTGGTAAAAAATAATGATTTACACTGCTTTTTAGTTTCTCTCTCTCTCTCTCTCTCTGTCTCTCTCTCTCTCTCTCTCTCACACACACACACACACACACTGGAACACCTGTCATGGAAGAACAGAGCAAGGGGTTTCTCTAGGTCTCGTGGCCAGTGATGCGCTGAGCTAGCGTGCAACTAGATTCATCTCTCCTTGCTCCTGGCTCACTCCTGCCTTTGCTTTAAAGATGAGAGGCAGCAGGAGCAACCACACAGTGTGATCTGAGGATTGCTGTAAGCTCTGGAATGGCTATAGGACAACACCTTCCACGCTGACCCACCACCTCACTACTCTCCAGTTCTGATTCCCATGACTTGCCACTGATGTGGTGAAATAAACAGAATCCCGTGCCTGGTTACTGTTTCCCGTGCATCTTTGTCAGATTGCGCATCTATTACCTTGAGAAAGAGCCTTTGAGCACCCTTCCTCTGGGACTTAGGAAACAAGGTCAAGGATTACATACATAGTGAAAACGTGTCTTGTGCCATGTCCCTGGGGAGACAACAGTGAATGAGACAGACATGAGGTCTGCTCAAAACACATGTCATACAGGCAGAAAGCATGTCATACAGGCAGAATGAAGGCCACTGAACAAAACCACATGGAGTTCAGATAGGATGTGGTATGAGCAGATAGCCTGCTAACCCTAGAGACTTGAAGAAGAAA
This sequence comes from Myodes glareolus, assembly GCF_982192425.1. Lineage (NCBI taxonomy): Eukaryota > Metazoa > Chordata > Mammalia > Rodentia > Cricetidae > Myodes > Myodes glareolus. Next base: position 17,499,807 of record NC_142032.1, on the reverse strand, counting down.
AGTGAAAGGCTACTGGGAAACTCAGTGTGGCAGGATGTGCCTGTCATCTCAACACTCAAAATGTGGAGACAGAAAGATCAGAAGTCTAAACCTACCTGGGTTACACAGCCAGTTGCAGGCTAGCTTGAACTACACGGCGAGGAGCTATCGGTTTTTCTGTTGTTGTTGTTTTGTTTTTAAGTATGTTTTTATTTTTTGAGATTACAATATAATTACATCCCTTCTCCCTTCTATTTCCTCTCTCCAAGTCCTCTCATATACCCCTCCTTCCTCTCTTTCTAGTTTATGGCCTCTTTTCTGTCTGCATAACATTACTTGTATGTGTCTGTGTTTTCAGGGTTGACCAGTCTGTATTGGCTAACCATCTGGAGTACTATTCCCGGGGGAAGACTACTTCTCCCATTCCCAGCATTCCTTAGTCGCGCGTAGTTCTTCGTGTAGGGTTGGGGCTCTGGGCTTTCCTGCATCCACATTAGCGTGTCTATTGATGTCAACCTCATTCCGCTCATGCTTCGGCGGTCACATGGATGGACAGAGTGGGTGTATCTTCTGACATCCCTATGAAACATGACCTCACACTGAACTTCCTGCTCCTGTCTTTTACCCTCTTTCTGGCCCCTCTTCCACAATGGTCCCCGAGCCTTCAGTGCAGGCATTGTGTTGTAGATGTATCGGTTGGGACTGGGCTCCACCACTCCACATTGTGATTGGTTGTGGTTTTCTATAGTGGTCTCCCTCTGTTGCAAAGCGAAGAACTACACTTATCTGGGGTGTCAGGACAAGTGTTTGGAGCATAGTTAAAGACTATGCTGGTTTAGGGATGGAGTCGGTGGAGGTTTTACTCCAAGATCCATGACTCAGTAGCCCTGGGCAGTTGGCTAGGTTTCCGGTACCGAGCATGTGCTCTTTTCCCTCTGGTTGAGCATCTTTGTTTTTGTTTTTTTAAGATACAGTCTCAGGCTGTAAATAAGAAGAGTGGTCAGAGGTGAGGGAAAGACTTAATCAGGGAGCTGCTCAATCCCAGAAGGCTCCAAGGTCATGGTATTAGCTCCAGCTGCAGCCAGCCTCGGCAGAGGCGGGAGTGGAGCTAGGTGCTGCCAGGTGCCTTCATGTGGCACCTTCAGCTGTGCATCACGTGAACCCTTAAAAGTGTCCGTCAGTCACAGTCCTCTCTTGCTCTTTTTGCTTTCTTGTCTGTCTGTCTGCCTGCCTCTCTCATGTCCCCACTCCAAGTCGGTTTTTGGCTTTTCCACTTACCCTTCTCCCTCCCCCTCCCCCCAAAAAACCTCTTGCACTAACTCGGTTGCCTGTGGCGTGCTCTCTTAGCAGCAAACCTTGGCAGGATCTGCCTAAGGTACCCACTTTGCCTCCTTTTAGCCTTTCCCACAGCAAGAACAGACTTGACTTCATCTCAAGGGCAGTTGATCTCTGAAGAATTTTCAACAGCACCTGTGAGACATCTAAGTGGAGATGTCCTGGAAGCAATTAGGGCTGCAATTCTAGCTGGGTGTGGTGGCTCAGATCTGTGATCCCAGTACTGGGGAGGCTGAGGCAGAGTACTGATGCAAGCCTGAGGTCAGTCTGCGCGATGTCATGAGTTCCGGGCCAACCTCGACCACCCTGAGAGATCTTGTCTCAAAAAGCCAAGCCAAGCCAAAAACAAACCAAATCACGAAGGACACATACAACTTCAGGAAAGCAAGACAGGCAATCAAAGGGGACATCTTGAGCTCAGAGGAAGTAATTCAGGCTATGGAGCTTATGACGAGGCAAACTGAAGTGAGACTAGAAAGGAAACCACTGAAGAACCCTAGAAAGTGAAAAACCGAGAGTCATACAGAGATACAGAGCCGAGACAGTGGAGGACAGTAGAAAGTGAATAGTCACAGGGCTTCAAAGAAGGATGGAGGAGGTGTTGGGAAGATGGGTAAGTGGATAAGAGCACCAGCCGTGCAAACTTGAAGAGGACCCAAGTTCAGCTCTGTGAGTAAGAATGTTTGTTGTACAAGCATGAGGACCTGAGTTTGAATCCTCAGCACCCGTGAAAAAAAAAAGGCATGTTTTCTTTTCATGTGTGTCTGTCCCCACATCAGTAAGGTGGATGGAGATAGGTGGGTCTCAGGAACTTACTGACCATTATAGGTGAAAAGACAAGCTTCTGCTTAAGCAAGAGACTTTGTCTTGGAGTGATGGGCACAGCCAGAATGATTTGGGTAAAAGCGAAAAGAAGAGACATGATTTAGCAAATATGAGCCATTAGCCAGTTGATCGATCAGTCAGCCAGTTGACATGTGTGCCATCATGTGCATGTGTGTGTGTTAAAGATTTAAGACGTCAATGTGCCAAGCAACAGCTTTGAAGGTTTTCTTCAGGGCTAGAAAGATGGCTCAGTAGGCTAAATCAATCTATCAAGCTTAATGATCTGACTTCAACCCCACAACCCATAAAGTGGAAGGAGAGAACTGACCCCCATAAGTTACCCTCTGGTTTCCACATGTGTACCCCAACACAAGAAGTACAGAAATTAAAAATACATAAGTAAAAACTTTTGTTTGGAGAGGAAACATATGAACAACTAAGCTTTTTAAAAAAGAGAAGCCAGGCATGGTGGCACATGACTTTAAGATAGCACTTGAGAGGCAGAGGCAGGTGGCTCTCTGTGAGTTCAAAACCATTCTGGTCTAAATGGTAAGTTCCAGGCCAAGGTTACATAGTGAGGCCTTGTCTCAGAAAACAAGAATAAGGGCTAGCGAGATGACTCAGTGGTTGGGAGCACTGGCTGTTCTTACAGAGGACTTGGGCTTAATTCCTAGAACCCACATAGCAGTTCACAACTGTCTGTAACTCCAGTTCCAGGGGACCTGACACCCTCACACAGACATGCATGTAGGCAAAACACCAATCACATAAACATAAAAACAAACAGATGAATAAATGACCCTAAAAACCAAAAGTATAATGGAGGTGAGGAAGGCAAAACCTTAGGGAAGGTCCGTGGGACTGGGCTTCTGAGGCAACTCACTGTTGTATCACGTTGTCTTAGATCACTGTAGGCCCCACCTTTAGTGGTCACTGGGTCTGGGATTCTCCCACTCACAGACAGCACTTGCTAAAGTCTTTCTCCAAGGAGCAAGAAGACAAAGCCCTGGGGCAGCTTCTGCGGGTCTCCGAGAGCCTCTTAGATTTCTCTGCAAAGAAGCTGGCCAGCGGGGAGAATAGAGAAAAGAGCCAAGGAAGTAAGACAGGTGGCAGGTGCTCTTGGGCTGATAAACTAAAACGAATTTGGTTTACGGATGTGAGTTGCTCTAAGTTTTTCCTGCAAATTTTCTAGTGACAGGGATGTCGGCACAGAGGTAAAAACCGTAGTGGGTTGGAGAGGGTTCAGCAGTTAGAGTCCTTACTGATTCCCCAAGACTCAAGTTTGATTCCCACCAGGTACCTATCAGGTGGCTTGCAATCACCTGTGACTCCATCTCCAGGGGACCTGACCCTACTGACACCTGTGGATGCCCACGCTCAAGGTTGCACCCCTTACACACACTCACAATTACAAATAAACCTTAAAAGAAAGTATGCGATGTGCTTCAACACAAGGTGGAGCTGCTTTTCCCAAGGAAGTTGAGCAGTAAACCAAGTTTAATATAGCACTGTAGCTTGTCCGTCAATCAGCCTGTTGCTAAGGAAACTGCCTTTGATGCACTGGTTCTCTTCCCACTTCTCAAAGTTTCTAGAATTATACAGTCAAGGGATCGTGGCATGAAATGTGTCTTTTCAAGGTTATAGAACAGAAAACCGGGCTCTCAAAACACCCCTGCCCTCCGAGGTCTCTGAGCCCCACACACTCCTTATTTTAAATTTCCAGGGATTATTCCGGCATAGCAGATGGCCCTTCAGTTTGCCCCGGAAATGCATTCATTCAACAATAAAAGGTCCTTTTACTCTCTGGCTTCGAAGCTCACGCTGCACAGAGTGGCGAAGTGAATGCATTCCTGACTTCAGATAGCTTATGGTTTAGTGGCAAGAGAGTCAAAGGATTCTGGGTGCCTGGAATGTTCTAGAATAGAGAGGTGATTTCACCTCTGTAGGGAAGTGCTGTCTTTAGTCAATATTATCAAACCAGGAGTGTGTCCAAATACAGCAGCTATACAACCTTAGATGCCCACACCCATCAATTGTAGATTGGTCCTTGGGGGAAGTGCTTGGCAAGTCCCTTCTTCCTGGTTAGTGTCTGAGGTGTTTCCTCCTATGGGGGGCGCTCTAAGCACACTGGCCAATCCTGAGAGTCAAGGGCACAGCTGATACCAAGCATGGGGTACAGCATCAGCATCAGCATCTTCTGTGTTTCCATGTTTTGATGGTTCCGCTGGCCTGATCGAAGAACTGTGCGATAATTCTGAAGATGAAATATTGAGAGACAGCTTTACAAACTGTGTTTTAGTATTTCCTGTCTGCTGTATTCTTGTGAATATCATCAGAGTGATTTGTGGTTGTTAGTTCTTTGTTATTTGTTTGTGGACAGAGTCTCAAGCCCAATGCTCTTGCCTCAGTCTCCAACATGCTGGGATTATATATGAGCACCTCTGTACTAAGCCTTGGTGATGTGAGATTCCCCTCCATATGCTATGAATATGGTTTATTACCACTGGTTAAAAAAAGAATCTTCTTTGACCTATGGCAGGGCAGAATAGAGCAAGGCGGGAATTCCAAGAAGAGATAGAGGAAGAAAGAAGGCGGGGTCAGGCAAACACCATGTAGCTGCAGAAGGAAAAGGACACCAGAACCTTACCAGTAAGCCACATCCTCGTGGCAATGCACAGATTAATAGAAATGGGTTAATTTAAGATGTAAAAGCTAGCTAGGAATATGTCTGAGCCATTGGCCAAACAGTGTTGTAATTAATATAGTTTTTGTGTGTTTCTTTGGGACTGAACGGCTGCAGGACTGGGTAGGACAGAAACTTCCATCTACACCTTGGTAAAGAACCTTTATGGTTTACTGTCTAGACTCCTAATTAAAACCACTTGGTGCTTGAGTCCAACACACAGTCAAAGGGAGACAAAAGTTTAAGATATTTTACCACAATTATTTAGTCTCTTTCTCTTTTATTATATAATTCTATCCTCAGAGTTTGAGCTAATTTTAGTTTAGGGGTGTGGTTAGTTTGAATGTAATTGGCCCCCATAATCTCACAGAGAGTGACACTATTAGAAGGTGTGGCTTTGTTGGAGTGGGTATGGCCTTATTAGTGGAGGTATGTTACTGTGTGGCAGGTTTTGAGGTTTCCTATGTTTAGGATACTGCCCAGTATGTCAGTTGACTTCCTATTGTCTTCTAGATGTAGGTATCTCAGCTACTTGGTCAGCACCATGTCTGCCTGCATGCCACCATGCTCCCCATCATGATGGATATGGGCTGAACCTCTGAAAGTATAAGTGAGTCGCCCAATTAAATGTTTTCTTTATAAGAGATGCTAGAGGTCATGGTGTCTCTTCACAGCAATAAAAATCCTAACTAAAGCCATGCGGTGGTGGTGCCTGCCTTTAGTTCCAGCACTCAGGAGGCAGAAGCAGGTGGATCTCTGTGGGTTCAAGGCCCGCCTGGTCTACAAGAGCTAGTTCCAGGACAGGCTCCAAAGCAACACCAAGAAACCCTGTCTCGAAAAAAAACAAAAGAAAAACAACAACAACGAGAAACCCTAACTAAGACAGGGTGAGTGTGTGTGTGTGTGTGTGTGTGTGCGTGTGTGCTTTATTGTCAATATTGGGACATTAACTTAGGGCCTGGCATGGACTAGACAAATGCTCTACCACTGAGCTGTATTCCCAGTCGACACATTAATTTGTATCCATGTATCACCAATTCTAATGACAGGCCACGAGCTTTATTTGTTACATACACCAAAGTTGTTACCTTGTGCATAATCAACATTCCATCTCCATTTTATTCTCTCATGCACTTAGCATTTATTAGGGGGTTTCTAAAGGGCAGGCTTTCCAGGACCCAAGAATGTATCACTGAATGAAACAGACATATGCCCCTGCCCCATAGAGCTGATGTTTTAGTGGGATTTATATTTGTTCTTGAATAGCCCATTTTGAGAAGGATTCCACTTTTGGACTGGGGGAGAAATAAGTGGACAGAATCTTATATCAGTGGGCAATGGCAGTCCAGCATAGGGACAGGGCTTCTGCAGCTACAGTGCAGGATAATATGACTGCATTTATCTCTGGCTGTGAAGATCCTCTTTGCTATTTTTGGCCTTAGTTTTTTTTTTAATGTTTTATTCAATGGTGTTAAATTTCATGAATTTGAAAGTCCTAGAAAAATGAAGGATTGTTCTGTTATTCCAGGATATATAACAGGCATTTATTTGTTTATCTATGATAAATTTGCATACACTGAAAGACACAAATTTCATAGATTCATTATTTTAATATTTGTTTACTTACGCCATGCTGTGCCAGCCAGGCGAGTGTTCTACAACTGAGCTCTATCCCCATCCTGTGCTTACATTTTTAAGTAAGGATATGTATACCTTCCGAAGCTACAGTGCAGGATAAAATGACATATTGTGTTGAGAGCAATGATCCCGAGACACTGCAGGATGCTGAATCGGTAAGAGGAGATTTAATTATGTTCATTAGGCTACTTATTAAATCAAGGAAATGGACTGAGGCAGTTTAGAGAGATTTCAGACAGAAAGTGTCTTCTCATTAACCCATAGTTTATCAGAAACCCAATTAACCAGCATGCTCTGCTCCAGGATTTCACTCCTTCCAGACTCACTTATTCTTCTTTACAACTGTGACCAAATCACTGGTCCAGATCCCACCAGCTCACAGTTACACCACAGAAATCAATGCATGACTTTGCCCCCAACAATATGAAAAAAAAAAAAAAAGCTTCCAGAGAGAAGCAGTCACCAGTCACCTCAGAGACTGGGAGCTGTTCTGTTTAGAAACAGACACAAAATGGCACATAAGGTTTGAATTTTGCTTTAAAAACACTCTAGAAGTAGCATATTGGGTATACTAGTTAGGGTTACTATTGATGTGGTGAAACATCAATGGCAAAACAATCTGGGGAGGAAAGGGTTTATTTGGCTTTTATTTCTACATCATAGTTCATCACTGAAGGAAACCAGGACAGGAATTCAAACAGGGCAGGAAACCTAGAGGCAGGAGCTGAAGCAGAGGCCATGGAGGGGTGCTGTTTACTGGCTTGCTCCCCAAGACTTAGACTGCCTTCTTATAGACCCCAGGACCACCTGCTGAGGGATGGCACCGCCCACAATGGTTTGGGGCCTCCCCCATCAATTACTAATTGAGAAAATGTCTTACACGCCTGCCTACAGATCTCAACAGAGCTTCCTTTCTCTCAGATGACTCCAGCATATGTCAAATTGACATAAAACTAGCCAGCAGAATAAATGCATGCAAAAATGACTTAAACAGTTATTTTTCAGGTGTGTTTTTATTTTAAGTTGGCATGCAAAATGGGGTTGCATTGTGCATTTTCACACCTGCATGTGACATAGTTGGCTTATACTCAGTTCCTGCAAATGACCCTCCTGTGCCCCCACTATAGGAACTGTATTATACAGGCCTATATTTTTATACTGTATGGCAGCCAGAACTTTAGGGCACAGTTTGTACCTGCCACACAGAAGGTGGTCACCTAGCCCTTTGAGACAAACTGATGCCACCCTAAACAAAGGATCAGCATATGCTAATGTTGCTCTGCTCCTTTGATTGTAAGGAGGTTGTCTGGGAAAGAGATGTTAATTTAGTCTATGTGACAGAGCAGTCATAGTTGCGACTGTGACCTAAGTCCTGCTACCCAGGAAATAGAATGCTAATGAATGTTTTCCTCAGTTTACCTTTTGATAGGAAAGCTGTTTGGATAATAAACATGGGTGAGCGTTAGGATTTAAGTGAATGCTGAGACTCCCTTCTGACATTGCCGAGTAGACTGTGTCTCAATCATCTTTACACCCCAACTCTGGTTTGAGAAATGGTTTGTGTCTGAGCTGGACCCCGACATAGTGGCTGATTGTTAAACCCTAAAAACACCAAAAAAGTGACCAGACATACAAAAAAAAGTTTAAAAACCTGCAAAAAGTTATGCCACAGGTAAAACCATGAGTAATAAATGCTCAAAAATAAAAATAATATTAAAAAGGATAAAATAAAATAAAACAATAAATCAATTTTTTAAAAAAAATTATAAATATATAAAAATATGGAACAAAACCCAAAACAATCAAATGGCTATACAGTTAATTAAAATATATTAAAAAATAAAAAACAAAAGTACAAAATTTTTAAAATTTATAAAACAGCTATGCCCTTGGTTTTCTGAGCACAAGACTTTAATGCTACAATGTTAAAAATAAAGTTAAAATAAACATTCAACATTATTATAATTATAAACCAAAAAGCATCCCTAATAAATATGCTTCATTTCTAAACGCTAATACAAAAAAATTGAACATAAATCCCAAACAACAAAAAATACTTCCCTTTAAGTCAATTAAAAGGGAGATAATACTCTTTATACCACCAAAGGAGTTGCTAAATACATTTACAAAGCTGAGTAGTTACAGTTAATCAAAGCCTAATAAATTAGACTATGAAGGGGACCCTGAGACCCACCTATCCCTTTACTTTCATGGTCTTCATCCCCCGCTCCCTTTCATACACATAGGAGAGAAAAACGTGATCCCTTGCTTTCTGCTTGGCTTACTTTGCTTAACATAGTGATCTCCAGTTCCATCTGTCTTCCTGAAAATGCATCCATGTTTATGACTAAACAATACTTTATGAAGTCTATATACCACACTTGCTTTATTCGTGTTGATGGACTCTTAGGCTGATTCCACGACTTAGTTATTGTGACAATACTGTAATGAACAGAGTGTATGGGTACTTCTCCAGTGAGCCGTGATTCTTGGGGGCATATACCTAGAAGTGGTCTTGCTGGATCATGTGAAAGTTCTAGTTTAAGATTTTAGAAGTGTTCATGTTGCTTTTCATAGTGGCCAGACTTACCCACTGCAGTTTAAGCAAGCACTATGCTTGCTTGCTGTTAGCTTCTTTAGCACGACGGACTCTTGTCCCTCTGGAACTGTAAGCCTAATAAACCCTTCTTTCTATAAATTGCCATGGTCATAGCAATAGAAAAGTAACTAAAGTAGAAATTGGTACCGGGAGTAGGGGGTTGCTGCGGTAGACCTGACCATGCTGTGTTTTGGAAAAATGTGGAAGACTTTGGAATTTGGGATTGGGAAACTGGTTTAACACTGTAAGCAGAGCTTAATGGTCCAGCCTAGTAGGAGCTCAGAAAACAATAGTGCTGATAGCTATGTGGGCTGAGGAGGCCCAGCTCAAGAGGTTTCAAAAAGAGCAATACTTGAAACTGGACTAGAGATGATTCTTGTGAGGCATCAACAAAAACTGTGGCTATTTTTTGCCCCTGTCCTAAGAACTTATCTGAGACCAAGTTTAAGGGAAAAAGACTAAGTTATTTGGCAAAGGAGTTTTCAAGATAGCCTCATATTGATTCTGTCGCATGATTATCGGTGATCACTCCTATGGTTTACAATGAAAAAGATCAATGAGGCAGAAGAAAATGTAAATTTAAAAATTTAAAGAGGAAAAGTGCATCAGGAAACTTTATTTTACAGCCAATGTTTGTGCTGAATAAGATATTTTTAAAAAGCCTGATCTATTCTGGAATAAAGGGAAGTACCCTCAGGAAAAGACCCCACTTGGCTCAGTCTCCAACTTGGGAAAGGAAAAGGCATAAGCCTTTCTTGATCCTAAAAAGAAACTACAAGCAAAGGCTGGTGCTACTGTGGTTCCACGGGGTGAGGATCTGTCCAAGCTGGCAGTGCCATCATGTGGCGAGGATTCGGGATCTTCACGGCCTCAGAGAGCTGCTGAGGCCAGGCAGTGTGTGGGAGGAATCCCTAGGCCCCATGTGAAAACCTTGTGAGGACCAGTGACCCTAAGAGACCATTGCGGAAAGCTGTGTAAGGGAAGCTGGGTTGTGCTTGAGACCCGAGAATTCGGAGGCCCCAGAGCTGTGAGGCGTTCAACGCAAAGAGCTGCATACAAGGAGTGGACTGCGTGCAGCAAGGCTGAAGAAGCAGGGCCCTCTAAGTAAGCCCTTTGACATTTGCACATAAAGCTACAGGATTTGGAATTTACCCTGCTGGGTTCCAGCCTTGCTTTGGGCCTGTGTTTCCTCACTATGCCTCCACTAGTCCCATTTGGAATGAGTGTATTTTCTGTGCCATTGAATGTTGGAAGTTTACAATTTGCTTCTTGATTTTAAGGGACTTACAGTTAAGAAATTGCCTTGAGTCTCAGAAGAGACTTGGACTTTGGACTGACTGTGAATGACTGCGGATATTTTTGTAATTGTACTAAATATATTGTGTATTACGCTATGCTAACGAGCTGGTGAGGCCTTGGTAGTGATCTGAGAATGGCTTGTCTGTGTGAATACTCATTACCGTCTGGTGGGACAATTTGAAAAACTTTAAGAGGTGTGACGCTGGCAGCAGGCTTTGAGGTTTGAAAAAACTCATGTTATTCCTAATGTGCTCTCTCTCTTTCTCTGTCTGTCTGTCTGTCTTGAGGTTATAGATTAAGATGTGAGCTTTCGGTTGTTCTTTCTCCTCATCACCAGGTTTCTGGTATCAACCACCTCCTTTCCTTGGTGAACTAATATTTTAGAGACATTTAAAAAATTTCCTCCCTTTCTCTCTTAGTTTCTTTTCTCTCTCGCTCTTCAAATGGCTTTCCTCATCATTCAAAGCCTCAGCCTTAATATTTGTATCGTTCAGGCAATGCAAGTTCACTGATGTGAGGCAAGCATTCTGAAGGCATGAGAGATCTCGCTGTGAAGCCTTCAGTAGGAAAAGTTCAGAGTCTAAACAGGGAGAGAGATAACGTATCAGAAGCAACAAGTGGACCCAGAAACCATCCCAGGAAAGCACAGGAACTTGGCTTTGAGGGTAACTCTAGAGTGCTGAGCAGATAGAAGGCAAAGTGGAGAAGCAAACCAACTGACCATCTGCCAAAAAGCTTTATGCCAATTCAAAAATAATGGCAACCTTCTTAGGGCTCCTCCCCACGTGCAGGCCCAGGTACGTCTACTAAAAATAAAGATCTGGAGATCTAGGCCAGTGGAACAGAGTTTGCTTAGCATACGCAAGGACTGGGATTCAATCTCACCCAAAATAGAGTTAGAAAATAGGATCATTGCTACAGAGAATGAAAATCAGTGAGGTATTATGAAAACATTTTGGAGGTTCCTCAAAAGTGAAAAACAGGGAAAAGGTGCTGGGACATGGTTAAGTGTCCCCATTGCATTTGCTGTGCAAGCACCAGCACATAAGTGTACACATGCGTGTGCACACACACACACACACACACACACAATTAAAGATAGGTCTGCAACCCCAACACTAGGAAAGTAGAGGCAGGAGGATCAGAAGCTGAAGGTCATTCTCAGCTATATAGTAAGTTTGAGGCCAGTTAGGGCACACAAGACCCTGTCTCAATTAAAAAAAAAAAAAAAACAACAACAAAATGCTGAAGTACTGAAACACCCTACTACTGGAACTCTATGCCAAAGAGACACCTGAACTGTCATGTTTATTACGCCATCGTTCCCACAAGTCAAGATCTGGAAGCAACCCAAACGCCAGCCAAGGAGCCAACGACTACAGACTGGCAGGGGCGTCCTTGCATTCTCTGGTGCTCTTGCTGTTGCTGACTGCTGTTCTCTCAAAGCTTGATGACTTCTCTTAAGGTCATGTTCTCGGGGAAAAAGGGCTTCCTGCCCCTGCGTGGAGACACGGACCTTGAGAAGATCCTCCATGAGTTTCCCGTGGTTCTGCAACTTCATTCCCACTTCTCTTTCACGGCAAACTTGCTCTTGTAGCGCCCGGTTTTGAGAAGCTGCTCCAACACCAGTTGAGAAATCATCTGCTCCTTGCCCCGCTTTTCTGGCTGCAACCACGAGGCAAACATCTCCCAGGGAGTTTTCAGCAAATGCTTAGCACAGGAGTCATTGCCATTTGGGGGAAATTCTGAGCCGAGCACTTGGCGTGTGAGAGGTGTCTGCTCCAGACCTCACAGAAGAGATCTGGGTTGGAATAAATCTCGCGTTGTCTAATACGCTGTCATTTTCTGGTAACTGGGACTTAAAGGAGTCTCTAAGGTGTGAAGCCATTCTGCTGAGAATCCTCAGAAAGATTCAATTACGGCAGCCCAGTGTCTGTCTTGTGACTTGAAGATCTCCTTCTAGGGTGGCTTTCGAGGGTGAATCCAGGAAGCAGTGGTAGCTGATGAGTCGGCAGCCCTGTGCTCTGCTTCATCTGAGGTTCTGCTCTAGTTGATGTCCTTTGGTAGTGCCTGACTTCAACGAGTCAAGGTCAACCAGAGCCAGGAGACTGCAGATGGAGCCCTCTGTTTCCCAAGCTTATGGACATTTGTCTTTGTTGAGAGTTTTGGTTACAAGTTATTATGGACAATGGTCAGGGGGGGAAAAAGCTAAACAAAGGAGATTAGATTTAGAGTTCTTGTTTTGAAAAGAAAAAAAGGGTAAATGCTGTGGGATAATGCTCTTGTACACTGTAAAGATTTACCACACATATTTGTTAAGAAAACGCTGGTTGGCCAGTAGCCAGGCAGGAAGTATAGGTGGGGTGACCATACTAAGAGAAATCAGGGAAGAGGAAAGGCAGAGACACAGTCACTAGTCAGATACAGAGGAAGCAAGATGAGAATGCCTCACTGAGAAAAGGTACCAAACCATATGGTTAAACAGAGACAAGAATTACGGGTTAATTTAAGTTGTAAGAGCTAATTAATAATAGGTCTGAGCTAATAGGCCAAACAGTTTATAATTAATATAAGCCTCTATGTGTTTCTTTGGGATTGAACAACTGCAGCATGGGTGGGACAGAAAATTCCGTCTACAAGCATGAGAGCCAGAGTTTAAATCCCAAGCCCTCACATAAGAAGCTGAGCATGACCATGTGTTCCTGTACTACCTTAGCACTGGAGTGTAAAGACAGGAAGATCCTGGGGCCTCACCCAAGTCAAAACACTGGGCATCAGTACACATGCCAGTAGCTCCAACCATCTCACTGGCCAACCAGCCTACTCCAGATAGCAAGTACAGGTTCAGTGAGAGGCTAAGCCAGAAAGTGACTGAGGAAGACACCCAACATCCTTCACTGGTTTCCACATGCATATGCATGGATACACATACCGGCACACACGTGGACACTCACTTACACCACATATACACACGCACACACACACACACACACAATTAAAAATAGATCTTCAATTCTAGCACTAGGAAGGTAGAGGCAGGAGGATCAGAAACTGAAGGTCATTCTCAGCTAGCTATATAGTAAGTTTGAGGCCAGTTAGCGCACACAAGACCTTATCTCGATAAAACAAACAAAACACTGAAGTATTGAAATACCCTACTGTATACCAAAGAGACTCCTGAACTGTTTATTATTATTTATTATTATACCATCATTCTCACAAGTCAAGATATGGAAACAACCCAAATGCCAACCAAGGAACAAATGACTAAACAATTCAATCAACCAAAACAAACAAAATAAAAACCTATGGTATCAATATATGGGATATTATTCAGCCATAAAAGGGTGAAATCTTGCCTTTTGCAATATGTGTGGGCCTGGAGGCCTTTGATCCACTCTGAGCTGATTATTATGTACAGAGAGCAGAGGACCTAATTTTATTCTTCTGCGTGGAATGGATATGCAGAATGCATAATGAATCCAAAAGCTAAACACCAGGGACTGGAGAGATTGTTCAGTGGTCAAGAGCACTGGATGATTCTCCAGAGTACCTGGGTTCAACTCCCAGCTCCCCCATTATGCAGCTCACAATTGCCTATAACTCTAACTCCAGGGTATCTGATGCTCTCTTCTGGTCTCTGTAAGTACCTGCACACACACACACACACACACACACACACACACACAGAGCATACTCAGACACATATGCATACATATAGGTGAAATAAATACATGCCTAAAAATAATAAAAATAACTCTTAAAAATACACTCATTGACCTTCGCCTCATCCAGTTAGGATGGTTATCATCAAAGAAACAGAAGAAACAGCAAATCCCAACAAGGATGTTGTTATAGGGAACATAAATTATAATAGCCATAAAAACAATATGGAAATTCCTCACAAGACTGAAAATAGAAAGCTATAGAAATCAGTGAGTCCACTTCTGGTGTAAGTCCAACCATTACTATGGCTATTGCCGAACAATTCATATAATAAAAATGTGGGATCAACCTACGTGCCTTTTAGTGGATAAAAAAGTTTGAAATGTGGTGTGTACAATGGTGTATACAATGGTGTGTACAATAGATTATACAATGATGTGTACAATGGAGTATACAATTGTGTATACAATATACAATGGTGTGTACAATAGAGTATACAATGGTGTGTACAATAGAGTACACAATGAAGCATACAATGGTGTGTACAATAGATTAAACAATGATGTGTACAATAGAGTACATAATGGAGTATACAATGGTGTGTACAATAGAGTATACAATGGTGTGTACAATAGAGTATACAATGGTATGTACAATAGAGTACACAATGGAGTATACAATGATTTGTACAATAAAGTACACAATAAAGTATACAATGGTGTGTACAATAGAATATACAATGGAGTATACAGCAGTGTATACAAGAAAGTATACAATGAAGTATACAGTGGTGTGTACAATAGAGTATGCAATGGAATATACAATGGTGTGTACAATGCAGTATTATTCAGCCACAAGAAAGAATGAAGTCCTGTGATTTGCAGCAATGTGGATGGAACTGGAGGTAATTATGTCAAATGAAATAAGCCAGACACAAAATTACAAATACATTGCAGTCACATTTATTTGTGGAAACTATTAAGTTAATTTTTTATAGAATGAAATTGAATGGTGATTACTGGCAACTGGAAATAGAAGGGGAGAATGGGAAAGAGGGGCAGAGGAAGTTCAATAAGGGCTTTCAAATACAGGTAGGGTGAGAGTCTTCAAACACAGGTAGAGTGAGGGAATCACTTTGGTTCTTCTTTACCACAGGTGACGGTAGACTATTAAAAAAAAAACCCTTCCATCTATTTGAAATTGACTATAGAAGGATTAAATTTCCAACATATAGAAATGATCAAGTTTGGGTTGACCAGATGGTGCCGTGGGTAAAGACACTTGGTATGCCTAATGGGCTGAATTTGATCCTCAGATCACACAAAATGGAAGGTGAGAACCAACTCCCACAAATAGTTCTCTGACCTTCACACGTGTGCCGTGGCTCATGCATGCCCACACACTTACACACAATAAATAAATTAATGCAATAAAAATTTAAAGTAATTAACTTGTGTTTGAAGAGAAATAAGTATTTATTATCCCGATTTGATTACTATACATTGTATTTTCAAAAAGAAAACAATCAGGCAGTTGGCAGATTTATGTACACTTCATTAACTATCACCCTAGGTGTATTGATTTAGCACGCCGCTGGAAGGGGTGTGTCCAGGTACAGACATCAGAAATGTATAATGGAAGGGGAGAGGAGAGGGAGGGAGGGAACTTTGCCAGGTGGGAACCGATAAAAACAAGCTCAATGTCCCAGTACTAGGGAGGCAAAGGCAGGTGAATCTCTGAGTCCGAGGCTAGCCTAGGCTACATACACAGCAAGTTCCAGGATATCCAAGAACACACACAGGAAAACCCTGTCTTGAAACAAACAAACAAACAAACAAAACTCCCAAAACATGCTTAATTAAGCCAGATGTAGTGGCTGATGCCTTTAATCCCAGCAGAGGCTGTGGAGCTCAGAGAAAGAGACAGAGAGAGACTAAAAACAAACCAAGCAAACAGCAATGAACACAATTAAAACAACTTTCCCTGGGCTGGAGAGATGGCCCAGTGGTTAAGAGCGTGTACTGCTCCCGCAGAGGAAGGGTTCAGTTTCCACACTCAGATGAGGCAGCTCACAATTATAGTTCCCATTTAGGGGGTAAGAGTCCTCTGGCTTCTGAGGGCACATGCATGCACGCAATACTCATAAACTCATGTATCCTCACACATATACAAATAAAGAAAATCAATAAATAAACCTTAAACAGACCCACCCCACCACCACAACAAAACCAGTACTATAAGTCACCCGACCCTGTCCCACCAACAGAAACCTATGCACCATCTTGAAATATCACTAGAAATCAAGCCTACTGTGTTCATTAATGTCTGATTCATGAGCACACAAAAAGGAATTCTCTCCAAGGAAATGTCTGACAGTGGGTACTTGTCAGACTTGTATTTAGAAAGCCAACCAAAACATTGGTGGTGGTACCACAGTCTAACACCAACCAGGACGGTCATACACCATAGGTTTAACTTCAAGACAAGGCTTGTTCGTGCCGCTGCACTTGGTCTCTTCCAAGTTTATTCTAGTTTCACAACGTGAAGGATTGAGGTTTCAGACCTAGCACAGATCTCCAACCTCACATCCTCTCGAGGGATTGCCTAAATACGTAGGGGCGTGCTGCCTCCTGCAGGACACGCGGGCACCTGCAGCCCCTGGCTCTACTAAAGAGCCTTCCGGCTGTGCGCGTAGCGCTGTAGTGTTTGTTCCTTTCCACTGTGAGGCGCTGCTGCTCCAAATGTCACTGTCCTGCTCTCAAGGGTCAGGAAAAACTTCATGACTGTAGTAACCAAACATAAAGAGGGGGACGACAGAGAGGTAAGAGAAGGGGGAGGTTGAAGAAGAAAGCTAGCTGGTTTTCTGCCCATAGGGCTTCCTTAGGCTCCCCCATCTGACCCCTTCAACGAGGAAAACTCCCTCCGCTCGTGGGATGCATCCAACAGTTCCCAAATCTGGTTCCCCACACAATTGCCAGGGGAACTGTCTTATACATAGACTCCCAAATTGCATCCCAAGAAACTCTGATTCCTAAATCTGGGGAGACACCTGATCACCTTTCTCTAAAATCTCTTTGAAGATCTTGATGTGTGGTTTATAAAGAAACGCGAGAACAGAGGCCATTTTAAGGGGCTTGGGCCTGTGGGACTCTGAATACAGCCTCCCTTTCTCAGCTCAGTTAGTTACAACCAAAGCATTGCCCATGCACAGGCGCTCTCCGGCAGACAGGCACTCAGCTGTGGAGGATGCCCACTGTATCCCTAGGGATCTGCTTGCTGAGTATAACCTGTTCAGTTTCCTGCAGCCCATTTAGTGCAGTGACCCCGGGGACCCACCACGTCCCCGACTACAAGAACCAGCTCGCACCGTCCGTCCCCCTCTGTGTGCGGGGCTCCCTAGGGAGGGAAAAAGGGCAGGGCTTGGCTGTCCTCAGCATCATTCAGACCTGGGTTTGAGTTCTGACTTAACAGTTGGTTACCTGTGGATGATTTTAAATGTCTCCTAACATTTCCTAATCCTGACCACAACCGGAGACAGTCACCTGCCTCAGAGGCTGCAGTAAGCCTCAAATGTGATCCCGGCTGTCCTGAGCACCCTGGCTGCCTGTGGTGTCCAGGGCTAGCTCTTCCCAGCAGTGGGGACAGCCTTCTTCCCTCCAGCCTGCTGATGGCCCACTGAGCAGACTGCTGTTACCACCCAGTTCGTCATCCTGCCTCTACTTTCTTTGCTTTCAGTAGGAATATAACATACCATTTATAGCCTTGACCACTTTAAGTACTATAAACCCGCAGAGTTGTGAAACAATTCTGTCCCACTTATTTGACCTCCAGATCAACGGTTTTCAGTATCTCACTTCCTCACGATGGAGCCTGTCATTCAGATGCAACGTCTCAGTGTGGATCTCTGAGCATTTCCATCCCACAAACTGACCCTCACTGGTCCCGTGGTGTTCTGTGGGTTTCCTCAGCCTCTGGGATACCATTTATCTCATTGCTCCCTGTCTGATTCTGGTAACGCCACTCTAATCTAGATCTTTATTACTCCTCCTGTCTGATGCAAGGGTCTTCTCAGTGAGTCCCCTGCCGCGGGGGCTCTCACTCCAGTCTCTGTTTTAT
The DNA here is from genome assembly GCF_982192425.1 of Myodes glareolus. NCBI lineage: Eukaryota > Metazoa > Chordata > Mammalia > Rodentia > Cricetidae > Myodes > Myodes glareolus. The sequence continues at coordinate 17,481,667 of NC_142032.1, read as the reverse complement.
TAACTGGGGCAGGGAGGGAGGTATGGCAGGGATAAAACCCAGGGTGGAATATTCCTGTACTCTGTGTGAAGATGTGTCATTGTGATTGGTTTAATAAAAAGCTAAATGACCAATAGCTAGGCAGGAGGTATAGGCAGGACTTCTGGGGACAGAGAGAGTGTGGGGAGGAGGAAGGCGTCAGCAGTCAGATGCAGAGGAAGCAGGATGGGTGAAAAGGAGATGAAGAAACGAGCTCATGAAAGAACGTAGATTAAAAAATATGGGTTCATTTAAGTTACAAGAGCTAGTTAGAAACAAGCCTAAGCTAAGGACAAGCTTTCATAATTAACAATAAGTCTCTGTGTTGTTTTTTTTGTGAGCTGGCAGCCCAAAGAAAAATCCATCCACACTCACCAACTCTAGTTAACATTGTCTATAAATGCTTTTAATCATGACTTTCCTTTGTTCATAAACACTTTCATTGAAGCTGGGCATGGTGGTTTGCCTGTAATCTCAGTACTCAGAAGGCTGAGGCAGGAGGAGCAAAAGTTCAACACCAACCTAGCCTACAGTCCTACAAGGTCAGCCTTGGCTACATGGCACGACTGTTTCTCAAGGGGCTAGAGTGGTTAAAAGCACTTTCTTCTCTTCCAGAGGACGTGGATTCTGTTCCCAGTGCCACAAAGTGGCTCACAACTACCTGCAGCTCCGGTATAAACATGGTGCACATGTACTCATGCAGAGTAACTTAAAAGGATTATTATTATTAAAGATTTATTTTTATTTTCTGACTGTGTTTTGCCTACATGGATGCATATTCGCCAAATGGATGCCTGGTGTCCACAGAGGCCAGAAGAGGGCAGCAGATAGCTTAGTGGTAGAGTACTTGCTTAGCTTGCCCAAGGCCCCAGGTTTTGATGCCAGATACCACAAAGACAAACATCCCTCTGGCACACAAGCTTCTGTTGACATGCCCTAACTCAGCCTTCTGATCCTATTTCCAACAGGCATGGGATGATTCCAAGGGTGCAACCAAAAGGAAGTACCATTGCTGATGTAAGAAGCATAAAACATCCCCATCAAGACATTCTCTAACACCACAATGACACTGCCTTGGCTGGGGCTCTCATTTCTAAGAATGGCCTTCCAAGCCTCAGATGACAGACACACACCTTTCGGAAAGCATTGATACAAACCAGTCTGATCTGGTTGGGAACCCCTTTAAATCTCAGCACTCACAAGGCAGAAACAGGGGGAAAGTTCTGCGTCTGAAGCCAGCCTGGACTACATACCAAGTGCCAGGGCAATCAGGACTAAATAGAGAGACCCTGTCTCAAGCAAACAACAATAACAGCAAAACAAAGTCTCACACATCTGATTGCTTTAATTAAAAAAAAAATAGAAACATTGATTCTTTTTGCTGTCTGTTGCTTCTGCCAATGGCAAAATCACCCTTGTCTTTTACCTGGACAAGAGCAGAGCCTATCTACATGGTCCTCCCTGCTCCTGGACCACTGGAGAGCCTGCTGGCATGATCCTCCCTGCTCCTGGACCACTGGAGAGCCTGCTGGCATGATCCTCGCTGCTCCTGGACCACTGTAGAGCCTGCCTGCTTGGTCCTCCCTGTTCCTGGACCACTGGAGAGCCTGGCAGCATGGTCCTCCATGCTCCTGGACCACTGTAGAGTCTGCCTGTGTAGTCCTCCCTGCTCCTGTCTCACGAGTCCTTTAATCCCTTCTTTGCAGAGCAATCCAGTCAGAGCACATGTGTCTGAATACAAGCCATGGCATCATACCTCCCTGCTTAAAAGCCTCCTGATGCTTCCAAGTGCTCTTAAAACAAGACCTAAGCCTCTAGAAGGTTCTTCACTTCTCTTGAGTTACTGTGCTTCACATAAAGACCTTTTCCTTATGCCCACCCCCGGACCTGCCTAACTCTCTGTACTCAGCAGGGATGCCCATTTGACACATCTACAGAGGCCTTTGGTTGACACGTTGTTAAGCGTCTTTTCTTCATACTGTATATCACATGAAAACCTTTGCCACTGACTCATTTTCCACTTCTCCATGACATCACCAGTTCCATGGCAACAAGGGTTTTTGCGCATCACTGCTGACTCCCTAGCGCCCAGACACGACACACACGCTGAGTGGATGAACGGACTACGTTTGAGCAATGCTGGTGGAAAGCAGCCTGCTTCCTCCTTTGACATCTACAGGGAAGACGCTATGTCTTTCTGACAGTGAAGCTATCAAGTTACCCTTTGCAATCAGCAAAAACCTTAGCCTTCACAGCACCAGTTGCGGCTCTCGGGATCCTAACATTGCTGCTCTCGCCCACTCTTTGTCAAAGTTCTCTATGAAGTCCAGCTGTCATGCAAATATCCTGCTCGAAATAATGGCCATGTGAGAAAGACACCACTCCTAAGTACCCATCTTAGAGAGCAGTTTTTTTTTAAAAAATAACACCACTTTTTTTGTTGTTGTTGTTCTCACTATGTAGTAGTGAGTTCTTGGTTGTCCTGGAACCAGGCTGGCCTGGAACTCACAGAGATCCACCTGTTTCTGCCTCCCGGTGCTGGGATGAAAGACGTCACCACCATGCCAGAACCTTATCCCGTTCTTCGTCTTTGTCCATGGGTATTAATCTTTGTGAAGATACTTGGATAGTCTCAAGAGTCAGCAGGTTCAAGCAAAAGACTTGAAAGTACTGAAGGATGCAGATCCTATAATTTCCTACCTGTGTTTTGACCACTCCACTAAAAACAGGTTATAGGACTGGACCGTGAGGGCACTCATCTCCATCCCAGTACTCGGGAGGCAGAGGCAGGGGATCTCTGAGTTTAAGGCCAGCCTGATCTACAGAGTGAGTTCTAGGACAGCCGGGGCTACAGAAACCCTGCCTTGAGAACAAAACAACAAAAACAAAATAATAATAACAACAACTGATGTGGGAGGTCCTTCTGTCTGTGTGTTGTTTTTATTGGTTAATGAATAAAGAACTCTTTGAGCCTATGGTAGCTAGGCTGTATGCCAGAAGAAAGAGGGTGGAGTCAAGGAGCTATGGATCCACCCCTAGAGATAAAAGTGCTGAAACTTTGCTGGTAGGCCACAACCTAGTGGTGATGCACAGATTAATGGAGATGGGTTAAATTAAGATATAGGAGTTAGCCAATAAGAAGCTAGAGCTAATGGGTCGAGCAGTGATTTAAATAATATAGTTTGTATGTGATTATTTCGGTTCTGAGAGGCCGGGATGAACAAGCGGCCTCCTCCAACAAACAACAACAATAATAAACATGTTAAATAGGGACAGGACTGAAATTTGAATTTTCAGTGGTCTAGAAGCCAAAACAAATAATAGTAAGGGGATGGCTCAGTGAGCAAGGGCTTTAGCCACACAGGCCTGAGGACAGGAGTTCAGTCCCTGGAGCCTACATTAAAAGCGATATGGAAAAGGGACAACCCAATGCAGACGCACACATCTGTAATCCCAACACTCCTGTGATGAGATGGGAGACAGAGACTGAGCTGCCTGGAGCAGTGGTTCTTAACCTTCCTAGTGCCGTGACCCTTCACAGTTCCTCGTGTTGTGGTGACCCCCAAGCATAAAGCTGCTGTGGTTGCTCCTTCATAACTGTAATTTGGCTACTGTTATGACACATAATGTAAATATCTGATATTTGACTCAGTGAGAGTCATAACCCACAGGTTGAGAACTACTGGCCCAGAGGCTTTACAGACCAAACAGCCTGGAGTAAACCTGAGAGCAGCAGAAGACCCTGCTTCGACAGAGTGGAAGGCGAGAGCCGACAAGTGGGCACTGGGAATCAAACCTGGGTCCTCTGCAGGAGCAGCAAGTGCTTTTAACCTCCCAGCCATGTCTCCAGCCTCTGCACAGGACATCTCAAACACCGTTGTGAAAACTCTATGTCTCTAAATCCAGTAACCTCCATAGGTAGAGCTTTTATTCTTCTTTTCTCCTATGGACGTTTCTATTTTCTTAATTTTTTGTTAGCATGTGTCACTTTTATGCATCTGTCATTATGCCTTCTTACATGTCCTGTGCAGATATTGACGCCCTGCTAGACGTACAGCTGGCAGAGACATTCTCCTAGTCTGCAGGCTGCCTCTCCGCTGCGGGGCGTTGCCACGGCTAAGCAGAAGCTTGTGTATCTTATGCAAACGGATCTATCATTGTTTACTATTATTCATGTGAACTCCAAGCACTTCACAAAGTCCTCGCCGGTGTCTCGGGAAGCATTCTGTCTGTATTTCCATCCAGCAATCTCAGATCTAGGTCTTTGTTCCATTTTGAACTGATTTTTGTGCCAGGCGAAAGGTAAGAATCCGGCTTCATTCTCTCACACATGCTGACTCATTTTCCTCAGTATCGTTTATTACAGAGACTGTCTTTGTTCATCTGTGTAATTTTGACACCTTTGTCAAAGACGGACCAGTCATAGCTGTGTGGCCTTGTTCCTGGGCCCTCTATCCAACCTCATTGGTCTATGTTGTTTGATGTTTTACTCTTTTGGCTTTTGGGAGGGACAGCACCCAGCTCCCAAATAAACCACACACGGAGACTTATTTTTAATTATGAATGCTTGGCCTTAGCTTGTCTTATTTCTTGCCAGCTTTCCTTAATTTAAATTGTACCGACTGTCTTTTGCCTCTGTACTTTTTACTTTCCTCACTTCTGTGAATCTTATTTTTATTCTTACTCCTTGGCTGGCTGGGTGGCTGGCTGGCTGGCTGACAGGCTGGCTGGCCCCTGAAGTCCTCCTCTTCCTCTCCTTCTATCTTGCTCCTCCTCTTCCTTGTTTTCTCCTTTCATTTATCCTCTCTGCCTGCCAGCCCCGCCTATCCTCACTCTTGCCTTGCTATTGGCTGCTCATCTCTTTATTAGGCCCATCAGGTGTTTTAGACAGGCAAAGAATCACAGCTTCACAGAGTTAAACAAATGCAGCATAAACAAAAGCAACACAGCTTAAAATAATCTTCCCCAACAGGCCTACCTGCCCATCTTTGTGCCGACACCTTGCTCTTGCTGGTGTTGTTCCTGCGGTTTTGTAGTGTAGTTTGAGATCAAGTATTGTGATACATCTAGCACTGCTCCTTCTGCTTAGGGCTGCTTTGGCTATGCCAGTGTCTTATGCTGCCATGGAAGTCTTAGGATTGTTTTGTTACTTCTATGAAAAATGTCATTGGGATTTTTGTGGGGATTGCTTTGAATCTATAGATCGCTTTCTGCAATGCAGTCAGTTTTACAATATCAATTCTGCCAAGCCATGATACCGGGAGGGCTTTCTATCTTACAGTGTCTTCCCTGGTTTCTTTTTTTAGTATCTTAATGTAGATTGTTTACTTTCTTGATTATGTTTATTTGCAGATTGCATTTTTAAAAAAAAAAAAAAGGTCTGGTTATTGTTACCACCCTTTTGTGAGGTTTCCCCCCGAATTCTTCCTTGCCAAGTATTTTACTGGAAAGCTACTGATTTTTGTATGTTGATTTCTTTATCCTGCTATTTGCTGTACGCGTTCACCAAATATGCTTTCTGGTGGAGTCTTTAGGGTCTGTCAAGTAGAGTATCACGCCGTCGGCCTTTCCCTTCCTGTTCGTATCCCTTTCAATTCCTCATCTTGTCTTCCTAGCTAACTCTGGCCAAGACTTCAAGCATCTATTAGGAACAGAGACGGCAGGAAACCTTGTGTGGTTCCTGATTCTAAAGGAAATACTTTTTTGCTTTTCCCATTTAATATAAAGCTGGCTGTAAGCAGATATGTATGTATACGTATATATGTATATATGTAGCATGTGTTCATGTATAATAATTTATTTTTTCAGATTGAAGCAGTAGTTTATTTATCATTTTAGTGTTGTTAAAATACTTTTTGCATTTTTTATTGAAAAAAATTCCACATGGTGCATTCTCGTCACACTTTCCCCTTCTCCAACTCCTCCCAGATCTTCCTAACCTCCGCACTTACCCAGCTCCACACCCTTTCTTTCTCTCCTTAGAAAACAATCCAAGAGGTAAACAAACAAAATAAAATCAAACAAACCAAAACCACAAACACAGCAGTTAAGATAAAACACTCCCCCCAGAATCCACAGAAAACTCTCTCTCTCTCTCTCTCTCTCTCTCTCTCTCTCTCTCTCTCTCTTTCTCTCTCACACACACACACACACACACACACACCAAAAAAACAAAGCCAAAAAACAAATCAACAAGAAAATGAAACAAAAAATTTAGAAACACTACATTGGAGACCATAATATACAAGCAAAACACCAATAAGACAATTTAAAAAGAAAAGAAAAGAAAAGAAAACCCAAGGAAAGCCATATGCGACCAAAGGTCCACAACACTGAGTTTGTACTCTGCCGGCATCTGCTGCTTGTGGACTGATGACTTTCTATCTTCTTCCTTCCTCCTTGGCTCTGGAGTGTGATAGCATCCTTTCTATTTTATGACAAGAGATTCTGGCAGAAATAGACCACAAGTCCATTTAGTCCTGGGCTTTCTTTTTTTAGGAGACTGCATTAGCCTTCCCTTGTCTCCCTCATTTAATCCTCCTGACTTATGTTTTGCAGGTCGTATGTGTCTAGGAGTTTATCCATTTCTTCTAAATGCTTTTTTTTCTGCTTTCAAAATATTCCCTAATGATCCTTTGGGTTTTATTAGAATTGATTGTAGCATCCTTTTTTTTTTATCATCACTAAGTTTATAAGTTTGGGGTTTTTTTTTCCTTCTCTCTCTTCTGTCTCTAGCTCTCTTCCTCTCTCCTCTCCCCCTTTCCCTCAGGTTGGCAAGCAATTTTTTTGATCACATGACAGACATCAGGAAATTGCCAACTGAAGGACATGAAACAAAATATTGAATAATACTTCTGGGAACTGCCACAGTCATCAAAAACAAAGAAAGTCTGAGGAGCTATCAGAGCCAAAAGGACCATAAGGAGGCATTCCCATTCAATGTTATGTGATAAGCTGGACGGATCCTACAACAGAAAAAAGATATTTAAACTAAAGCTAAGTAAATGGGAGTATGTTGTAGACTTCAGCACTGTTATTGACTGGTTAATAGGAGTATGATGTAGACTTCAGCTGATAATACTGCACTGTTATTGACTGGTTAATAGGAGTATGTTGTAGACTTCAGCTGATAATACTGCACTGTTATTGACTGGTTAGATGCACCATATTAATCTAAAATGCTGGCAATGGGGTTAAGTGAATGTGGGGCCTGTGAGAACTTCATATTACCTCTGCATTTCTTCTATGAACCTAAATCTGTCCTAAAAATGAAATCTATTTTTAAAAGCAAAGGGCATATGTGGAACTGGAGGGGTGGATCAGTGGTTAAGAGCACTGGCTGCTCTTCCAGAGGACCCTCGTTCAATTCCCAGCACCTACATAGTGGCTAACAACTGTCTGTAACTCCAGTTCCAGAGGCTCTGATGTACTCTTCTGGCCTCGCCAGGTCTCTGTATACACATACACCAATGCAGTCAAAACACTCTGTACATAAAAATACAAAAATAAGTAAATCTTTATTCTAAATTGGTTGGCCTATTAGCTCAGACTTATTATTAACTAGCTCTTACAAATTAAATTAACTCATGATTCTTATCAATGCTTAGCCATGTGGCTTGTACCTTACTCAGTGAGGCATTCTCATCTTGCTTCCTCTGTATCTGGCTGGTTCAGACAGAGCCTTTCCTCTTCCCAGAATTCTTCTAGTCTGGTCACCCCACCTTATACTTCCTGTCTGGCTACTGGCCAGTCAGTGTTTTATTAAACCAGTACAAGTGACAAATCTTTACAGGATACAAGAGCATTATCCCACAGCAGGGAAGTTGAGTTTAAAAACCAGGTTTTGGGCTATAGATGGCTCAGCAGATAAAGGCACTTGACCCTGAGCTTGGCAACCTGAAGTACATTTCTGGGCTCCATGTGATGTAAAGAGAATTAGCTCCCACATGGTGTGGGAGGTCCCTCTGTCTATGTGTTGCTATCATTGATTAATGAATAAAGAAACTGCCTTGGCCTGTTGATAGGGCAGAACTTAGGTAGGCAGAGAAGATGGAAATGAATGCTGGGAGGAAGAAGGGTGGAGTCAGAGAGAGGCCATGGATCCTCTGCCTGAGACAGACACCAGTTAGAATCTTTGCTGGTAAGTCACTGCCATGTGGCAATATAGAAATTAATAGAAATGGGTTAAATTAATATAAGAGTTAGCCAATAAGAAGATAGAGCTAATTGGCCAAGCAGTGTTTTAATTAATACAATTTCTGTGTGATTATTTCGGTTCTGGGCAGCCAGTAGAAACAAGTGGCCTTCCTGTTACACCCACAGGAGGTCTGGTATAGGATGTAGGAAGTCCTTCTGTCTATGTGTTGCTTTCATTGGTTAATAAAGAAAGTGCCTTAGCCTGTTGATAGAACAGAACTTAGGTAGGTGGGGAAGATAGAACTGGATGCTGGGAGAAAGAAGGGTGGAGTCAAACAGAGACACCATGGTGTAACAGGAGGAGGGAGGGCCCACTTTTTTGTCCAGCTGCCTGGCTAGTTTAGCCCTGAAATAACTACACAGAAACTGTATTAATTAAATTATTGCTTGGCCCATTAGCTCTAGCCTCTTATTGGCTAACTCTCACATCTTGATTTAACTCATTTCTATTAATCTGTGTATCATCATGAGGTCATGGCCTATCAGCAAAGGTCCAGTATGTCTATCTCTGGCGGCAGATCCATGGTGTCTCCCTAACTCTGCTTTCTTCCTCCCAGAATTCAGTTCTGTCTTCTCCACCTACCTAAGTTCTGTCCTATCAAAAGACCAAGGCAGTTTCTTTATTCATTAACCAATAAAAGCAACACATAAACAGAAGGACCTCCTACACCACTATGGAGCCACCAGAGACATGCCGAATCTTTGCTAGTAAGTCACTGCCATGTGGCGATATACAGATTAATAGAAATGGGTTAAATTAATATAAGAGTTATCCAGTAAGAAGATAGAGTTAATGGGCCAAGTAGTGTTTTAATGAATATGGCTTCTGTGTGATTATTTCGATTCTGGGCAGCCGGCACAAACAAGCAGCCTTCCTGTAACAGAGGTCTTCTCTGTTATAAACAAATAAATGTAATTAAAGCTAAAGGCTGGAGGGAGGGCTCAGCAATTAAGAGTACTTACTGCTCTTCCAGAGAACCTGAGTTCAGTTTCCAGCTTTAGGCTGCTCACAACCATCTGTGATTCCAGCTCCAGCAAATACCTTTGGCCTTCACACACACACACACACACACACACACACACACACACACACACCATTTTTTTAAAAGGAGAAGTTGGGTAGATAGCTCAGAAGTTAATACACTGACAGCTTTTCCAGAGGACTCACGTTCAATTCTCAGCACCAGCATGGCAGCTCACAGCCAACTCTAGTCTCAGGGGATCCTGATGCTGTCTTCCCATCTCTGCAAGCATTAGGCACACACATGATATACAGAAGTACATACAAACAAAACATCAATACACACAAAATAAATAAATGAATTTTTTTTTCTAGACAGGGTTTCTCTGTAACTTTAGAGCCTATCCTGGAACTAGTTCTTGTAGACCAGGCTGGTCTCTAATCTACAGAGATCTGCCTGCCTCTGCCTCCCGAGTGCTGGGATTAAAGGCTGCATTACCACTGCCTGGCTTGAATATTTTTAAAAATAAAAGAAGGCTGGCAGAGGCAGATAGGCCAGTGTGAAAGGTGTTAACAGCTGTATTCTGATCCCACATGAACCTCCGCAGCCCTCCACTTCCCAGGGGCTCTGCTTCTTCTTACTTCCTCTCTGCCACGATGCTCCGCCTCACCTCCGCCATGAGGCCGAGAGACAAGTGCTCAAGGGCACTGAAGCCATGGACCAAAATAAATCCATTCCCTTTAAGGCAGTTTCTCTCCAGCATTTTATGAGAACGACAGAAAGCTGACTGACACATAAGTGATGTTAAAAATACCCAAACACAAAGGCAACGGACCGGCTTGAATGGGAGCTAGGAAAGTAGAATGACAATAGACTCTTAGGAAATTTAGATAGTCGAGGGATGGCAAGATGGCTCAGTGGGGAGAGCTTGAGCACTGGCCTGAGGATGTAAACTGTTTCTAATCCCAGTAATACTTGCTTTACCATCGGAAACGTCCAATATAATTCAGCACATTTGCATACTAAAGATAGATAATCTACTACATGGGTAAACTGCATATAAAAAATCAATTCACTTTTTATTTCAATTTTCAGTTATTATTTTATGCTATGTATGTAGGTTTGTTCCTCTAGAGTATATCAGATCCCCTGGAACTGGAATTTCAAATGGTTGTGGAATTTCATAATGGTGCTGGGAATTGAACCCAGGTCCTCTGCAAAAGCAGCAAGTACTTACAATAACTGAGCAATCTCTCTACCCCCCCCCCATTCATTAAAAAAAATTATATGAGAGGCTTGACTCTAGAAGGGTTCCCAGGTGTCCACAGGGATGTCCCCAGCTAGGACCCTGGGCAGTGGAGGAGAGGGTGCCTGAACTGGCCTTGTCCTGTAGTCACAATGATGACTATCTTAAATAACATCATAGAACCTTCATCCGGTGACAGATGGAGATTGAGACAGAGACCCACATGGGAGTACTGGACTGAGCTCCCAAGGTCCAGTTGAAAAGCAGAAGAAGGGAGAATATGAACAAGGAAGTCAGGACCTCGAGGTGTTGGTCCATGCACTGAGACAGTGTGCCTGATCTAATGGGAGCTCACCAAAGCCAGCTGGACTGGGACTGAACGAGCATGGGATCAAACTGGACCCTCTGAATGTGGCTGACAATTGAGGCAGACTGAGAAGCCAACGACAATGGCACTTGAATTTGTCTCTATTGCATGTAATGGCTTTTTTAGGGATCCTATTCTATTTGGATGCATTCCTTCTAAGCCAGGATGGAGGTGGGAGGGCCTTGGACTTCCCACACGGCAGGGTACCCTGCCCTCTCTTAAGACTGGAAGGGGAAGAGGGAAGGGTGAGTGGGGGAGCAGGAGGGAAGCGGGAGGAGGGGAGCAAGTGGAAATTTTGAATGGTATTATTTATAAAGTAATAAAAATTATTAGAAAAAAATTATATGAGGCTAGACATAGCCATTACTGTCTTTAATCTGATACAGTCTGCAAACCTCCTTGTACCAGCTGTCCTTTGGTGTGCATGACAAACCAGTCTGAAACTTAGCAGAGTAACTCTGTGATAAGAATCTGTGTTCTGTCCCAGTTTCTACGGGCTTGGAATTAGGGAAGTCTGGGGTGGTCTTAGCTTAGAGTTTCTCATGAAGTCAGGTCAAGAATGCTAGACAGTATGGCAGTCACCTGCAGGCTTGACTGAGGCTGGCCCCAAGGTGACTTACATTGGTGTTACACGTTGGTGCTGGCTGCTGGCAGGAGCATCTTTGCTGCACTGATGTCTTCAAAAGGGTGCTTGAGTGTCCTATTGTTATTCCCAACATGGCCTCCTCAGAGCAAATGAGCCAAGAAAGCCAGGTAGAAACAGCGCATTTGCTACACCCAGCCTCAGAAATCACATGTGATTGTTTCAACAGTCTAATTTTGTTCTGGTTTGGGATATGAATATCATGCAAAGATCAATAATGCAAAATTGTCTTAGTTTGAGTCTATTGCTGTGAAGATACACCATGACCACAGCAACTCTTATAAAGGAAGGAAAACATTTAATTGGGGCTGACTTACAGTTTCAGAGGTTTAGTCCACTAACATCATGATGGGACATGGCAGCATGCAGGCAGACATAATGCTCGAGAAAGAATTGAGAGTTCTACATCTCGATTCACAGGTAGCAGAAGAAGACTGTGTGCATTACTGAGGGTAGCTTGAGCATATGAGACCTCAAAGACCACCCCCATAATGACACACTTCCTCCAACAAGGCCACACCTCCTATTTAGTGCCATTCCCTATGGGCCCAGCAATCAAACACATGAGTCCATGGGGGCCATACCTATTCAAACCGCCATACACATCAAAAAAATGTTTCTTAATAATTATGTGTATGTGTGGGTATATCAGTGTTGGTACCTCTGAAGGCGAGAGGTGACAGATCCCCCCTGCCGGAGCTGGAGTTACAGATGACTATGAGCAGCCTGGTGTGGATGTCTTGAATCAAACTCAGACCTTCTTCAAGACCAACCCATGGTCTTCACTGCTGAGCCATCTCTTTACCCCAATACAGAGTATCTTATTTCATGGCGAAACAGGAAAAATTCCCATGTCATTTCACAAAGAAGTCAAAAGTTATCGCTATCACCATTTCTGTCCAACACTCAACCAGCAGTCTTAGCTGGTAAATAAAGCAAGAAAAGGAGATGGACAGAAGAAAGAGTATGTGCCTTTTTTTCCCCACTTGACAGAAGCAAGCCTGAGGGATGGAGGGCTGAGACAAGTGACCATAGACATGAAGGCTTAGAACAGCGCACATGCATCTTCTTACATCAATGAGATCAGCTTCAGTGGACCAAAGCTGAAGTGACTACAGGACCACAGTCCCTCCAGAGGCGCTTGAGGGAAACCTGTTTTCTTGCCTCTACCTGCTCTGAGAGCTGTGTCCCTGACTCACAGTCCCGCCTGTCTTCAAAGCCAGCAGCAGGACATACTCAAATATTCCTCCCCTTCTGTTGTCAAACTGCCTGCTGCTTCTCCCTTAAAAGGACAACTTCGGATTCAATATTGAAGAAACATAAGCGTATGGATAGATAAACAAGAATTCTCAGACCATTCAGGAGCAAACGAATACTTTGGTGAAAAATTCGACTAAACCTGGTAAGATGGAAGACCACACTTTAGATCAAGAATTTCATTGGTAGTTAGGTATTCTGCAGAAACTCTGAAGCTTCGGTTCCACAGACAAGACCGTCTGAGTAAAAGAAAACCTAAATAGCCACCAAAAGAGAATGAATACATCGTACACACAAAGGAAATGCTGAGCAGTCTAAATAAAGGAGCTGGGGCTGGAGAGAGGGCTGAGCAGCTGGGAGTGCTTCCTGCTCTTTTCGAATTCGGTTCCCAGCACCCACATCAGGCTGCTCACAGCTCTAGCTCCTGATGATATGAAACCCTATTTTTTTTTTTTTGCCTCTGCAGAATCGGTACAGCATGAATGTGCACACATATGCACACACAGTCAGGCACGCATAATCACATAGATGTGGGATTGAGATCAGAAAATATTTAAATGAAGAAACTTGGGCATAATATGAGAAAGCGAAGATGCAGGGCTAGACAGGAGTATGACTACGTCGGTGTATGTTTCAGCAACGTGCAAAACAGTGCTATATATCGATTGCAAGCACTGCTGTAAATATGGAGCATGCATGGGAGTTATAGCATCAAATCATCTGGTAAAGCATCTGGGGAGAGGGGAAATGGCCAGCAAGTCTGGGACATTTGTTTATTTAACTTTTAGGTGAGGCGCAGACATCTAAGCGTTTGAATTTGATGGAGCTAGATAATGCATGCAAGCATTTTTTATGCCTCTGTTCTAAATGTGTTGTATTTTAAGATACTTAATATGTAGAAAACCCAACAAGAGTGATAGTTAAGGAAGGCCAAGGTAGTCAGAACTCTGCCCCTCCCAACCATGGCACCTGACCCAGATAACATCACGGGAGAGTTCTTTCCCTGCACCAGCGAGCACTTCTATCCGCTCAGTCATCTTCATGGCCAATCCCAGCGGCTTTCAAAGGCTCCTTGGATTTCATATCTCTTTTGAACACAGTGTGTTGAAAATATTCCCATTTCTGTCAGTCTTTCTATTTGGTTTGTAAGAAGAGGTTTTTGTTTTGGGAGAGTTTTAATTCCTGGTTAAATTTTAAAGGATGCTTTTATTTACGTCAGTGCCAAGCTACTCCTGGGCCTAGAAGCCTCTGTTGTCTCAGCTGGTGACCTAAACCAGGCACCTTCTGTTCACTGCCACACATCAGCCTTTGTCTTTCTTTACCTGGATTTCTAAAATTGGGCTAAACTGTCTTGGCCCCTGGTTCTACTCTGTTCTATCCATCTCTCATCAACGCCGAAAAAGTCTCTAAGCCACAATAATTGTATATTGCTTAAAACTTCCGATGGGAGCTGAGGGATGACTCAGAGGCCAAGAACAATACCTGCTCTTCCAGAGGCCCGGTTTGGTTTCCAGAATTCCTATCTGATGGCTTTTAACAACCTATAATTCCAGTTTGGGGGATTGATACCCTCTTCTGGTCAATGCTAGCACCCCTGACCATGTGCAAATACACTCCATTTATCCATGAATAAATAATAGAATTAACGTGTATGTGTGCTCATGTGCATGTGTGTGTGCGCATGTGCATACGTGTGTGTGTGTGCATGTGTGCATGTATTTCTCCTAGCTTTTAGATGGACTCCAAACTCCTTATCACAGGGCCCTTCTACACCTGCACCCTACCTTATGTTCTGGCCCAGTCCTATGCTGCATGTATTTCCGTCACACTGACCCATGCAGCTTCCCTAAAGAGGACTGCTGTTTCACACATTTTATTCCCTTACCCTCCATGTAATCTTTCCTTTGGTTTTTCATTAGTTTGTTTTTCTTTCTGTTGTCTATGTGGGCCGAGCTGGTCTTGAACTCGAACTCCCTTGCTTCAACTCCCTGACTGCTCCGTGGCTAGGAGGGCTTGCTGGGCAATCAGGGAAGCCAGAGTTTGGATCCCAGCACCCACATAAAAGCCCAGAGACCTGCAAACACCTGTAGCTCCAGCTCCAAGAATGTGGCATCCTCTTTTGTCTCACACACACGTACACACACGCACGCCAGTAAATAAAATAAATCTAAACAAATAAGCAGAGCCAGGTATGGTGGTTCATGCCAGGATTAAAGAATCCTGACATTCAGGAGGCAAAGGCAGGCGGATCTCTGTGAGTCTGAGGCCAGCCTGGTCTACAGAGTGAGTTCTAGGAGAGCCTGTAATGTCTTACACAGTAAGACCCTATCTAAAAAAAAAAAAAAAAGTAGAAACTAAACAATATAGTATAGAGTCAGTATTAATAATTTAAACTGCAATGTCACTAGGTGTGGTCAGTGTTTTGCTTCTTGGGTTGTTTACCGTCATTGTCATATTTTTAGGTCTAAAATATTTCCAAGAAAACCCCCCCACATAAAGTAAACTAAATAGACAAAGATTGAGAAAGCCAGTTGTTCAGAGGGCAACAGGTGAGAGTAGGGTGAAGAATGGGATGCACACGTGTGGGAATGTCAGAGTGAAGCCTATTTGGTACAATTAACACACAACAATATCAATGCCTCAGTAATGATTGGGTTGTAAACTGTTTCAATGCGTCAGTTTTTGGTCTATCCCGGGAGATTAAAGAGCATCTAGTGTTCTGAGTGGCTATGGTGCACTTCTTTAATCCCAGCACTCAGGAGACAGAGGCAGGTGGATTGCTGTGAGTTCAAGGCTAGTCAATTGGTGCAAAGTGAGTTCCAGGACAGCCAGGGCTGTTACACAGAGAAACACTGTCTCAAAAAAAAAAAAAAAAAATCTAATGTCTCTATAATGGTAAAAACAATCAAATGAGAAAATTGCTGATGAATTATGCAAATGAATGTAATTCACTGTGGCATAAGGCCTCTGATTTGAAGCAGCAGGAAGGATCTCCAGCCTCAGGACCTGGAAACGATGAAGGGAAATTCAAGGGGCTATGAAGTTCAAACAAAAGGACAATAGGTCTCATATCATAATATATTGTATCTAATCCACTGAGACAGGAGCTTTATCTCAATAAATCAGGGTCTTTTATTCTATGCCAAACTAATTGAAGTACCAATACTTAAAACTGAAATGAATTTGAAAGTTATTAAGTCCTTTATTAGAATGAAAACAAGCCAAATATTCAGCAAAGCAAGGTTTCTTATTACACACCTGACAGCTTACATAATCCCAAACTTAAAACACATGCGCACAAAGACTGAGCTCAGATACTCAGCAAAATAAGATTATCTGCCTGGTATGGTGGCTTGGACCTGTATCCCAGTGCTGAGGAGACTGAGACAGGAGGGTTGCTGTGAGTTCAAGGGTAGCCTAAACTATCATGGGAGACTCTATCTCAAAAACAAAGTAAGATCGCTTGTAATCTAAGCCAATTATACTACCCCAGTATGGAAAACAAGCCCACAAAAGAGAAAAGAGGAGCAGATATGAACCCCCAGAAATCTGCTGCTGTATTTCTCCAGGGGGACAAAGTAGCTAATGTGGCTGAGCTCACGGTGATCTCAAATGAAGGCCTGGTCTAGAGGTTTCTAAGCGGACAATAAATTTATCGGAATACCAAGGGCTAGACCTCTAACTCATCTGGCCTGAGCAATGCAGATAACAATTCAGCTCAGTAATTCTTTGACTTGTCGGTGGCATCAGTCAGGCCAGAGAGCTGGAAAGTCAGAGGAACTCTAAAAGAGGAGCGCGGACTCTGGGAAGCCGGGAAGCAAAGTGGCAGGAATGCTCAGACAGAAGATGGCCGATCAGTGTGAGCTAAAGCAACCGTCCTGGCCCCAGAACCTGAGTTGAGAAGCTCAGGAATCTGGGACCACTTCCGTCTACTTGAAATCTCAACCCTTCTTTGAAACTCATGTTTTATGTCCCTTAGAAAACTTTCCCCGACTCTTCCAGTGAGATTTACAAAGTCTGATACTTCATTCACCCACACCATTTTATTATCACAGTACTGTGTGTGAATACATAACAGGTCGAAATCATGTGTGTGTGTGTGTGTGTGTGTGTGTGTGTGTTTTGCGGGGATGTGGGTGCAACTTTCCAAGTGTCTTGTAATGGGCAGAGGATGGAGCAGGTGTGCCGTTGTTAATGAAAAAGTTGTCAGGGCATCAACTTGCCCCAATTCCCAAACTTTCTTTTCATCTAGAAAGATACACAGGCTGCAACCCCAGATCAGAGGGCCTGTGGCTCCCGGGTGTGAGGAAAGCTATCCCAAATGCAAATCCAGCCCGAAAGTGCTACAAAGACCAACCAGGAAAGCACAGTCCGCTCTAAATCCCTCTTGGGGACCAGGCTCTCCCTGTGTGGATCTGTCTGTATAGACATGTGCTTGGGTAGGGGGACAGTTGTGGTGCGGTGGGCAGAGAAAAGCAACTCCACGCAGTAATTATGTGGAGGGGATTTGCTATGTCTCTTTCTCCCTCCCTTCTTTGTCCCCTTTCTCCCCGTCCCCTTCTGCATTTGTCTGGGAGGATCCTGGAGTGTTCTTTTGATCGACTCAATCTTTCTCTGGCACTTGAGTTCTGATTGGCTGAAGGACTTAGAGGGGGAAAAAACTTTAATTAAGTAGATAATCTCTTCTTTGGATGTTAGGTAGCTCCATTTCACCTCCCCTTAACTCTGCTTGGGATCGCTTACACACCAAGGAAGTCGAGCTCTGAGGAGAATTCCATCCCTCTGCCTCCGAGAAAGAATACTCTCCTCTCCCTGTCTCCCAATTTTTGAGAATCTCTGCCTCTGTTTCTAAGAAGACTATGCTCCTCATGAAGCCGGTCTTTCTTCTCGCTTGTGCCCTCCACCTCAGCCGCGCCTGGTAAGTAACCTACTTGGTTGTGGGATGTGTAAGGGTGTATGACAGGTTGCAGAACGTTAGCTTTCATGTCTGGACAAGTAGGAGGCCTTGAGATCTCTCTTGGGAAAAGCCATTCTACGCAGTAGGGCTTGCCCTGAGTGTGTGACTGGTCTCAGCAAATCTTTAGGATTCTTGCCTGTAAAAGATTGGATTTAAAAACAAGGGACTTTGTATAGTTTTATAAATGACTATACTACAAATTTTGAGTGATTTGGGGAGACACAGACAGTAATCTGGAGCGGACTCTGCTGTGACCCCAGAGGGCACAGGCTCCGGAAACATCACACCTCTGGAGACGGAATGGACAGGATCTGATTCTGCGCTTCCTGACTTTTCTTCAGAATATTATAAGAAAACACTCCTGCTAGCATTCCCTAGACATTACAAGTCTGTTGGAGCTACTGGTATTGGGTCAGTAGTCTAGAAACCTGAATATTTCTACAGACATTTTTAAGTTGCTCAATGTACAGAAATTCCTAAATCGCCCCCCAAAGTCCGATAACATGTGAAAGTGCTTTGCACACTCTGGGGCAAATGCTAGGTAATATTATCCTTGATCTTGGGAACCATGAAAAAAGCATCAGCACATGCAATTGTTAATAAGCAAGAATATGATAATACGGGGAATGCATGTAGCTAGGCAATTTGGAGCTTCTCCTCAATTCAGATGTTCTCTGAATCAACGCCCCTCCCAGCCCCCATCAGTTCTCACTTCTACTTAAGACACAAATCCAACTGCTTCACATCCTATCCAGCAAGCCAGAATAGAAATGCCTTTGCTGGAACCCGCTTCCTGTGCTAATTGAGAGTGTATTCTTATCGTAAATGAGCCTAGCAATCTCTATTAAAGTGTTGATTTCAAAGTTCGCCAACTTAGCACAAGTACTCACCGCTAAGCGTAATGATTTGCAACATTCCTGATTATGAGCAAAACCGCCAAATAATTGGTCAGTTTTAATTGGCTTTTTAATTGAATATTTCAACATGAAAAGGGGGAGGGAAAAAAAGCCATCTCTGCCTCATGAGAACAAAACCACAAAAGGACCGGGAGATTATTTCAGGGCGTTTCTACTGGTGTCCAACGTGCTCTTCCGTCGCTTCAATATCAGCAAAAGAGAAACACGAGCTGCCCCTCCCTTGTCACCAGGGCAGTGGGAAGAATTGTTCCATAACAAGCACCTTCCCCGCTGAAGGGGGTCATGTGCACTTCAGCCCGGCACTGACACAGTCACACTGAAGGGCGGTTGGGCTGCTTGTCTGTCCAAATTCAAGTGTCTGGATTCAAAAAGAAAACAAGAGAAAAGAAATGCTAAAGTTCATTCTAATTTAAGCCCAGGGCTTGAGAACCCCTCCTTGCCCGGCCTGACTTAGAGGGGAAATGCCCGGCTCTCCAGTACAGCACGCTTAAACTTCAATTCCTTTCTCCTGTGAGTTTCACTTGGAATTAAAAATGTATACTTTGCCAAGATTCTGCTTTTAGGTAACATTTGAAAGGTGATTTTTAAAATTTAACGTTTTAAATATTGGTTATTCCTCTAACGAAACACTCTGGGTTTTGTATAAGGTCATCATCCCCATTGTACCAGGCGGAGAAATTTGACAAACCATAGCCTTTGACATGTCTCTCTTAGCACTTCATTATCAACCTTTTATGTAAGGACCTCAAAAGCATTTGACAAACAGAGAACCGCAATTTCTGCTTGGCTGTTCAATTGTTGGGCCGCTTGAAATTACTGTCGAAAAGAGTCCGGTAACAGGCGTTCCCGGGCGTGAAAAGAAGAGAATGACGCCGACTTTTCCGTACAAGGTTCAGCTTTGCCGAGAGAGCAGCGGAAGAGGGATTTAAAAAAAAAGAGGATTTGCCACCATCCCTTGATGGTGGGACGTTTCTGGGGAGCGTTATTCCTCAGTAACTTTAGAAACTTTTTTTTTTCTTAATCTTTATGGCTCCTTAAAATAGATAATAGGAATGTACAAAACAGCCAAGGAGAGACATAGTGACAGCTTCAGTGGGGCCAGAAATGAAATGAGGGCTCCTTCCTGATGCACTTTCTCATTGGGGAAAAAACAGACATGAAAGGTTTTTCTTTAACCATTCACCCCACTTCACTGGAGCTAACATCCCATAATAACAGTGTGTGACCAGGTCCCCATTTCTATTCTGCAACAGGGCAAGAATTTCTATGAAATTATTGTGTCGTAAGACAATATTTGGAAAACATTACCCCTTGGGTCTCAGTATTTGGGTTTTTACAGTAACTTTTTAACGGATATTGAATTTGCATCTGATATTAAAGTGCTGAAGCCCTGATTAGGAAAGGGTTCGTTTTTGGTGATGCTGGGGGTGAAGCCCAGTGTCTTCCTGTGTTGGTGAGCGAGTCTACTCCTGAGCGAGGGCTCAGAACAGGAGTCAGCTACTGTCAGGATCTTTACACGCCAAGAGTGTGCTCTCTGAAGACATCTGCCACTATGTCCAAATGGGTGTTTTAGAAAGTAAAATACAAATTCATGCTTGGCGTGGTATTGCACGCCTTTAATCCCAGCACTCAGGAGGTAGAGGCAGGTGAATATCTGTGAGTTTGAGCCTAGCCTGTTCTATGTGGTGAGTTCTAGGACAGACAGGGCTCCAGAAAGAGACTCTGTCTTAAACTAAGATCTCCCTAAAACAAAAACAAAAATAAAAACAAAAAAAATACAAACTTACTTAAAACTGTTGAACTCATGAGTGAGTTTTCCCACTAGCATAAATAAAAAGAGGAATCCAGTCAAGGACAGGTCCACTAAAGCTGGTCCCACCAGCAAGGCACACTCTTCCACGGAGAGCCTGCGGGTCTCTGAAGTGACAAAAGAAGCGGGATGTGAGGAGCTGCTTTGGAATCTAGGCAAGAGCCTGCTAATGTGAAACATGCCCTAGCCAGTAGCAACCCTGGACTATCCACAAGTACATGGTTCAAAACCAGCCAGGACGGTGGAGCAGCTGAAAGGCAGCCTAGCCAAGCAGCTGCATGGCTGGCCTCCAGCCAGAGACAGGACCAGCAAAGGTCAGCTCCCACTAACCCTTCGTTTCCCCAACAATGGGAGCCTGTGCCTTCGTTCAGCCTCTCTACCTCTCCCATCATAGATGGCAACAATGCTATTACTATTACAATAACGGGGATGAAACTCATGAGGGACTGAGAAGAGACAGGATTGTTGTTTTCCTTGTGATGAGGAGGATGCTCTGATGTCCGTGGTGTGTGCATGTGTGTATGTGTGTGTTTGTGTGTGTGTGTGTCGAGGATAATATGGCACAGAGGGATGTTTTGGAACATTATATAGAAATAAAGAGGACTGAAAAAAGGACCGGAAACAAAGGCCTTTTCATCCACACCTGCTCCCTTCCATGCGAAGAGATTGTTTCTTTTCCCCGGCTGGATGGCTGGTTCGATTCTGCTGTTGGCGGTGCTTTCTCTCACAGTTCGATTAATAACGACCCTTTTTCATGGGCTCCAAGGACCCTCTCCTATTTCCATCAGAAGACAGAGAATTTGTACAGCTTAGGGAGTGAAGTCCAGGCAATATTGTTTAGGATAAACCCTTTTATTTCTGAAAATGGATTTTTTTTTCTTACTAAGCAAAAGATCAGGGTGGGTTAGCAGCTGGGGGAAACCATGTGCTTGGTTCCTATCAATACAGTCCCCATTGCTCCCATTTGAAATGTGCCTGAACCCTGAAGCCTCTTGAAAGAAATGGCCATCCACTATCGACAGACCCACAGCATTGTTAAGAGTCAACCTCTTATGGCTCGTTTTTCCTCAATCTTTTCTGCAAGCCCCTGGTATTGATCATACCATTTTTTTCTATGCTTCTGAGGTTAGAGTTTTCTCTCAGAAAAAAAAAAATCAGACCATAAGAGGGCATTTAAACCCAGCACTATTTAACCACTCCCAAATTCACTGTTTTGAAAAGTTTGTGTGTCCAGCATCCCCATCCTCCATCCCAATAAGACTCCGTAAAAAGGGGGCTGTCAGTCTTTCAGTCAGCCTCTGGGGATGAGACTTTCTTACGGTCTCCAGGCCAGACTTAAGCCATTCCGCAGAAGGAAGGACTTCTCTCCATTGGGCAGCGTGATGGTCTTCTGCTGTGCTACACCCCAGTCTGTTTCTGTACACTCAGACCCCACGTTCCCTACCCTGCCAGTTCACGACAACAGCACAACAGGCGGTTCCCACTGTGCTGCCTGGCCTTTCTTCAGCTTCATCCGGGTGTCTGTGGTGCTCAGACCAGGAGCAGCCACCTGTTTAATTGTAAGTTTGTATCCCGGACTCTTCTCCTCCGCGTGAGCGGATACTTAAGAAACCCCTGCAAGTGAGCTTCTCCCAGTGTCAGCTCCTGTCCAGGCTGCCTCACCTATGTTCATGTAGCTATGTTCAGTAGCATTTCCAGCTACATAGAGTTCCCTTACCAAGCAGTTCAAAACAGGAAGAGGAAGGGCACGGAAAGGAATCTTCTGTCTTACATCTGAGAGACATGGGGTCAGCAAGCAGAACGAATCTTGGGGAACAGTATACAGCTGGTTGTCCTTAGAGCAGCCCAGAATAGTCATTAAGGCGAGGAGGAGAGCCATTCAGATACAGGCTTTGGTTTATTTGTACTTTGGGCAGCAAAGGTAACAAAATGAGTGGCCAGGGCAGACTGGAAGAGAGAGGTTTCCCTCTCCGCTGAGTTTAGTTCCATTAGGGTAGTGAAAATGATCCTAAAATGTGATGTCTGTTGATTCTGTTGCCTCCAGCCGATCACCTGCTGGTTTGAGAAGGGGGGTGGGTAATCCCTACGATTACCCGAGGTTTCTTGTTTTGGAAATCAGTGGTTTTGTGTCCATCTGTGCAACAGGAAGGAATACTTTCAAGTCTAAACCACAGAGACCCAGATGACGAGGTCGGGAAACATAAGCTGGTTGCACAGTGACGGGGCCAGAAGCTGCCATGATGTCAGGCTTCTAGGGACAGGGGCCTGGACTCCCCTTCAGTGGCCTTCACTTGGAGGCCAGGGAGAGGGCAGCTGCTGTGTCCCTTCCCTCCTCATTTAAATGCCAAGGGCTGAGAGCTTTCCTGCCGCTAGGCTTTTGGCTTTCTTGGCAGAGCTTGCAGCAATACACAAAGGGTGGAAATGGGGACGAAAGGCAGTCATGGCTCTGTAAGATCCCCTGGACTAACGGCATGTCCCTTGGCAGGGAAAAGACTACCCTTGAAAACTGGTGATTTCCTCAGTTGGGGGAGGGGGAGAAAGAAACCCTTCCACACCTGATTGGCAGAGTTTCATGTCTTGAAGCTGTCCCAAAGACTGGCCACTGGTCTCTGCCAATAATTATTTGGCAAGGGCTGGATTTGAACTGATGTGGCATTTTAAGGCCTATATAACGTAAGGATGGCCATTGAAACTGAGACTCCTGCTTATCATTTAGTTTTAGCCAACTAGCTTATAAACTAACTTTCATATAGTACCATATAGAAACTTCACATTAATAAAAATTTTTTAGACTTATTTGTAGGACTAAACTGTGCTTGCAGAGCATTTTAAGCCATGAAGCAGTTATGAGAACCAACCCCGAAGCCATGAACTCCTGAGTTTTGCCTTTAAAGCCATCATGAAAGCAACAATAAACCTTCATTTGGCCACAGTGGCCACACAATTCTGTCTGCTTTCTCTCAGCTCTTCCAGTGCCCTCTTCTCCCTTGAGGCCACATTGGCTGCTTTTCCTGTTTAAGTACTCCATTCCCAGAATTCAGCTTGTGTTCCGTACCCTGAACAAGACCTGGTCCATATGAGCTCCCTCTCACCCCTCCCTCCTCCTCTGCTTCCCCATCCAGTGAAGGGGATGTGAGCTAGGGCCTTACTCCCCCAGTGAGCTCTATCCCCGGCTTCCTTATGACTGTATTTTTATCTTTTTGACACATTTGTCTTTTTTTTTCTTTTTTTCTTTTTAAAAAAGCCTACAGCACCCGGTATTCCCAGGCAGTCTCCCATCCAACTACTAACCAGGCCCGACCCTGCTTAGCTCCCGAGATCAGACGAGATCGGGCGCATTCAGGGTGGTATGGCCGTAGACGTCTTTTTAACACATTTGAAGGTGGAAGGAAATTGATCTCTGAAATTCTACCTGCTTTCTTTCCTCTAAGACTTCAGATGTCTGTCCTCCTGTCTGTTCCCTTCCCCCAGCCATCATAGGGTCAGTCCCCATGATTTACAGTTTACAGCGTAAGAATTAGTCACCCAATTGATTTCTGAAAACCTTTGACCTTTTTCAACTCCTTGTGCAGTGGGAGGCTCCTGGTTTAAATATCCCTGGACGTTGTCAGAGGGCAGTGAAAGGAACTTCTGGAATCCAGTTTCACAGTTATTAGTGAGACCCTTGTCTGTGTAATAGTGTGTGTGTGATTGTGTATGTGTGCTCATGTGTTGTGGGATACAGAAAACCATCAGGAAAATTCCAGAAGGTGTTGACGACTCAACTTTCCCCAGCCCCAGGCAAGATGTGAACTCCATTCCGAAAGAAAAGTTGTGAGGGAAGCCTTTCTAGCTGGAGCCCCAGGCAGCTTCCAGCTCTGGAGCCTCTGGCCCTCCTCCCAGAGGTGCCTCTGTGCGACTCTGGGTGAGAACAGCTGTTCACCCCTGCCCATCACACCTCCCCCCCTTAGCCTGCCACCCCACTTTAATAGAACCCCATGGTCTGAACCAAGAGAGACCAATGGGCATACCATCCCTTTTGTGGGTGCTAGGAGATGCTAAAAGATGAAGGAGAAGCTAAAAATGTCAAAGGCCTGTAAGGAAAGCGAAGAGAGGCTGGACCAAAGTGGGGCAGGAGGGATACGGATGAAGGTTGGATACTGGATAGAAGACATGAAATTCTAGCAATTCACACAAAAACCTTTGTCTTTACAAAGCATGAGTGGGTCAGAGCTAAGGGATCTGGTCTGGACTGGAAGCTGGTCAGACAGGTCTGGCACAACAGCCTCCAGGGCTGCTGCCTGTGGGGAGCTCACTGAATGAGATGGAGTGGCCTTGTGGGCCAGGTGCCTGAAATTAGCCCAGTTACAAGGTTCTTGTCATGCTAAGAGACAATGCAAACAGAACACTTCTGGTCCAGGCCCATCAGTCCCACAGGGAGGCAGTATCCTGACCATGGCTGAGAACCTGCTGACCCCAAAGTGATGTTGTTATACAAACTACCTTGAAGACTCTGCAGGTGTGAAGGGTCATCCCCAAACTGTGGTGAGGGCTAGTGGCTTCGACCCCTACCAACCGCCCCATGCTTAGTTCCAACCGGCAGAGACAGGGGCTGGCAGTTGTCTCGTAACTCCCTGAGCTGGATAAACAGTGCATACCTCTTCAACAAGTGTCGAGTAGAGAAGGATTTTCAGCGTGTGTGTGTCTTTGTGTGTGTGTGTGTGTGTGTGTGTGAAATATTAGGGGAGAAACATACATCCTTAGGAAAAGAAACTTGGAGACTTTCCAGACATTGACAGAGCAGCAGCGTCATTCATATTTGAATTGTTCTGAAGTTCCTCCTCTCCTGTTCCACCTCCCTGAGGAAAACTTTCCACTGGGGTTAGGCTGATTGTGGACTAGGGTCCGGTGGGTAAACCAGCTCACAAGCGTCGTGCCCTAGAGAAAAGCCGTGTGAATCAAGCAAGGCTAGACTTGGCTACTGTCTGGTCTCTGAGGTTTCTCCACGTGAGAAGGTCCCTGAGTAGAGAAGCAATGGGAAGGGAGGTAAACACAGCATGGCTCTGCTGGGAAGACCACCCACACAGCCTCAAGGGAGCCCTGCGCCAGAGCCTGTAGCTGGATCCCAGATCCAGCTTAAACGACGGGAAGGATAATTACCATGACAAGCACAGCGAGGATTTAGAGACTCAGGAAACGAATAGAAAAGAACCTCTTCACCACTGCCTGAGTAAGCGGAGCTGTGGCTGCAGGGGTTGAGGTCAAGGACAAGAGGACAGGACCTGGCTAAGCAGCTTGGCTGGGAGCCTGAGACAGCAGAGCGGAGATGGGGATCTGACTGTTCTCCCTAATCCTCGTTGTAGATAAACTTGCAAAGAAAAACAAAACAAAACAGGGTGGCACTAGTAGAGTCTAAGAAAAGATAAAAGAGCAAATCTTGTGTTGAAGGTTCATCCCAGGAATGGTAACTGGAGCGGAGAGATGGTCTAGGGGCACACATGAGTAGCTGCTGCGTTAGAGACGTCCAGAAGGAGAGGCAGTGAGCGGAGAACCAGAGAGGGATGGGTGGGCTTTGACCAGGCTCAGAATCCCTCATGGCACAGTCTACCTCGGCAAGCATTTTGTTGTGCTTTGGGGAAGAGGCCATGAGTCAGTCACAATGTGAGGAATCCCCCCGAAGTGCTAGGAGAGACAGAAGCCAAGAGCGAGAGCTGCGTAGATGTGCACATGCGCAGACATCCAGTCCTGCCTCAGCCTCCCGGCAGCCTGCGGGAGTTTGGTGGAGAGCAATTGTGGGGTGCAGTGAGACCTGATGGCTCTCTGGGAAAGATACTGTCACCAAAACCACCTCAGACACCTGGGACATTGACAGAGCTGGACTCTATTGAGGAATTATATTAATCTGGGAGACCCTGGTGCCTATCCGTGGGTTCACTTTGAAGTCTGTGGAAACTGCTGACCCCCAGGCCTCAGAGTCTTCTGTTATCAGCAAGTCTTGGAGTGGTTCTCGAGTGCCAATGTAGGGTAGGAAGAATGTAGATGAGCTGAAAATAGACCCTATGCCAAGGCTGAGCAGACCCCTGTAGTCGCCAGACCCAGGAAGTGCAGTGCCAGAAACCAGAGACAACTTCTGAATCCCTTTTCTTTGCAAGAATGGCACTCTTTGAATGGACCACCCTTGGCAAGGCTCTGAGGTCGGTACTACTTGGATTTGGCACATCTGGGCACACCTGGTGCTTCAGGCACAGGTCAAAACCAGGGACTGAGGATTTGCTATGAATGCCTTTGGTCTAATGGGAAGAACTGAAGGAGGCCACAAGAAGGGCTTACGTAATTTTCTTTGCAGCTACTCAGCCAATGAAGGGCTTGGAGAGTCACGGATGAGGGGGGGGGGCACTAAACAGCAAAACTCAAAAGAATTGAGCAAACCTTACCACTCTCTTTTGCAGAAATGACAATGTAGAAACCCACACAGGAAGATTAAACTCCAAGGGGATACAAGACATTTTGTATCTTTACTGCTTTAAAAAAATCAATACACATTTTTGTTGTTGTTGTTTTGAGACAGGGTTTCTCTGGATAGCCTTGGCTGTCCTGGAACTCACTCTGTAGATCATCAGACTGGCCTTGAACTCACAAAGATCCGCCTGCCTCTGCCTCCCTAGTGCCGGCATTAAAGGCATGCACTACCACCGCCTGGCTCAATATACATTCTTTAAAAGTCAGTTTTATGTTTGTAGAGAAAAACTGAGCAAGAAGTGTAGAGTTTCAATATAATCTCCCTATCTCCTTCCATAAACCCCCCTTGTTTATTTCTATGTCGTCTACACAAGAATCAGTGTGAGCAGCATCAGTTATGGAGGGATCTGGTAGTTCCCAGAACCCTTGCTCCTATGGGCGTGGAAGCTTAGAAGGGAGTACTGGAGCATCGCAAAAAGAAAAATGTAGCCAAGACCATGTGATCACCATCTGGACTTCCTTACTGAGTACAGACGTCCATCACACAGTAGAACGTCATCAACATTTCCAAACTATCCATTATGACTTCTCAGAAACGAGAGTCCTAGATCAGCAGAGGGACTGAAGCGGAGGAGGCAGGAGTCCCATTTTCAGCCATGCATAGTCTAGACCAGTGGTTCTCAACCCGTGGGTCATGTCCCTTTCGGGGGGCCGAGTGATCCTTTCACAGGGGTGGTGTTTCAGAGATTGACATTACAATTCATAATAGAAGCAAAATTACAGTTATGAAGTAGCAACAAGGTACTTTCATGGTTGGGGGGGTCACTACAACATGAGGAACTGTATTAAAGGGCCACAGCAGTAGGAAGGTTGAGAATCACTGTGCTAGAAGGAGATAGCGTATAACCCTGACCTAGTGTATTATACTGCCTTGACATACCACAGTGCAGCTTGTGTATCTGTGGAGAACAGATCCTATAACTCTTGTCAGGCAATTGCATGAGCTTCAAGCATTAAAATACTTAAATAGATGTGCTGCGCACAACATAAACACTGTGTTGGGTAGTCATGAAAATTCATAATGTAACAGGCAAAGTACTGCTACCCTGACACATCTGACGACACCGGCTGTTATAATGCGACACGAACTACATTTTATGTGACAGCATACTTTTCTGGGACAAAGTCTCATTATAGAACCTTGACTAGGACTCATTCTGTAGACCAGGCTGGCCTCAGACTCACAGAGATCTGCCTGTCACTGTCCCTCCCAAGTGCTGGGGTTAAAGGATTGTGCCACCACCCCTGGGACTGTGACATCACACACGCATATGTTTATAGATTATATATCATGTATAAGAGTAACAAAAGGAAAAGAAACAAAATATTTACTTGGCAATATAAAAGAAAAACTACAGTTATTTGTGCAAACTGCGTATGCCCGTTCCTAATTACTACGAAACACAATGATGATTATCCATGGCCGCCTACAGATGCTACAGATGTGTCTACACTAACCACTGTGTGCACACTAACCACTGTGGGCATTCACTCTGTGCTCCTGGCTTTCACCTTTGTCATATGACCCCGTGCCCAATTAACAAATAAGAGGGAGCTCTGCTTGCCCCAGGGTTCTCCCTTGCATCCCCCAAATCTTTTCTTCACCAGACATTTTAGTTAAAAGTGTAAGCGTTCCCTATGAAGAGTCCTGAGCACAAAGAACATCCCAGTACAAAGATCCAAGATCTGGGTCATGCACACTTCTTGGTTTGTAGGTTCTGGGGGGCATTGCCTTCTGGACTGAGTTTGGAAAGGTTTTAGAAAGAATGGAAAAGGAGCCCCTAGTTTTGCAATCTGTGGGTTCCTCTCTGTCTCTTCTTTCCCCATAAATCTTTTTTTTTGTTTTGTTTTTGTTTTTGTTTTTTTGAGGCAGGGTTTCCTCTGCAGCTTTGGAGCCTGTCCTGGAGCTAGTTCTTGTAGACCAGACTGGCCTCGAACTCAAAGAGATCCACCTGCCTCTGCCTCCCAAGTGCTGGGATTAAAGGCGTGCATCACCACCGCCCAGCCATAATCTTTTTGTAACCCCTTCCTTCTCGAATTCCCCATTGGCTCTAAAGAGCCCTCCATTACCTTCCCTTTCTTAACTCTAATCCAATGCACTTACACAGAACACTTTCTTTTTTAAAACTTTTATTTATTTAATTATTATTATTATTAAATAATTTTAACCTCCTCCTCTCCTCCCATTTCTCTCCCCCTCCCCCCATTCCTATGGTCAGAGGAAGATAGAAGAGAATCTGGGCAGAAGGCAACAGATACCTCTGGCAAGCCATACTTTTCATCAGAAACAAGGCCATAAAAGGAAACCAAGGCCAGTCTGAGCTAAACAGTGAGACTTGGTAGGAGGTGGGGAGGTCACTTTGATACCAACTATGGTGGTACACACCTATTATCCCAGCCCTTCGGAGGCCGAGGCAGGAGGATTGTGAGTTCAAGACCAGCCTGGACTATAGGGAGACCCTAACTCACAAAAGAAAAACAAGCAAGGGCTGGGGTGTAGTTTGTGGCCGAGCAACTACCCTGGATTATTGGCATTAGGAACTTGTCTAGTTAGGGTGAGGCCTTGGGTTCAATATCCATCCCACTTCCCCAAACACCTGTAGTGAGGCTTCAGGAAGTACTGACTGTGGAGACTGGAGAGATGCTCCAGAATGTTCACTGCTCTTGGAGAGTACTCGGTTTCGACTGCCAGCACCCACATGGCAGCTCATACCTGTCTGTTAACTCTAGTTCCAGGGATCCAGTATACTCTTCTGACTTCCATGTGCTCCTGCATGCATGTCATGCACACAAAGTCATGCAGGCAAACACAAGGGCACATAGATAAAAATAAGCACATAAAGAAATTAAAAGAAGTAAATATTTGGACTAGATATTTACCAAGAATAAGAAAGACTTATAAATGGTGGCTTTATTGACATAGACTCCACACATAAAATGCACCTTTTTGAAGAGTAAAAACTAGTGACTTTTAGTAACTCCACATGCCTGTGCAACCCTCAGCACAATCCATTTCTGAACGTTCTCACCAGCCCTGAAAGAAATTCCCTTTCCATTCACAGTTAAGCCCCAGTGTCTCCCCTGGGTCCTCGATAACTGCCGATCTATTTTCAGTAGCTATATAATGGTCTTTTCTAGAAGTTTCTCATAAAATCAAGAGCAAGACTTCACATAGTTCTTGATCTTTTGCGTCTAGGTTCTTCCACTTAGAGCAATGTTCATCTGTGTTGGAGCATGTACCAGTACTTCATTTATTTTCATGGTTAGATAATAGTCTGCCGTGGATATACCAGATCGCTTGCACCCGTTCATTAGATGCTAGACATGTGGTCAGTGTTAGTTTTGACTCCTCTGCTGTGAATATATATATATGTGTGTGTGTGTGTGTGTGTGTGTGTGTGTGTGTGTGTGTATGTAATATTTCTATGAGCACATATATATGTTTTGTTGAATATATGTCTGCCTAGGAGTAGAACTGCTGTGTTATATTTAACCTATGGAAAGGAATTACTAAACAATTTTCAAAAGTGCATGCATGTACACATGGGACAGTGGTGGCATATGCCTTTTGTCCCAGCACTTGGGAGGCAGAGGCAGATGAATCTCTCTAAATTCCAGGCCAGCTTGGTGTATAGAGTGAGTTCCAGGACAGCCAGGCTACACTAAGGAATCTGGATGCTTTGAGTTTTCATCAGTATTTTTCTTTTTTTTTCTTCCTTCCTTCCTTCCTTCCTTCCTTCCTTCCTTCCTTCCTTCCTTCCTTCCTTCCTTCCTTCCTTTCGACAGAGTCTCTCTGTGTAGCCCCCTGGCTGTCCTGGAACTCACTATGGAGAGCAGGCTGCTATCTAACTCAGAAAGATCCTCTGCCTTGAGTGCTCCTGAGTGGGTCTAAAGGCACACACACACACATCCAGTCTTCTTTTTGTTTAGCAGCCTCAGTGGGCATGATTCTTGTGATTTTGTCCTTAGATGGCAAGTGATAGTGAACATCTTTCCATGGGTTCAAGGGAGCATCTTCTTCGGGAAAAGGTCTATATGCAAGTCATGTGCCTGTTTGTAAACTGAGTTGTTTGTCATGGCTGAGTGTAAGGAACTTTTCATATAAACTTGAACTCAAAATCCTCCAGATACACCCTCCCCAGTGCTGGGATTACTGGTGTACAACCCCACAGTGAACCAATTAACAGACTTTCCCAATAATCCAGACCAAAGGTGGTGGTGGTTTGAACCAGAGTGGAATTAGGTGAGATGTTGAAAACTCTCACTACATCATGAGCTGCAGTCAACAAGATTTGAGGACATATTGAGTACAGAATAAGAAAAGAAGCGTCAAAGATGACTTGCGGGGACTTTTATCTGAGTGAGGAGGGACTTTCCGGTTTTGTGGTGGAGTGACCACTGATGGAGCAGGTTGAGGTGAGGAGTGGGCAAGAGTTCACTCTGAGGCAAATGAATTCGAATGCCTACCAAATCAAGACTATTGTTGAACGTACAAGTCTGGAGATTGAACCAAAAGGTCTGAGAATAGTTAGGAAGATCCAGGAAGACAAAAGCCCTTTGGAACGGTACTCAGTGTGGGCAGCGGCAGCGTTCTCATGGGGAATGGGAACCTCCATCTGAGAGTACACATCATGACCACCCATAGAGAAGCTGCTATCTACGAAACAGACATTGTATCGTCCATGTCTGTTAGCAGTGTCTTCCCTTCAGTCATGTGACTGTCTCCAGAAGGCGCCGAGCCCCTAACAGCGCTCAAATGCCTTCCCTCCTCATTCTCTCCATATTACCACACTATCCTTCCACTATGCCTTCCACAATCTTTCTTTTTATTGGCTCAAAGGACAGCATAGCACTGTCTCGTTAACCACACGGTCCTGCTCTGGTGCTCGCCACGAGGACACAGAATCTTTTCTTGATGCTGGATGGTTTGCATCCAAGTGAGGCCATCACATGGACAAAATATATTTACAAATAACAACATAAGCAAGGGAATATTGTCCAAAGAAGGCCCAAGTCTTGTCCCATGACAGGTGTATAGCTAAACTTGTCACTTTAATTGGCTCAGCTGACAAGCATGTTACACATGTCTTCTTACTGTAGGCTGTAGGAGGGGAAAACCCACCAGGTACTCCATCCCTTACTAGCCTGCTTTCCTAACTTAGATTCTTTCATGGAGAGACTCTTGACCCAGGCTCAGCCTTGGTAAAGCTTCATCCTTTGTCATCCATGTTTTGTTTCATTCTGTCTTCGTTCCCAATAATGTCTGTCCTGTAAAACAGAAACTATTCTGTCTGGTCTGGCAATGCCTAGCTTACAAGCTCTTCCAAACATAAAGACTGCTCTTTTGAGGCAGGGTGAGTGCCTCGACTTTCCTGATATTTTGGCACCAGTCTTTTTTTTATTGTAAATAAATTTTTATTTAAGGGATTTGATTCCATCTTGAGTCGCATGGTTTCCAGATTCTTTCATTCCCCTTTCACTCTGATTGTGCTCTTTAGCCCTTTTGGTACCAGTCTTTTAAGGGTCAGAAATTTAGCTCTGAACCTAGAATGGCTTTGACAATCGTGAATTCACTGAAATCATCTTGAATCTCAAATGTAGGTGTGGACTCTTTGGTACAGATCCCAGGAGAGCACAGCTTTGTCTTAGTTGATTGAACTGTCTGCCAGGCTCTCATAGGCAGGCCTTCCTTTTGCTGACTCTGTGGACTTCTGTAGTTTTCTATGCTTTCTTTCCCCCTCTTTCAAAAATCTCTGTCTTTTCATACGGAAGCCTTCCAACCTGCTGATATTGCTTCTCCAAAACTACCCACATTGTGGATGCTGTGTTTCATGTGGAGAGTCCACCAATCCCATTGGTCACCAATAAGAGAATGACTTTCTTTAGCTATTTTGTTTCTAATTTCCTTTTTGAGGTTAACTACCTTTCCAGGCTTCAAAATTGCAAGGGGATATGAGTCTTTGGGGTACAGCCCAAGGAGTCCCATGTTACTTGCCTATGATGGAAAGCTATCAGATAATATATTTTGATTGATATAAAATGTCTATTTTGAAGTCATTCCCCAAATATCCAAGACTTCAGATCATATGTGTCTAACTTTACATTTTTATATAACTATAGATTTGCAAAAGTTGCAAAGAAACGTTTAGGAAGTTTCTGTACCCTTTCCACAGTCTTCGTTGATGTTCCCATCTTACAATTATTATCCAGTAACCCTAGAATTTATTCAGACACTATTTTTATTGCATCCCGATGCTAATATATTTGTGTGTGTAGGTGTGTGTGTAAGAGAAATCCTGATGCAAATTTGCCATGCTGTACCCTTGTGTAACCATGACCGTAGTTAAGACCCTTACCATCACTAAGGCTCATGACTCTTAATAGCAGCATCCATCTCTCCATTCCAAACACCTGGCAAAACACTAGCCTGTTACTAGCTACACTACTCTGCTTTTAGCTCCATAATCACATTACTTCAGCGTTGTTATGTAAACATCCCCCTTTTGTGGTAATGAGAATTGCATGTTTGGTGAGTGTTTAACTAAATTATAACTGCAGCTTTCTTTTTTTCACTTTGAGAAAAAGCCTCATAAATTGACCATTCTGGGCTCGAACTTGCTCTGTAGCTCATGAACACCTTTAATCTGTGATCCCCCTGCTTCAGTCTCCCAAATGGTAACAACTACAGGACCAGACCCAGAAATACATATTCTTTTGATATTGACTTGTTCAGGGGGGTGTATGTGTGTGGCATATGTGCATGCGTGTTTATCTGTGTGGCACTGCACATGTGCATACATATAAAGACTATAGGTTGACATTGGATGTCTCCTGAAACCCTCTCCATTTCATACAGTGAGGGAGGCAGGGTCTCTCATTGAACCCAGAGTTCACTGATTCAGCTGGCCAGCTAGTCAATTTACTCTGGGATCCTGTCTCTGTAATCACACAGATGGCTAAGCCATCACCCCAGCCTGGGATTGACTTTAATTTCCTGAGGTTCATCCAAATAATTGAGGGTATTAATAGTTCCTTTTCTTTATTGCTGAGTAGTATTCCATGGTGTAGATGTTTGTTTGTTTGTTTGTTTTAAATACATGGTGATTTTTGTTATTATAATAATTTTTATTGTCGCAGTGTTAAGGCTTGAATTCAGTGGACTTGTGTATGATAAGCAAGGCTATAATTTGCTTTAATTTTAATTTGCTTGTTTTGTTAGTTTGAGACAGAGTCTCAAGTGGTTCAAACTGGTTTGGAATTAGCTATGCAGATGGGGCTGGCCTTGAACTTCTGGTTCTCCTGCTGCAAGCACCAGCAAGTCCAGCAAAGGCTCTGGCTGTAACTTTCACACTCAGAAGTTCAAACACATGAATTCCTAGGTTAAACAGTTTTCATTTCCCCGAGATAAAGTCCGAAGAGCGAAGCCATTTAGTTTTCAAGTAGACATCAAGCTACTTTTCAGATTCAGCTTGATTTGGGGATTAAATTATTGAGACCCTGGACAGGTTTTCCACTGTTTTCTCTTCCTAATTAGGCAGGTGTTCTTCTACAGTCCAGTGAAGTCAGATAAACCTGGATCAGATCCGTCATCCCCACTTATTAGCTGAGTGAGCCTGAACATGTAGTAAGCTGTTTTTCCTTAGATCCACACGGACAAAATCGAGATAAAAATGTATGGGACAGAAATGATTTAAAAGAGCTACATATGAAATACTGAGTAGCGTCTGGTACCCAATTGTGAGTTAATGCTAGCTCTGTCTCCAGACTGTGGCAAAACAATAATCAATCATTATTTCCAGTTTTTATGGTATTGGAAGCTGTAATTTTAAATTGTTTATGGTACTGGAAATTATAGCTGACTTTAAAAATCCAAAGAAATGGGGCTGCAGAGATGGTGTAGTGGTTAAGAGCACTGACTGTTCTTCCAAAGGACCAGTGTTCAATTCCTAGCACCCACATGGCAGCTCCTAACCACCTGTAACTCAGATCTAGGGGATCTGACAGCCTCTTCTGGGCTCCTCAGGCATGTGATATGATATGCACACACAGGCAAGCACTCATATACTTAAAAATAAGCCTTTTTTAATCTAAAGAAATATATACTCTCAATTTATATTTTTAACTAAATGGGTTATCTTTAATTTTTAAAACTATTTTAAAATTTATTTAGGATGCGCACGTGTTGGAATCAGCATACATGCTACAGCACAGGAGTGGGGGTCAGAAAACCCTTGCAGGAGCTGGCTCTCTCTTACCATGTGGGTTCCCAGGATCAGACTCAGGTTGCCGGGCTTGGCAGCAGGCACGTTTACCGCTAAGCCGTCTTGCTGGTCCTGCGAAGGCTATCTTTATTAACCTGCTCATAAACATCTTATGAAAGCTAATTGTCCTTCCTCAGTGATATTGTGGTAATGATCTCTGTGACTCTTGGAAGCAGAAACAAACTGGCATCTCTCCACTGTGCTCCTTCTCCTTCTTCTAGGTCAGTGAACAATTTTCTGATGACCGGCCCAAAGGTAAGAAGTCTTTGACGAACTCAGGTGTCTCTAGCTTTAACTTGTTGGCTGAGGATAGCACAGGTGGTTTCATTACACCTACAGCCTCCATCATGTTGCAGTGCACAGCACAGACAGAGACTTACTTGCCTGCAGCCTCAGCAAATCCCAGAGCTCAGATGAGAACTTGGGTGGGTTGTTACTGAATGTATGGCTGGAAATCTCCAGAACCAGAAAAGGCACCAGCTTTGACAGGAGTAGTGACCCCCTAATGTTCAGGAACTGCACTACATGGAAGTAGTTCCAGAATAGCAATCCTTACCTAGTAGTGGGGTGAAGAGACCTGAGATTTCAAGAATTTTAGAGAGATGCTTTAGTATGATGAGCAAAGACTGGTGGGAAGTAGGGCTTGATAGACATCAGATTCAACCCCTCCTCTGGCCTTCTGCCAACTGTGAGGCTCTGGGCAAAGCAGTTCTCTCCGAGCCTTGGCGTCTTGACCTCGCGATGGACAAGGACACCGACGCTATGAAATGAGATAGTACCTGTAGCCTGCTTTCTCAGCCCACGCTTTAGGAAACTGGGAGTGTCAGAGTGTCAGAGAGTTGCTCGGGACAAGGGTCTCCTAAGTTGAAGCTAAAGTTTGAGCCCATATTCCTGTAGGCTTACCTCGTCTACTCCAGCAGTGTGGCAGCTGGTGCCCAGAGTGGTATTGAAGAATGTAAATACCAGTTCGCTTGGGACCGCTGGAACTGCCCCGAGAGAGCTCTGCAGCTGTCCAGCCATGGCGGACTCCGCAGTGGTAAGGAAAGCCTTGGCCTCTGCTCCAGAAACCCCTGGTCATAGCTTGGGCCCCTCTTTTTCTACATCCTTAATTTTCACCCAGTCTCTTGGCTCAGTACATCACACTCCTCTGCAATCTTCTCTTTTCCTTCTCTGCCCCATTTGTTTCCTACTCTCCTCCTTTCTCTTCCTTCTTTCCTTCCTTTCTCTCCTCTCTCTGTCTCTGTCTCTGTCTCTCTCTCTCCCTCACTGTCTAATACACTTTGCTTCATCTCCCGTCCTGTACTGCCCTTGGCTGCCCAGCTGGCCAAAGGCTTCGTCACACTCTAAGCAATACCAAGATGTAGGGTAGGGTCATAAACCCTCACACTGCTTAGTCTGTCCTTTCAGCAGGCTTAGAGAGCGGGGCTGAGCCAGGAGAAATGTGGAGACCAGGTTACCACAGAGAAGATTAGTAGTATTGAGAAGGCAGCCCATTGGAGGAGATTTCAAGACTGACACAGGCTTTCTGGACTTTCCAGGAGGAAATGGGCTGGGTTCTTTGCCTTCAGAGTCATCTCTTCTTCCTCGGGTTCTTTCCGACCTAACTCCTTTAGGAGCACCCATCAGGGGTCTAGCCAACCACTCACAAAATGTGTGACTTGGAAAGGTGGGAGGATGGAGGTGAGGACTGAGCGCAGGGAGGGGATGGATCCTGAAAGGGGGCAAGCTACAGGATTCCTCTCAGTAGAGCTGAGGAGGGTGCCTGTGACTGTGGCGGTAAGAGAAAGTAGCACATTAGCATTTCTTCGGGCTGCAACCTCTTCTTCTAACCCTCGAGGGACTTTGGCTCCCCAGCTAACCGGGAGACAGCGTTTGTACACGCCATCAGCTCTGCTGGAGTCATGTACACCCTGACGAGAAACTGCAGCCTTGGAGACTTTGACAACTGTGGCTGTGATGACTCCCGAAATGGACAACTGGGTGAGTAGAAATGTGGGAATGGGGAGCGTTGTGTTCACTAACATAACGAAAAGCATGGTGGGGACTTGGAGGAATACAACTGTATTCTTCTAAACATGAGGGAAATTCTGCCAGAGCAGGGCGAGCCAGTTCCAGCCCCCACACACTGCAGTGACAACCCTGCTTAAACAGTTTAGGCCTCCTCTCCCCTCAAATTTTCCTTAACTTAAACACAATAAGAAGGGAATCGTATGTAGACTCACAGGGGGACTTCTCCTGTTGCCTTGTCCTGTGCTCATCCCTCATCCCACGATTTTCCATGGCCTTCCACATCCTCTGGGCCCTTTCACTCCATTTCCGGCTTCGTGTCTTCCTGTTATCTCTGTTTAGTTCCTCTTCCTCTCGCAAAGAGTTGAACTCTTGTCCCTTCCCAGACTCCAACCGCCTACCCACCAGACACGTGCACCCTCCTGCGGAGAAGCATGCAGGCAGAATCCATGTGCCAACTAGTTCTGTCAACTAGGCCTGAGAGGGGATTGGCTCAGGCTGAAAGAGGACAGAAAAGGTGGTAAAAACGAATCAGGATTGAAACTAATCCAGAAACATGGCACTCAACCAACCTTAACCCTTTCCTATTCCAGAGTCTCCTCCACAGATCCCACCACTCTACCCAATTAGAAACAGGAGTCCCGGAAGTTGTAGACTTAATGGCCTTTCCTGCCCCTGCCTTTATAGGAGGCCAAGGCTGGCTCTGGGGAGGCTGCAGTGACAACGTGGGCTTCGGAGAAGCAATTTCCAAGCAGTTTGTGGATGCCCTGGAGACAGGACAGGATGCCCGGGCAGCCATGAATCTGCACAACAATGAGGCTGGCCGTAAGGTGAGTCCTGCAGCCCTTTACTAGACAGCTGGCTTCATCCACTCCCAGCTCCAACACCTCGGTTCTTTAACAGACTCTACCCAATCGACTGGCTACTCCCTAGCTAGGCTCTTTGCAATTCCTCCGGGCTGGGACGGCTTACGCGCAGCTCTTTCCCCAGGCGGTCAAGGGCACCATGAAACGCACGTGCAAGTGCCACGGCGTGTCTGGCAGCTGCACCACGCAGACGTGCTGGTTGCAGCTGCCGGAGTTCCGGGAGGTGGGCGCGCACCTGAAGGAGAAGTATCACGCGGCGCTCAAGGTGGACCTGCTCCAGGGCGCGGGCAACAGCGCGGCGGGCCGTGGCGCCATCGCCGACACCTTCCGGTCCATCTCCACGCGCGAGCTGGTGCACCTAGAGGACTCCCCCGACTACTGCCTGGAGAACAAGACCCTGGGGCTGCAAGGCACCGAGGGCCGAGAGTGTCTGCGGCGCGGACGCGCCCTGGGCCGCTGGGAGCGGCGCAGCTGCCGCCGACTGTGCGGGGACTGCGGGCTGGCGGTGGAGGAGCGCCGCACCGAGACGGTGTCCAGCTGCAACTGCAAGTTTCACTGGTGCTGCGCGGTCCGCTGCGAGCAGTGCCGCCGGCGGGTCACCAAGTACTTCTGCAGCCGTGCCGAGAGGCCGCCGAGAGGCGCTGCGCACAAACCTGGGAAGAAACCCTAAGGGTCTCCTCCTGCCTCCTTCCCTGTTCGTCCCCGGAAATAGAGGGACCCAGATTGGGGACCTCGCACTCCCTAGCCCAGCGATCCTGACAGGCAGAGGCCGCGGTCTCCATCGAGTGCCACTTCTAAACTGTTTCCCGGATTCCTCTGCATGGTCTTCGTAGCTCACTCTTAGGTCTCAAAACTGTTCTAAAATTCTGCACAGTTCCTGAGAGAAGG
Organism: Myodes glareolus; assembly: GCF_982192425.1. Taxonomy (NCBI): domain Eukaryota; kingdom Metazoa; phylum Chordata; class Mammalia; order Rodentia; family Cricetidae; genus Myodes; species Myodes glareolus. The sequence goes on along the minus strand of NC_142032.1, from coordinate 17,442,774 downwards.
ACGAAAACAGGCGATTCTCCTCACCTCACCCTACCCTACCCCGGACCCGAGCTGTCTTAATGCTGGACCTAGTTTACCGGGCCGGGCTGAGGAAAGAACCCTCTCAGATACGCAGAGTCCAGGTAAAGACATGGCCCTTCTGCCCACCTCAGCTGCACCTCCCTCCCAGGAACGAGAGCCTCTAGGGCCTACAGTCTAGACGTAGATCCCGAGGTTGACGCCTCAGGAATCTAACACTTTGTCTTCCCATTTCTCTACTTGCCTGGAAAAAAAAACCAAAACAAACAAAAAAACGGGGAACAAGAAAGCATTTGAATATGGGGACGAGGTAACCCCAGAGCCCACGTCACTGATGGACTTCATCAGCTGAGCAGTGACCTTCCTAAACACCAAAGAAGATCCAGGCACACGCAGGAGGTCTGGGTGGTAGAGGGCGGCAGTGGGCAGGTTGGCGATCCTTTCCGGGCCACAGCAGTCTTCTGTGCCTTGTCTCCTCCTCCAAAGGAGCTGAGACACTCTGAGCCAAGACAGGTAAATCAAGACAACTTTTGGGTCTGTACCTGGGAAGGCAGGGTCTAGGGAGGAGGAGCCCCGCCCCAACACCTGGTTCTCAAATGGGCAGGATTCAGAACCTTGGATGCTTTCCTGGATAAGTAATCCCCCTGCTATGAAACTGTTGCTAATAGGATGTTCAGATCCCTTGACCTTTTAATTTATTTCAGTCTCTGATACGTGCCCCTCCCCTCAAATCCTGAACTCACTGGGATGGTGAGGGGGAAGGCAAAGTTGAAACTTAACTTCTAAGCTCTCTCTCCTCCCTCCCACTTTGGCAGGATACCATCTCCCTGGAGCCTCCCCTGATGGCCTAAGTAGTTAGCTTGATTTGACTGAGGTTAATCTGCCAGGGATTAGTAAATCACCCACGTAAACCTTCCACTTGGAAGCCATAAGCTTGCTGCTTCTGGATCTGAGGTTCTTTTCTCGGAGAAGGGCAGTCAGTCTAGCAGGGGCTTGTTTTGAGATAGGGACTTGGCAACAGGTGAGCCAGCTCAGCCCAGACCTTCCCCATAGCTGCTGCCACCCTAGGCTAGTCCTGGGTGTGGGCAGCCACAACATTTCTGGAGCAGAGCCAGCCAAATTCTTTACTTCATTCCCTTTCTCCTAAAAGAAGAGCTGAGCTCGCAATGCCAAAGCCCCGGGGGCTGCCCTGAAGAGTAGACTGCCTCTGGCACTGGCCAAGTCAGACCACTATGCAATTTCTGGTCCTGTCAACACTTAATTGGGGGCGTTTTTCTCTTCTTTAACAGGGGATCCACTTCTCCTGCAGCTCTATCAGTAAAGGGCTCTTTTTTTCCTCCCTCAGTTTTTATCTGTGCCTTCTTAGTCTCCCAAGTTATCCTTTCTTTTCCCAAATCAAGCAACAGTATAGTTAATCCCACGGTCTCGCCCGACAGTTACTTGTACAGAAGAAAGTGTGGCAATGCGACTGAAAACTAAAGATTCAGTGTTGGAAAGTAAAGCTGCATTTTCCAGAGCACTCAGCATGAAGTAGAAGCACCGTGCTTCAAATTTCAGAACTTTAAAGTCGGACTCTAAACTCTAAACACTGTCATTTCTTTCGTTGGTTGCTTTGTATTTGCAAGCAGGTATGACTGACATCCAGTTGATCCCAGTTCTATAAAGAAATACTGCTCCCTATACACTCCGCCTTCATGCACTCTTCATGCAGAGGACCCTGGAGTGGAGATGGCTAGCAACACCATCAGCATCCCTCAGTTCAAGGCTTCTTGGCTTCACTAAATCTCTGTGGCTCTGCAGACAACTCTAGACTGCTGATGGGAAGGCTAGGCAGCTCTGAAGTCCGCTAGTCAAACCTTTTCTCTACACATTTGAACTGAAAGGCCCAACAGGCTTGTAAGTTAGTGTGGGGTGGCACAGTCACCCAGGCCCCTTCCCTCCTGTGTGCTCTCAAGGAGCCCATCTGTCTCCGTCTGAGGACAGAAGTAGAGGAGGCCTTGAGAGAACACTGGGTGGGGTGAGCAAAACACTGTCTCTTTCCTGCCCCTGGCCTGTGAGCCTACACATAAGCAGGCTTTCTTTTCTTTAAAAGAATCCCAGCCTCACTTGGCCTTAGGAGCAGGTCAGTGCAAAGAGAGAAAGGGTCGTCCTTGGCAAGCTGGTAGCGCGGGTGGTGGTGGGAGGGAGGGCAGGCCGGGGCACTCGCCTATTGTCGGTCTGGATTGGATGCTTCCAGTCATTCGTTTCCTTTTAATTAACCCACATTCCTGGAGGAGAAATATTTATGTTGGCTCCCATAGAGGCAATCCTCAGACTGGAAAGAAGAGGGAAGAAAGCCTGTCTTAGCAAAACAATATCTCTAAAGAGCTCAAGAAGAGAAAATAGGGGAACAAAATGCCATTAAAACAGCCTTCTACCCCCGCTGGAGTCAATGAAAACTTCATTTCACATGTTAATCCGCCACTCCGCCCCCTTCTCTCCTCACAACACCTTTTCCGAAAGTGTTTGGGAAAAGTCTCCGCAGTCAGTACACAGCTCCCTGCAGCTCAGACTTCTCCTTGTGTTAGTTCAGGGCCCCAAGTGGGGCTCTTGCTCCAGCAGCAGCCCCCACCCCTTTAATTTAAACAAAGACTTCAGAGTTCATCAACCTCCCACTGAAATTCACAGCTGCTGAACAAACTAATCCCCTCTCCCGGCCTTTCTTCCCTTCAATGGGCTCTTGGCTTCAAAGACACTTTGGGAAAGGACTTTGCTGGGGCTCACACTGCTTCATCAATAGAAGTTAGCACAAGTATTATCTGAAGAGCAAGTGGCTTTACAAACAAATACTGCCTAACAATCCCTTCCTCCCAAACACACACATCTAGCCTGCAGACATGATGGGATCGACAACAGGATTAGGGCTGCTACCCCCTGGCTTCACACCCAGGCCCTTTGTGCAGCTGAGCTGGGCCCTGAAGTGGTGTGGGGGAAACCCTGCAGCTAACTGTCAGGCACAGATGGAGACAGTCAGAAGGACAGACAGACAGACAGACAAACAGACACACACAAACACAGCAGTGTGCCTACAGACATTGCCAGGAAAGGCCTGCAGTACAAGTCCATGAGACTACAGATAAAAAAAATTATTTTCTTGGGGTGGAGAGATGGCTGCTTTTCCAAAGGACATGGGTTCAATTCCCAGCACCCACTAGGTGACCTCTTCTCGTTTTTGTAGGCACCAAGTACTAAACGTAATACACAGAATATATGTAGGTTAAAACATTCATACACATAAATTTTTAAAAGTTCTTTCCCTCCACATTTTAGTTCTTATCTCTCCCCAGAACTCTCTCCTGCCTGCCTTAGTACAGGAAGCAAGACCTCCCAGTTTAGCCAGGGAAACATCAGCAAAGAAGGACCCAGAGGAGACGAGGACTGGGAAAGGACTTCGGAAAGCAGATAAGTTTATTGCACTGTTTAAGAGGTCAGCATGAAAACGTGGCCAGAGAAAGCAGTTTGGAGACATAAGGCAGCGGAGGGGAAGCCGGGCTCTGATTTCAGAACTGGCCTTAAAAATCAGACTGGATAGTTTAAGATCTAGGGCCAGGCTCAAGCCTAGGGTCAAGGGTCAGCCTCTACAGCAGTGGTTCTCAACCTTGCTCATGCCACGACCATTAATGCAGTTCCTCAGTGTGATGCCCTAACTATAAAATTATTTTCCTGCTACTTCATAATTAATTCTGCTACTGTTATGAATTGTAATTAATATCTTTTCCCATGGCCTTAGGGATCCCTGTGAAAGAGTCACTCAACTCCCAAATGGGTCGTGACCCCAGGTTGAGGGCTGCTGCTCTACAGGCTTCTACCTCACAGTCTCAACCAAGGCACTGCACCTCCTCCACTTACCACCCAACCCTGCCAGCTCTGAGGAATGCTAAGACATGGGAAGTTCCATTTTTAAAGGGCCAGTTTCTTCTCTTGATTTTGCTCAATACCCACACCCAATCCTCATGTCCATGACTTGTTGAAAAAGTGAACATTAACCAATTCTCTCCAGATCCCTGAGGCTGCAATAAATGTGAACCTTAAAATATAAAGACAGAGGCAGGGGGAAGTACAGTTAGAGAAAGAACAAAAAAAAGAGCTATCAGATGAGTCATGGCAGAGACAGACTGAACTAATGACACGTTTCCCTCTCTGAAGCCATCCAAACAGAATATGCCTGTGTGAAACATTCTGGTGCAGGCCCTGCAGGACTGCCATTAGGGAAAGTAACACTTGACTCCACTCTACCTCCCAGGCTGAAAGGCCAAGAAAAAGCCCCAGGTGGGCAGGCAAAGGGTAAGAAGCAGGCACTCAGCTGGTTGGAGCCAAGCCCTCAGTCTCATATACCAAGCAGCAAGGGAAGAGGACTGGGAGCTAAACACAGTCCGCTGAGAAACTCCCCCTTGCCACCAGGAGCTCAAGAAGAGCAGAAATGGCCTCCTGGTAGAGTGGCTGCTGGCTCAGCCCTGCAGCTTGTGTGCGATGGTGAGAACAGCCTTTAGGACAGGCATGAAGCTGGATACCTCGCTAAAGCTGCTGCAGCCTGCCACCTGCGCATGCACTGCCAGTCCCTGTTCAAAGTGGCCTGCATCCACACATCGGGCAACTTCATGGAGCCCGGCCAGGACGTGCGGTGAGAGCTGTGGAGGGATTGACCCTTAGATTAGATGAGTCCAGCCCAGCCCCGACCCTGACAGTATCAGAGGACTCGAGTCCCAGACCCACGTTCAGGAAGATGGCTCTGCGACTCATGGAAGGGGCACTGGACCTCCTCTGAGTGTGGGTGGCAGTGGGGAGGCCCCAGGCAGAGGCAGTCAGTCAGGTACTTACTGTCCCCTCGCAGAGTTTTTCATATAGACATTCTAGACGTTGGGCTGCCTCCTCCAACTTCTTTTTTGTTTTCTGCAGGGAGAAAAAAATGAACTCTGACCCTCCCCTAAGGCTCACACTGCACCGCACTATAAACACCCATGAGACACAACAGCTAGAATGGCCGGCACAGTGCCATTTCCTTTATTTCACAGATGAAGCAGAGGCCCAAAGATGGCAAGAGACTTGCTCAGCTGACACAGCTAGTGAGTGAATGGCAGTCTTCTCTGCCAACTCCACCCATTTTCTAATACATCTTGCTATTGTAAATCCCGATGCTCTTTGGCCCTGCTATTGAGAAATGGGACTTAGGGCAGACTCCAAGCCCTCCCCTACTTCATTTGAACATCAAAGAAGTACAAGATACAATCCGTGTGTTGGGGACAGTAAGAACCTCCCTCTGTGGCACTGGAAGCCTACTGAGCATGCTGTAGGAGGCGCTGTAGGAGGCGCTGTAGGAAGGTGGGACTCACCAGGTCAGTGGCAGACAGGGAACAACGCTGAAGAAGAGCCTCAAAACTGTCCTTCAAGCACTGGTGTTCTGGGGGCAGCTCCTTCTTTTCCATCTTCCCAGGAGGCAGCTTCTGAAGTTGTTAATGAGGAAACCGTGAGGAATAACTGGAGGCAAGCTGTCCTCATGTCTTCCCTAAGGCTTAGTCCCCCGTGACTTAAGGCCCTGCTTCCCATCAAGGCAGAGCTGAGAGCCACCTCTCGCCTTCTCTGCAGGAAGGACATCCTCAGGCTCAAAGGTTACTTCTACCTTGAACAAGGAATCCAGTTTCTAGGATCTCACTTTTCTTGCCCAAGTAGTGCTGGAAAGCATCTCAGCGGTGGGGACTCACCTGCAGGCTGCGTTCTCTAGGGGCTCCTGGAGGAGACCAGCTTACACTAGAGGCCTGTCGTGGCTGGGGGCCAAGGCTCCTGACTGGAGCCGTAATTGGTGCTGGAGGCACAACTGTCTCAGGCAACTAGCGAGATAAAGAGAAACATATGAGGGAAGCAGGAGACACTACAGCTCTGATTTTGAACAAGAGACAGCATGGTGAGTAGGGAACCGGGAAACAGAAAGATGTGTGTGGGAGAAGAAGGAGCTGCTGAGAGGCAGAGACGAACTCTGGGAAGAGTAAAAACGAGAAGAGTGGCCCTGAAATCCTAATGAACTAACAAGTGGGTCACTGGGTAGGGAAAGATGCGGTGACCTTTTTCCTCTGGAGGTTTTCCCGGGTGGCTGGAGCAACTTGCCAGGCATCCTGGGGTCCTAAGGAACAAAAAATGGGGGATCTTAGTGACATGGTTAAGGACCTTAGAAATGTTTATCTAAAAGCTGGGAAGGTTATTTCAGAGTTTGTCATACCTCCCTCTGTACACCAATCACACTCCTAGCTGACAGGGGCCTTAGAAGAAGAAAGACTCCCAAAGCAGGGGTAGGAACGGGAGGAGAGGATGCAATGACCCCCCCGCCAGGAAGAAGCTATGGAAAGAAGACTGACCTGGAGGAGGAGGAGGCAAGATGCCAGTGCTCGGGAGAGTACTGGAGCACGAAGCCCCTGGCCCTCCAGGAGGATAGGCCATGGAGAACCTGACAGGACAGGCTAAAGGCAGGGAGCTCAGCGGGTTGGGACCTGGTGGTCCCACAGGAGGCAGAGGGAGCAGTCTAGCCGTCTCGGGCAGCAGGGGGGAGCCGGGCTGCACGGTGTCTGGGGATGCCATGAGCGGAAGGGGACAAGGGAGAGGCCATGTTCCAGAGAACCCAGCCGGGTTTGCAGCTTGAACACTCGGTCCTCCTAATAGCGGCAGCTGGGATAAAGCTGAAGGAGAGCAGACATGGAAAATTCATCATCAGACCTGATTTCGGGAGAGACTCGCAGAGTGTCATAGAGGGCAGTCAGCACCGCGAGAATAAACGTGTGCTGTATGGTGTGATGGCGACGGCGCACAGTGTAGTGACACCTGGGGGGCGGAGGAAGGGCTTTTGAGACCAGGAGTTTGAAACCAAGGAAGAATCCATCCCCCCAAAAATTGTAAACCCACAACTGATAATAACAAGGAATGGCTAGCACATGCAGAGAGAAATCTACAGTTTTCACAGTGCTTTTAACTGTAGTCCTTATTTGACTCTCAAAATAATATTAGTGATTTTAGACGACGGATGTAACTACTTTGATATATTGACCAGAGAGAAAAACAGACACAGAGACAGAGAGACACACACACACAGAGACAACATGAGAGGGATTCAGTAAAAGACACTATTAGGAGTTCAGACTTCAATCTCAAAGCAATTTCCTCAAATAGGAATTGTAAAAAGTTATTAAAAAGACAAAACAAGCTGGGTATACTCCTGTAATTCCAGCACTTGGGAGAAGCAGAAGGATCAGTTTGAGGTCATCCTTAGCTACACAGCAATTTTGAGGCTAGCCTGGGCTACACAAGACCCTGTTCCCAAACAAAACAATGTTCTCTCTGGGCATTGTCAGCATGGACTGAGGAGGCAGTATGTCTGTCTTTCCTGAAACCTCCTTAGTCTGCCAGAAGAGAGCTTCACTTACTCACCGGGCCTTATTTCAGGGCCAAAATGCAGAGGTAGAGTTGCCTGGGGCCCAGGTACCCTGTAGTCACCTGTAGATGGTGACTGTGAACCCTGAGAAGGGCTGGGATGGGAGAGTGTGAAGGGTATCACTAATGATGGCTGAGCTGGGGCCCTTGGCCCTCCAGATGGGGCTGGGACCTGTGAAGAGAGGAAAGGGCCAGGGAGCTGGTACGGTACAGACGTTTCTTCCAGGCACCCTCTCCAGAGCAACACCAGGGTCAAGCCTAAGTTTTTCCATACAAAATGCCAGATTCTCAGTCCTCTACTTCCCACCCATTATTCCTCTATTTAACTCCATCCCAAGACTACAACCCATTGAAGTTTTAGTGGTTCCTCAAAAAGCTGTTGTTTCCTCCTTTTTTGGGGGAGGGGGGTGGGTTTGCACATCTGTCCCCTGTGCCTGAAACAGACTTAATGTGCTCACTCCCTTGTCCAAACAAATTAATCTTTAGTATCAAATCAAGGGCTGATGAGATAGCTTGATATACATGGTAGGGAAGGAGAGAACTGGTTCCCACAGTTTGTCCTCTGACTCCTACACATGCATACGGCATATATGCATCCCCACACATGTACATATGTGTGTGTGCACGTGCACACATACACACAGAGGAAATTTCTTTTTCTTCTATATAGTCACATAACACTCTGCCCATACTGAATCATGACTATTCTGAATTCTACTACATTCTCAAATACATCTGTGGTGGTTTGAAAGAAAATGGTCCCCAAAGGGAATGACATTATTAGAAAGTGTGGCTTTGTTGGAGTAGGGTGACCTTGTTGGAGGAAGTGTGTCACTGTGGGGGTGGTCTTTGAGGTCTCATTTGCTCAAGCTATACTCAGTGTAGTACACAGTTTACTTCCTGTTGCCTGTAGATTCAGATGTAAACTCTCAGCTCCTTCTCCAGTGTCATTGTCTGCCTGCATGATTCCATGTCCCGACATGATGATAATGGACTAAACCTCTGAACTGTAAGCCACTTTAATTAAATGTTTTCCTTTATAAGAGTTTCTTTGGTCATGGTGTTTCTTCACAGCAATAGAAACCCTAACTAAGACAACTTCTATCTTTCTACTAGATGAACTACTTGAGGACAATGATTATAGTTTGTGTCTCTTATATTCTAATATCCTAGTGTTTGTTCAACAAACAGTTACTAGAAAAATAACTGAAAGCTAGGAATTTTCAGCTGGTTTTGTTCACTAAAATATTTCAAGTGTCTATAACCATGCCTGGTACATAAACATTTCTGAACAGATGAATAAATGAATTAACAAATAAGTTCTTACCTGGTGACGAGACTGGGAACCCATTCTGTATGATAACGTCTCTTTTGGGTGGAGGGTAGTTCCCACAGCAACCCGGGGAAAAGGGAAAGTTGGAGCCTGTTGGCCCAGGACAGCAGAACCTTGGGCATGAAAAAGCCGATCTCTCAGCTGCTGAACTGCTGGCTAAAGTTGTAGTAAGGAAGCGCTGTTAGGAAACTAAAACAAGTGCACATCTTCTTACAAGCTCGGCCTCAGTCAACAAGCTTTGGATTACTCTCTCTATTCCTCAGTAACCTCAAGAGACCCAAGGTTCCCTAATCCCTGTCCCACACTTCTCTCGGCCAGGAGTGCCCTACAGGCACTTCTCTTTGAAGGTCCAGCTCAACTGTTTAAGCACGGAACACCTTCCTTCACTCCCCTAGAGAAATTGCCTCTTCCCCGAGGTGCCACAGTGCTCAGTGTAATCTTCTGTTATGACTCTGTAAGTCACTGACCTGATCTCTCCCACCAGATTGCGAGCTGCCTAAGGGATCTTATTTCTCCAGGAGCTGCGGCCTTAGCACAGTGCCTAAAGCATGCATGTGCTCAGTGTTAGATAAAGGAATAAGATGATGTGGCCTTTATCATGGCCACTCTCACCTGGATGCAGTCACTGGGTAGGAAGCTCATGGCAATGGCCAGACTACCCTGGGCTGCCAGGAGATTGGCATACTGGGTGAGCCTGTAGGTTGTGGCAGGACCTGGGCTCACTTTGTCAGAACCCTGCAGTAGCTCCAAGCTCCTGATAAGGACCATCACCTTCTCCATCAGGTCCTACAGGGACAAGGATGAAGGTGATCAAAACGTCTTCCAAGTACATCTTGCTCTGTCCAGGTGGCTCACCCAGGAAGATCATACCATGGAAAGGAGAGCACCTGGACACGCCATGATGAAGGCAGCAGACAATCACTTGTAAGAGACATGATAGAGGAGGTCTCACTTCCTAGCCTGTTAAGACTGGGATTGATGGGCTGCATCCAGGCCTTGGATTCTTATGCCCCTCTGTCTCTTCTTAACACTTTTGGTCCCTTTCTGCTAGTGTGTCATCAACCAGACTCTGCTATACTAATTGTTTCCTGTGAGTCTCTAGTCTCCTCACATGGCTATGATTTCACCTTCTCTGCTTACCCACAGAGCACCTGATACTGTTCAGATCTATAGAATGTCTCACAGAAACTACTAATCAAATATTAAATTGACTTGTATGATGAACCCTTGAATGGGAAAGGCTTATGAAGGCTCATGCCCAAGCTCGGCATCCCAAGGGAATAAAGTGGTGAGTCCATCCTTGGAGAAGGCATCTTGGTGCGGGAGAATTGTCTATATTCTGTCAATGTTTTAAATAAACACTGACTGGCCAGGCAGGAAGCACAGGCAGGTCAACCAGACAGGAAGTAGAGGTGGAGCAAAGAGAAGAGGAGTATTCTTGGAAGCAGGAAGCTCCCTCTGCACTCCTGCCCAGACTCCTAAGAAGCAAGATGTGAGCTGCCCTCCTGAGAAAGGTACCAAGCCATGTGGCTAACATAGATAAGAATAATGGGTTAATATAATCTACAAGAGCTAATAAGTAGCTTGAGCTAATGGGCCAATCAGTTTTATAACTTATGGAGATCTCTGTATGATTTTCTTTGGGACTTGCCAGCTGTGGGGTACCGGGTGGGACAAAAACCCCAACAAGCCGGCCCTCATATTACACATTTGATACGGAGGGCTCTGTTCTTCCTAATACTCGGCTCTAAATGGCTCACTTCTCTTATCTGCACAACCCTACCACTAGGGATATATCTCTGCGAAGAGCCTGGAGTGGCCAGAGCCCTGCAGAGAAGAGGTACCTGCAGAGCCAGGGGGCAGGAGGCTGGCTGGAATTTTGCCCAACTCTCTACCAGCCGCTCCACACTTCCTGAGCACACGTAGCAGAGTCTGGCTTCAGAGGTGAGTGCCCTGCCTCCCTCCTGCTCCAGTCGAGTTCCCAGCATGTCTGTGGAGAGAGGCAGACTCAATTAACAGCACGGCTTCCCTGTGCTGTTCTTCCTTGACTGGAAACAAGCGGACTACTGTGAGCTCTGATGCGAGAGTCTAGAACAGCTGGTGAGGAGCACACACTGCTCTTCTACAGGGTGAGGCTTCAATTCCCAGAGCCCACACAGCAGCTCACAACTACCTACAACTTCAGTTCAGGGGATCTGCCTACTTCCGTCTTCCATGGAGACCAGGCATACACATTCACTTATATACATGTAAGCAAAATATCCATACACATAAATAAAAATAAAAACAAAATCTTTTAAGGAAAAGCTAACTTAGATTAACCTTGCTCTACAGAGAAAAGCAAAGGACTTGCCACAGATGTGACAGTGGAATAGAGAACACCCGCGACACTCCAGGAAATGAGAGGCTACCAACCATCCTTGTCTCCTGACTGAGCCCGCTCCAGGGTCCAGGCTGATGGACCCTTGCCTCCTCCTTGCATAAGTCTGTTGACATGTGCTGGGTCACACTCACCACAGAGCTCAGGGAACGTCTCTGGTCCTGAGTATGTCAGTAGTAAGGCCAGTGCTTCTTTCCAGTTCTTCAGGCTGCAGGCACATACCAGGTCTCTCCAATTCTTCTTTACAACACAGGCGAGAAGCTGTACTGGGCAGAAAGAGAGAGACCCTCCGCCTTCCACCCAGCACAATCAGTAGCTGTCACATGCAGGGATGTTCTAAGAAAGCCACTCATGTCAGAACCCTCAGCAGGGCTGGCAATGAAGTAGAGGCTGTTAGCATAGGGAGGCAGTGGACTCCAAACACCAGGCCCAAGGCATGGGCCTCCACTTGTCCAGGCCCAGGCAATCCCATTCCTTCCTCTCCTGCGTGATTGGCAATACCGGAGAGATTCTGGTTCTCCTCTTGGCCAAGTAGTGCTCTTGTGTCCACTTCAGCAGCTCTGCACCCCCAGCCTGAGCCAGGATGATGGCATCAGCAAAGCGTTCTTCCTTCAAACACAGCTCCACGGCAGACCGAAGCTCCCCGAGCAGCAGGGCCTGGCTCAGGAGTCCATCAGAGTCTGCACACAGAGCCCCCCACCCCATTAGCCGGCCCTCACACCCTACGTCTTGTCCCCCAGCCTGCATTACCTCCCCCTTTGGTTTCAACTTTTCAAAGAAGGCTGAGGATGTGTTTGGAGGCCTGTCTGCAAACTCTAATTCAGTCTGCCTGGCTCCACGAAACTCCCACGTTTCATTTCTGGGCAACAAAACAGTGTCCCAGAGTGTGCTTGTCCAACTGAAACTTTCTAAAATAGGATTCAAAACAGAGAGGGCCTCGTGTGCAGGATCCCAGGCACAATGTGTGCTTGCTTAGCATGGGGAAGGCTGCAGTCGTTTTAACAAGAAAACTAAGGGATGGAAAAAGACCACACTAGAAGGCCATCCATAGGCAGCACCCATCTAGACTCTGACTAGAGAGCACCCTAGTAGGTAAAAGACCTACCTGTAGTTGAGGTTTTAGGTGGGAGGCAGGAGACAAAAAGGGACTCCTTAAACCAAAAACTCTGGGCCCACCTTTTTCCCCAGAGCAGGGTACCTTCTGTTGTGGGGATCTCCCATGGAGTCATGCTCTGAGGAACCAGCTCATCAAAGAAGGCTGAGGATGCAGAGGTTGCCTCGGCAGTGTGTTTGGAGGCCTGCACACAGGAGGACAGATATGACTGCAGGAACCGAAACCAGAAAACAGCACACGTTATCACCAAAGCTCTGCTATCTGAGTCCTAGTGGATAAAACTAAAGAACAGACAAGTAGGTTTGGGAAGTACCCCATGACTCTGTGAACTCCTCTGACTCCAAGAGAGCAAAGACTTCTCCAGAAGCTTACCGAGAACAAGTGAAAGGGCCAGCAAGGAGCACATTCCCTAAAAGGCAGGTCTGCTATGCCACCTCAAGTCAGGTGGCCTGGCCTCCTACCTTACCTTGTGGCAAAAGGTGTGTGGCCCGTCGCTTTTGAGGTCAACTGCCTCAAACTGAGAAGGGCTTCCCCCCAACTTCAAGTCTTTCTTCAAGCATGCGTCCACCTGCGAGGAGAGTTATGAATGCCACCCTTTCAGGGCAGGCTCCCACAAGTCTCTTGCCCCTCCCCCTTGCCCCACCCACTATACTCTCCAAGACTCTTCACCAACTTTTCTGGAGAAAAGGCTAATTCAAGGAAGTAAAATACACATCTGAGGTGAATTATGGCCAGATGACCTGGGGCAGTTCGCCAACAGGGTTATTTGCTCTCTATGGCAGGCATGTTTCAGACGAGAAAGGCTTACCTTCTTCTGAAGCTCATCTTTGCTGAACCCTAATAGCCTGAGGAACTGCAGCCTAGAGTCATGCTCTGAAGTCACCTAAGGACCGAAAAATCCAGAAACATTTTCATTAAATGAGTGTGAATGACCTTTTCCCTATACTACGATGGACAGCTATATGAGTGTACCCTCAAATACGTGCCACCAAACGTACCTTCTCAACAGTGATGTCCCCTTACCTTTCTTACTCACATCTGGTTGCTGGGCTGTGGACAGAATTATCACAACCCTTGGCCACTTCTACATGAGAATTGTACCTTCAGTTGACTCTCTAACCCACTTACCCTGGTAATCTGATGGCTGTCTGGAGACACTACTGCTTGTGATTGATTGGTTACTGCATCTGGTCTGGAACTATGCAACCCATAAACAACTGGCATGGACACCATGTCAGTTTTTTGCCTTCACAGACTCTGGTTACTACTGGGCATATCCCTCCGGGAACTCTGAAACTGACCCTTGGCCTTTCTGCCTGAGCAGTTCCAAGTGAGGGCACCTTAGACATCTGCTTGTGTCCAGCTGGGTCATCTTGCAGCTGGTCTGTGTGGGGAGCGACGGCAACTTTGAATTGCTGCATGAACTACTGAAAAGACTGTAGAGGGTGCCGCTGGCACTGCCCTGTGATAAGCTGTGCTCTGCTCTCCAAACCCTCCGAGGAGACTGACTCCACGTGTAACTACAGTGGTCTTGGGAATCTAAACACCGAGTTGAGAGAACACTGGCAGATGCACACACAGGTACAATGCATAAAGTCAGAGTCCCACTCAGAATCCCAGACACCAAGGGCCAAGAAGCTGGGTCAGCTGACCTCCATTCTTTGTTTCTTCCACAAGGAATAATAGATACTGACTACAATCTTTCTGACAACCTCTTGACTTCCCCCTCCTTCCATGCTATAGTGATATTTTATTTATGTTTTATAAATAAAGTTAGCCTGAAGAGCAGAAGGTAAAACTAAGCCACTAGAGGCCAGACAGTGGTGTCACACACCTTTAATCCTAGGATTTGAGAGACAGAAGCAGATGGATCTCTGTGAGTTCAAGGCCACCCTGGACTACATAAGATCAATGCAACAGATCCAAGTGGTGGTGGCTCACACCTTTAATCCCAGCACTAGAGAGGAATATAAACCTGGATGGGACAGGAACTCACTCTCTCTCAATCTGAGGATTACTTAGAGGTAAGAGCTCTTTACTGGCTTGGTTGCTTTGCTTTTCTGATCTTCATATTGAACCCAATATCTGTCTCTGTGTTTTATTTATTCTTGCTACACTATGCTTTTCTTCGGAAATGGCCCTCCACACCCAGCTTCAGAAACCATCATGATGGACAGTTTTGATATCTTAGGTAACATTTATTCACTTATTTTGTGTGTGTATGTGTATGGGCACATGTGTGTGAATATATGCACATGTGCTTTTATATGTGTTCATGTGTGTGTGTGTGTGTGTGTGTGTGTGTGTGAGAGAGAGAGAGAGAGAGAGAGAGAGAGAAAGAGAAAGAGAGAGAGAGAGAGTTATAGTACCAAGCCTCACGCACTAGGCCAGCACTCTGCCACAAGCTAGTTCTTGCATCTGCTGACAAGCACAAACTCCTCCATGTTATAATTTGACACAGCAAAGACTAGAAATACATCCCTGGTGCTAAAGTAGAGTGGACCAACAGGGACCTGCCCTGGGTTACATCAAACAAACCCCAAAACTCCTTATGTTCATGTATCCCTCCAATGAATCTTCCCTTTGGCATAATACTATGAAAGCATTTGCCTTGGCTGGTAAAATATCCAGGACACCAACAATAGCAGTAACCCCCACCCTCTGCCATCTTTTCAAGTGACCTTTTGAGTCTCTAGAAAGGGTAAAGGATAAAGGCCCTGTGTCCAGAGAACATAAAAAACATCAAGTCAGGGGATGGGCTTCTTGAACGTGTCCATCTTGAATGGGACACTTGCTACACCTCCTAGAGTGACAAGGCTAGAGTTCTGGGACGTTAGGGAGATCAGGCAGCCTTCAGCCTCCCACCTTCAGGAACTGCCAGAGCATCTTCTCACAGGGCGGGGAACCTTGCTGAATCTTGCTCTGACAATAACTAAGGAGATTCCCGGATCCCAAGGCCTCCTGCAGCACAGTCGATCGTGTCAGGAATTCTGATTCTGTGATGACTTGACTGATATAGACAGGACGGGGACAAGGCTGTGGCATCTGCTGGACAGGGATGCTGGGAAGGCCAAAGGTAATCAGCTTTCCCCCAAACTGGTAAGGAAATGTAAAAAAGGAAAAGGTTACAATTTCAAGCCAATAGCTAACACCCAGTTAAGATTTCAGAGAAGGCTAGCTGTTGGGCAAGCCTTGGATTCAGAGAGAGAAGGCTAGCTGTTGGGCAAGCCTTGGATTCAGAGAGAGAAGGCTAGCTGTTGGGCAAGCCTTAGATAGTGTAGTGGTTTGAAAGAGAATAGCCCCCATAAGCTCAGATATTTGAATGGTTGTACATCAAGGAGTGGGAAGGATTGGAAGGGATGGCCTTGTTGGAGTAGGTATGACCTTTTGGACGAAGTGTGTCACTAAGGGTGGGTTTGAGGTTTCAAGGGCCCAAGCCAGGCCCAGTGGCTTTCTCTCTTCCTGCTGTCTACAGATCCAGGTGTAGATCTCTCAGCTGCTATGTCTGCCTGCATCCTGCCGTGCTCCTCATCCTGCCATGCTCCTCCACCTTGATAATAATGGACTAACCCTCTGAAACTGTAAGCAAAATGCTTTTTTTTTAAAATAAGAGTTGGCTTGGTCATGGGTTTGTTCACAGCAACAAAACAACGACCAAGACAGATGGAAAACTAACAAAATTGTTAGGATGGAACAGGACCAGGAATTGAGTGCCAAATGGGTCCTCATTATAATAGCAATTATTATAATAGCAATCTTACTATCAAAAGCGTAAAATGTCACCACATGGTACTCTCTCCCACTTCCCACTCCTAGTACGACCATTCTCAGGCACTTAGCACAAACAAGGCGGTTCTATCACAGGCTATATATACCTCTATATACCACCACCGCCAAGCTTATGTTCAGTGTCTCCGATGCAGACACTCTCTTTCCCATACCCTTTGCTAGCACATCTACATTACCAGAAGTGCTTGCTAGCCTTTGTCTTTTTCCATTCTTCTAGTCCAAGGCTTAGAGTCTATCCTATTGCTCACACAACCCTGTTGCTACCCCCGGGTGGATAATGGTTTGACAGACCACAGGAGAACACTTGCATACCTCTGGTACTCACAAAACCCCAAAAAGTTAGGGACAAACATGTCTACCCCAGCATCTTTCTTCTTGGTCATTTATGTGCCTGCTCCACACTCCCAAAATGATTGGTTCATCCCCGCTTCTGTGCCTTTACCTACAACACCACTCCACTTGATGTATCCAGCCAGTCAAATCTGACACTTTTTATCAAGCAGATGGCACAAAATCAAAGGTTAATCAAAGGTTTAATCCTTCCTCTGCCCATTCTCAACCTCGGCCACACAGCACAGCTCCTGGGAAGTTCTCCAGTCGCCAGGCCACATCCCAGACAACGACACCATTGTTTCCCTTCCTACATCCCACTTGCTTAGTGACTTTTCTAGTCATAATTATATAACTTACAGAACAAATTTTAGAGCACAACTTAGTGCTCAACAAAGCCATTTAAATGATTATAACTGGCACAGTATTTGACAGTGTTACAGTATGCTGGGCAGGCACTACTACTTCTGTCTTATAAATAAAATCCTGAAGTCCTGAGGGTTAAATGACTTCTCAGAGTCATCTAACTAATCAGCCTCAGAGCTATGACAAGAGCTCTTCACCTTACTGTCCCTGCCCTTTTTGGTGGTGGTGGTGGTGTGGGGCATTTAAACCCAGGGCCATGGGCATGCTAAGCAAGCCCTCTCCCAGTGAGTTAGATCCCCATGCCTACTCTTCTTCCTTTATAAAGACATTCCTAAGTCACACCTTCGTACTAAAACTGCTGACTCTAAACATGAACGCCTCCTCCTATACATCTTTTTTTTCAAATAAAATCTACTATCTAAAGTAGTGTGTTAGGTGCTTCAGGGCCTCCTTGCTACTCAAACTGCTGGTCCTCAAACTATAAGCAAACATACCATCTGGGAACTTTCTGGAAAACTGGAAATCTTGAGCCCTATATCAGATCCATTGAACCAGATCTTGAGTTTTAGTAAGATCCTCAAGTGACCTTTATTCACACTAGAGGGCTCTCTTCTGGGGATATGAAAATCAACAAGGCACTTCCTAGCCTTGCAGGATCTATTGCTTAGCAGGGTCTCCAGATATATATACAAAATATGTTTTATATTATATTATACAGAATATAGAATTACAGGAATACAAATCTCTATAGAATGGAGGCTGTTAACTAAGATTAAGAACAAGTATCATGGAGGATGTGGTATTTAAGTAGGAGGTCTTCAAAGTCCACTATGGCGTTCAGTGGGCACAGGAGAGAAGATGAAGGATAAGACACACGAAAGATGAGGAGTTGCTCATAGGACAGAAACAAGTCACATGTAACTGAAACACAAGGAACTCGTGGGAATGAGACAGAAAAAGAAACTGGGAAGGTCAGTGGAGCCCCATGGTTGTATAGCCTTAAGCCTATGGGGGAGGGGGGCTCAAAACTTTTACGTAGAAGAATGACAGGAAAAAAATCTACCTTTTTTTTTCCTTCCTTGCATTCCTTGCCACAAGTCCAGATATTTAAGAGCTACAGAAATTTCAGGTAGAATCTCGGGCTGTTTGAAATAAGCAGAGTGTCTAAGCAACAGGTTTTTTTTTAGATAGGATTGGCAGGTCAATCAGGTTGCAGAATGGTGACATTCAAGGGAGAAGCTAGATTAACCCTCTGCTTAAGAGGCAGAGCGAGACAGGTACCGAGAACAAATGTCCTGAAGTTAGCTCTTGATGAGCACCAGAGAGGCACTGCACACACACAGCACACATGAGCAACACTTACAGCAAATGAAACGCCGGCTGGCCTCCTCATCCACTTGGGAGGCTTCTTCAAGGGAGGTATTAACGAGGCTTGGGCCACTGGCTCAGGCACCTGCACCACTGGGAGAGGCTGGCCTTTGCTAAAAGAGGAGGAAATCTAGAGGGAAAGGACACCTGTGTCACCAACCTATTTAAGAGGCATCTTCGTGAGGAACTCCACCTACAACCACAGTTTGGGATGAATCTCTGTGGTGCCCAGTTTGCTCCAGAAACAAAGAATGCCATAGTCTAGGAGACGGGGATTAGAGTGGAAGCGAACGGGAGACTCAGATGTGCGAGCCTCCTGGAAAGCTATATTTAAAGTCTACACTGGACTGTGACATAAAGCAGGTGTACAGCACAGGAGTTATACCAGTTCATACTATTAGATAACAGGAAGTCAAATATTAATGAAAGCTATAGCCCTCTTAAACCCACAACCTGGTCTCCCTCTCTTCAATAGCTCCCATTTCTTCCCAAGCTGTGTCCTCTTTTCCCTAAAACACAGACAGTGCCTCCCTCCAGCACTCTCTACCAAGCCCTTCAAACCTTGTCAGCCTGCCTCATGTGCTGGACCTCCCAGTTCCTACCCATCACAGAGTACAAACTGATCCAGCCATCGAAGGAGACAGCAGAGAACACAGGAGGGTTCCGAGGGCACCACTGAACATCAAAGCACCAGCTGTTCTGTGTGGGTAGCTTGTACACCACCTGCCGTGAGAGCATAGCCATTAGCAGTCCAGGAAACACATAGCTGGGGTCCCTCTACTGCCACATCTCCATCACAGCATGTCCACAGAAGGTCCAGCCTACCTCACTGCTTGCCAGACTCCAACAAAAGATCTGGTTGTCTTTGGCACTGCTCAGCAGCAGTTCAGCATCCGCCTGGCTCCATGACATCGACAAGATCCCCCTAAAAATGAAAACCAGCTGAGTAGGTGCCATATACATCTTAGATAAGGCTCAGATCTCCAAAACAGATGATCTATTAATCTTTTAAGCAGAGGTCCTGAGTTCGATTCCCAGCAACCACATGGTGGCTCACAGCCATCTATAATGAGATCTGGTGCCCTCTTCTGGCCTGCATGCATACATGGAAGGAATGTTGTATACATAATAAATAAATAAATCTTTAAAAAATGAAAACAGCACTGTGAAAAGTGAGTAACTGCCAGATATAGGCAAGAGGACTTGAGATCAATCCCTAGCACCCATGTAACCAAGCTTGACAAGGTAATACATACAATCCCAGCACTGGGCAGTCAGAATCACGAGGATCCCTGGGGTTCACTGACCATCTGACCTTTCCCAGTTGAAGAGCCTAGACTCAGTGAGAGGCCCTGTCTCAAAAGACAAGTAGACATCTACTAAGGAACACCTGAGGTTGACCTCATGCATGCATGTATGACCGCAAGCTCCAAAGGAAACTCCTCTTAGAGAAAAAGCTAGTATTGGCTGTGCTCTCTGAAAAGGCTTTGAAGACATGGAAGACATTAGTAGCTAAGATGAGGCCCGAATGTGTGCATGGGTTAGAGATGTACCTGATGTGGGATTCCCCTTTGCATGCTGTGAATACCATTGGATAATAAAGAAATTGTCTTGGGCCTGCATAGGGAATAGAGGTAGGCAGGGAAACTAAACTGAATGCTGGGAAAAAGAAGGGCAGAGTGAGAGAGAAGCCATGTAGCCCCTGCTGGAGCCAGGCAGAACTTTAGCCGGTAAGCCACAGCCACGTGGTGGTACACAGATTACTAGAAATGGGATAAATTAAGATGTAAGAGTTAGCCAATAAGAAGTTAGAGCTAATGGGCCAAACAGTGTTTTAAATAATATAGTTTCTATGTGGTTATTTTGGTTCTGGGTGGCTGGGACAAACAAGCGGCCTCCTCCTACATCTACCTGCTGTGGCTTTCCAGCACCGTCAGGGGTGAGGAAGCAAAGCGCAGGTCCCACAGCTGGATCACCGGAAGCCGGTCATCTTCTGAGCACAGCACTAACTGGGTGGCTATGTCTGGGTGCCACGCCAGGCCTGAGCAGTTCATCTGTGGACAAAGTAGATCTCGATGTCTGATAAAACCTAATCTTTCAGATTATGAACCCGTTCTGCCCAGCAGCAATGAGACTACTCCAGGGTACCTTTGGTCTCTTCTCTCTGGCTGGGAACAACCTAGCCATCAGAGTATATGGAATGACATGATCAAGCAAGGCATGCTATGAGACTCCAGGTCATCTGGTTAGCTTCCCAAACAGTCACTCTAATAGGAACTCTGCTTTGGGGCTGAACCCACACTCCAACACTTGAAAATGGATCCCTGGCCTGGCGAGAGCAGCTCCAACCGTCTGGCACAGAGAGGAGCCAGGGCCCAGGCCTGTGTTCTGACCACTGCTCACCCTGCTGCTGTGGTCACTGACTTTGATGATGGGCTCATTCTTCCTGAGATCCCACACAACTGCCTTGCCACTGGGGTGAGCAGAAGACAGAATGTGCTGGACTTGGCGGTTCCATGACAGTGCTTTGATGTCTTCTGGGGGGACCTGAGACCAGATAGTGAAAGTGACAACCTGTCATAACCTGATTAAGAGACAGCTACCATTCTGTTCCTCGCAACAACCCACACAAAGCCCGAGGGAGACAAGAGGTTCCTCCCACTAAGACAGCCTCAGGAGCTGAGGGTACATTTCCCTAAAAAGATGCATTAAGATATTGGTACAATACTCTTTTCCCATTATGTAGGGTGGTATTTTGTTCTATTGATGACATCCTTTGCTTTATAGAAACTTTTCAATTTTATGAGGTCCCATTTATTAATTTTCGACCTTAGTGTCTGTGCTATTGGTGGTCTGTTCAGGAAGTTGTCTCCTGTGCTAATGTGTTCAAGATTATTTCCCACTTTCTCTTCTATCAGGTTCAGTGCATCTGGATTTATGTTGAGGTCTTTGATTCACTCGGACTTGAGTTTTGTTCAGGGTGATAGATATGGATTATTTGCATTCTTCTACATGCTGGATCACCTTGCTGAACCTTAATACAAGTCTTACTAAACTTGATATGCCATGTTTTGTTGATACTCATGGGGGATTTGCCCTTTTCTAAACAGAAATGGAGGAGGAGTGGGAACAAGGAGTGGGGCGGGAGGGAGGGACTGAGAGGTGAGGAGGGAGGGGAACTGTGACTGGATGTAAAATAAAAAATTATTTTTAAAAAAGATATTGTTATGGAAGTGGGAGGGACCAGCTGGCACACCTGGGTTTATCTCTACTCATGGGTTCTCTTAAAAGTATAGCATCAAGATTGAAAGATAACCCCCCTCTCTAGGACAGAGGAGAGGAGGAGAAAAACAAACACGAAGAGCCCCAGAAAAAGTGAAGCAGAGAAAAAAATATGCATATCTCTCAGGCCACCAAGTGATAGCCAACTCACATTACTTCACAATACAGCAAAGGCAGAGAAATGCAAGAAGACAAGCCAGCTCCAGACTGACGGAGAGGCCTGCCCGAGGCACATCTGCCCTTCACTCTTCCAGGAATTCTTTGAACAGCTAGTGACCATCATGAACCAACTTCTAGGCATACCCTCTCCTGACTCTTCGGTGGCTAGCAGAGTGTCTGTGTCTATCTGTGGAGTTTTATTGCCCTCCAGTGGTAAAGCCTGAAATCTCTGGTACTCTGCAGGCTCCAGAATTCATAATTTTACCTGAGAAAACCGGCTGCACACACAAAGCCATCCACAGCCCGAGGCTGGTGGGAGCCTCCTCACCTGTGACTTGGATCCAGGGGTCATTGGAACGCTCAGGTTGTTCAAATCCCAAATGAAGATTTCAGAATCACTGGCTCCTGAAGCCAGGAGATTTCCCTGTATAAGGATAAATATAAAAGATATTTCTAAAGACTCTCCTCCCATCTCAGAAAGAGAGAAGGAGGAGACCCACATTTGGGGAACACAGAGCCTCCCTCATTGCTCCAGCCTGGAGGCTACGAGAGAATGCTTCCATTCAGACAAACCACACCATGCTTTGACCAGATCAACTAAAACACAGTACCTGGAAAGGATTAAAGTCCAGGGCCCTGACGGCCCCTGTGTGTTTCTGTCTCTGGGCAATTAAGGGCTCCTGTCCTGAAGAAAGGATGTGGGTCACATTGTACAGAGTAAGCAAGCCATTGTCTCCACCACCGGCAATAACCTCAGAACTTTCCTGAAGCCCATGGCCAAAGCTTCCCCAGATTAGTTTGTGAAACCTACAAAGGAAAATAATTTAGTTACAAACAGTATGCAAAGGACAGACATCTTTGCCTGCATCTACTCTCCTGTAGGCTTCCCCAGCCCAAGCCTGTATCTGTTTGTTTTCCTTATTCTCCAAACCCAGAAGGGAAGTCTCCTCTGCCCGGACTTGCCCTTTCTTTAGAAAAAAATATTTTGTCTATGTTAAACTAGAATCCAGAAAGCCACTGCTTGGGTAATGTGGGAGTATTTTGTTCCTTTTGGTTTTGTGTTGTTGGTTTGCTTGGTTTGGTTTTCCGAGACTGGTTTTCTCTGTGTAGCCCTAACTGTCCTGGAACTTGCTCTGCAGATCAGTCTAGTCTCAAACTTACAGAGTATCCACCTTCCTCTGTCTCCTGAGTGCTGGGATTAAAGGTGTGTGCCATCATGCCGGGCATTTGTTTTTTGTTTTATTTATTTATTTGTTTGTTTGTTATGGTTTTTGGTCTTTCTGTGTATCCATGGCTGTTCTGAAACTTGCTCTGTAGACCAGGTTGTTCTCAAACTCACAGGGCTCTACCTACCTGTCTCCCGAGTGCTGGGATTATAGGCATGTGCCACCACGCCCACCTTGTTTTTAAGGTAACAGGAACTATATAAACACCATGATAACTACTTCATATAGAGTACATCACTTGGTCCTCACATCTCAAACAGTAAAACCTGACCAGGCATGGTGTCTCCTGCCTGTGATCCCAGCATTTGGGAATTAGAGGCAGGAGGATCAGAAATGAAAAACTATCCTCATCTATATAAGCAAGTTCAAGGCTAGACTGGACTGTATGAAAGAAACCCTGTCTCAAAAAAAAAAGTCAAGCTGGGCAGTGATGGTGCACATCTTTAATCCCAGCACTCAGGAGGCAGAGGCAGGCAGATATCTGTGAGTTTGAAGCCAGCCTTTACAGAGAAAGTTCCAGGACAGGTTTCAAAGCTACACAGAGAAACCCTGTCTCGAAAAAAAAAAAAAAAGTCAGCCTCAGTTATTGACTACCTGTCATGTAACAGGGAGTCTTTCAAGTGTTTTACAAGTGTTCACTAATTTAACATTTAGCAGGTGTAATGATATTTCATTTGTATTTTAATAAATAAAGCTTGCCTGAAGATCAGAGAGTAAAACAGTCACATTGGTCAGCATTACAGACCAGGCAGGCACACACCTTTAACCCCAGCAGCCACACTAGATAGCCATAGAGACCAGGTGGTGGTCGCCTTTAATCCCAGCACAAAAGAGGAATATAAAACGGGAAGGGGTCTCATCTCAGTCTTATTCTGAGGATCGTGGAGGCAGTATCACCATTTCGGTTTAAGGTAGAGGTAAGAGCCAGTGGCTGGTTGCTTTGCTTTTCTGATCTTCAGTTTGAACCCCAATATCTGTCTCTGGGTTTTTATTATTCATGCTACAGCAATTCTATGAGGAGGTTCTATTACATCCAATTACAAGTTAAGGAAAGTAAGCTTGGAGAAGTTATAAGCTTCTGTATGCAGAGATAGTATATCAGCTCATCTTCACAAAGCTAAGTGAGGAAGGTTTAGAGTCCAGCCCATCTCACCCCAGAGCCCACCCTGTCTGAACTAGAACTGGGCTCCCCAGAACAACTGTTGTCCCATCTCAAACTGGGAATGAGAAAATCTTAGGGCCTCCCATCGCCCTGTCTTTCCCATGTGGCTGGCCCATGGGAATGGGCATGCAATGGGCCAACTTTGAGACACAGAGGCACAAATACTAAATCCCCCAAGTAGGAAACATTTTCCTGGCTTTCTTAGGACGCTTATAAAATAAAAACAAAAACAAAAAAAAACTAGTACCAGAGTTTTGCATAAAAGAAAAAGTCAAACCCTGGGTCTCCTACAAAAAGTTTGGGTCTTACACAAAGCCCCACAGGAAAACATTTGAAAGCCAGAAGGCCTGAGTGTGTGTGTATGGGGGGGGGGGGGTGAGGTGTCTTGTCTCTCACTTTCACTGTGGCTAAGCCACAAGAAAAGATGTCACATCAAATGTCACAAGATTCCTAAGTGCAATGGAACTGAGTGAACACGAATTGGCAGAGCAAGAATTCTTTCCCAGACCTTTGAGCAGAGAGAGCTTGGCAAGGGCATGAGGCTGGGCACTGGTCCAGGCCGGGCCCACATCTGAGGAACAGGAAGAAGACACAACTTGAATGGCTCTGCGGCTGCCACCAGACAGCGAGCAGTGTCTAAAGCGGCACCAGTCTTCGTGGGCAGAAGAATGAGCTCACATGGACTCAAGAGGGCGTCTGTCGTCCTGGAACTGGAACTCTATGGGCAAACCATCAAGGCTGGCAGACACAGGTCACACAGGAACCAGAGATGAGAAGGTGGCAGAAACCAGAGCACAGCGTATTTAGATAAGAGTAAAAGGACCTGGACCTCAGGAAGAAATCGCCGTACGGCAGGGAAAGAGGAGAATGACTTGGGAGAGGCAGAACACAGACTATGACAAAGTAGTTCTTCATGCACACAGCAAATACATTGCTGTTGTTCACTGCCTTGTTAGTGAGGTGAAACTAGCTCCCGGAGAGGCTGTGCTGGGGAGCAGCTCGGAGAATGGGCACACATGGTCAGTTACTCACACATGGCCTCCAGGACTGTCACTACTCTACCCTCTAAGTGGACAGGGAATTAGAGCATCATGGGGCATAGGGAAATATGAGAGCACATATGATAAAAATGTTAGCAGCAATATATTTAAGTGAAGGTTACAGATTGTTTGTTATAACTTCTATAATCTTCCTGTAAATTTGGGATTTTAGAAGATAGTTGGGCTGTGGTGGCATTTACTTTTGATCCCAGCACCCAGGAGGCAGAGACAGGTGGATCTCTGTGAGTTCAAGGCCAGCCTGGTCTGCAGGGTGAGTTCCAGTACAGCTATTACACAGTGAAACCCCGTCTCAAAAAACAAAAACAAAAACAACAAAAAAAGAAAGCTAAAGGCTGGAGAGAAGGCTTAGTGGTTAAGAGCACATACTGCTCTTGCAAAGGATCTAAGTTCAGATCCTAGCACCCAAGTACGGTGGCTCAAAGCTGCCTGCAACTTCAAACTCGGACCAGGGGAGCCTACACCTCTGGCCATCTTAGGCACCACCAAGCGCTTACATGTACACACCCACACATAAACACAGATGTGCAAATAAAAATAAATCTTTTTTAAACAGGAAATGCAGGTAAAGGTAAAAATAATAGAACTGATCGTGAAAAGAGAAGACAGGTTTGTATAGGGAAACAGACTATATTATGAGACTATGTGGAGTTCTCTGATAAAGGTGTTCCTACGATAATGATGAGCTATATCTAAAGAATACACAGTTCACTATTCCTACAAAAGGCCTGGAAACCGAAAGTCCAGAGAAGAGACAGACCACCAGAATCTACATTTTTAACAGATGCTCTAAAGTGATTCGAAGAAGCAGCCAGGGATGAGAGTCAATGGACAGGATATCAGCATAGAAGTGTCCAGGTCCAGCCTTAATGGGGTTGCACATCCAGGATAGGGGCATGAGGATTAGAAATACTAGGCAGAAGGAACAGAGATGCAGAATAGAGCCAGGAGGGCAATCCAGGGAATACTGAATTCACCCGAGTTTATTTTCCATATGCTTATAGACCACAATCCAAAAGGGGATGGGAGGGAGAAGGCAGCAGACTGCTTTAACACGATACAAGGAACAAACAGAGCAATTGCCTGCTTTAATATCTGAAACATCAAGCAACTATATCCTGAGTTAAGTATTCTGTTGTTTAGGCAGGAAATGCAGTGACTACACCTTAGACTAAGCATCCTCTAGGCAGCCACTCCCTGGGTCAAACCTCCTGTCATATTTTTGAAGGAATAGGAATGGGCCTGAATTCACTCACCTTTGGTCAGGGTGGAATGGATTCACCTCTGTGGGCCATTTCAATACCCAAAACACCAAGTAATCAGACCCTAAGTCAAGAAATCTTGTTTGTAGCCACACCTTAAGTCAGACCTCTGGCCAATAACCTTGAAAGGGCAAGAGTAGACTTAAACTCTCCGACCTTCATTTCAGTCAAGGAGTGGACTCACTTCTGTGGGCCTCTGCCGAGGAGATGCTAGAATTCATAGGTAGGCACAACCCTAGCAGCCAGATCACATTTCTGACAAAACAAAAAGAGATGAGAATAATAATAAACTGAAGCCTACAAGATCAGGAGGCTGAACTAGCTAAGCTTATCTGAGACCAGAATTCAGCACCTCGTGATTACAAACACTTGCTAGATAAATTCTGCCATAGCTTGATTCACTTCTTCATTTTAGATTTTGCTTTCATTTCACTGAGTTCCTTTTGGAAAATTCCAACTTCATAACAGTTAACTAAAGTTTGTCCACATCTGGGGCAAAAGAGCGGGAGAATCCAGTCTCCTTAGGAGGCAGAATGGAGAAAGCAGGCCCTCGCTGGAGAATGGCGGCGGGATGGACGGGGCCACTGGAGAGGCAGCACGCTCTTCTCGATGCCTGGCGTGAACAGGCATTGCTGTGTTTCTACTTTATACCCTGAATTAATAGTGGAGAAAATGCTCAGAAAGGTTGTATTCCATGCCCAAGAAGACAGTAAACAGCAGAACTGAGGTTAAACCTGCATGTATGAAGCAATAAAGGCCACATGCTTTCTACCATATGATTTCGATGCAGCTGGAAAGTGAGTCTTGAGAACAGAACCACCAAGCACACAGAATGACTTTCTTTACAGCTTAGTGTTTATTGCCCCTTAGCACCCCAAGAGAGGCCAACTTTGTTCTCAAGTATCCAGAGAACTAAGACAAAGGTACAGAGCAGATGAACCACCACTGTCCCCTATGTTGTTTTTAAACAGGAAATGAAGGTAAAGGTAAAAATGATAGAACTGATCATGAAAATAGAAGACAAGTTTGTATAGGGAAACAGACTATATTATGAGACTATGTGGAGTTCTCTGATAAAGGTGTTCCTACGATAATGATGAGCTATATCTAAAGAATACACAGTTCACTATTCCTACAAAAGGCCTGGAAACTGAGAGTCCAGAGAAGAGACAGGCCACCAGAATCTACATTTTAACAGATGCTCCAAAGTGGTTCAAGACCAGAAATCTCTATATTAGAGTGGGCAAAAAATTTACTGTGCTGTAAGAAAAAGATTTACATACTTAGTCTAACTACATGTGTGCATATATTATCAGTAGTACAGTAATTACTTATGTATATTACATATACTAAATATGAAGTGGACTGTAATGAATATTGACATATTTTCTGTTGGTATAAAAACTTACAGATTATTATATCAGACTATAAGCACCATCTTCACAAAACCCTTAAAACAGCAACGAAGAGTCAGGTACAATAGCACACACCTGTAACATCAGCTGCTCAGGAGGTTGAGCTGGGAAGATTTTGAGTTCAAAGCCAGCCTTAGCAAGACCTTGTCTAAAAAACAAGAGCGGCAAAATAATAGGAAGTAGACTTAGTAGGCAGATGGGAACATACTTAAATTCCAAGCCCAGCTTCTCACGGTTTCTAATACCCATGTAAAATGGAAATGATGGCATTTATAATTTAGGTTTAATCTGTGGAATGAATAAAATACACAGGGTCCTGATGCGGGAGAATTGTCTGTATTCTGTCAATCATATTTTAATAAAATGCTGATTGGCCAGGCAGGCAGTATAGGCGGGAAAGCCAGACAGGAAGTAGGAGTGGAGCAAAGAGACTGGGAGTATTCTGGAAGCAGAGCTCCCTCAGCACTCCTGCGCAGAACACCGAAGAGGCAACATGTAAGCTGTCACACTGAGAAAGGTACTGAGCCCATGTGGCTAACATAGATCAGAATAATGGGTTAAGATAAGTTATAAGAGTTAACAAGAAGCCTGACCTAATGGGCCAATCAGTTTATAATCTTATGGAGTCTTGTGCGTGATTTTCTTTGGGGCCTGCCTGCTGTGGGGTACTGGGCAGGACAGATACCCCAACAAGCCAGCCCTCATACGACATATGGCGCCCAGACGTGGATAGGTGAGTCCACGGAAGGCCTGGGAGAGTTTGGGAAAGAGTAGAGTGGGGTATGTTTTCTTGGTGGCAGCAGTTTTTCGGTTCTGCTCTGCTTGCTAGAGGCGGGCAAGTGCTCTCATCTAGGAGAGGCTTCTTGACTCAGCCTTGGCTGCAAAACCTTGCAGCTCATTGGGAGGTCCTGCCACGAAACACTTGGATGCTGTTGGTGGAGAGCTGAGCGCATGCTTTTCGGTCGTAGCAGGAAAAAAGCTGTGCTGTTTTGAAGTGCCGGCTTTCTGGGCTGTCCTGCCAGGACAAACTCTGACTCTTGCAGGCAGGCAGTCCGACTGAGTGTGGTCTGTGAGCAGAATGATGCAGCTTGCTTGCTAGCAAGGACCTTGAAACACGACAAGTTGTGGCAGTGAACACAGCTGTGGCTGGTATCTCAGCTATGAGTCTGGAAAGCTAAGGAATGAGCTGGATCTAGCTGTCAAAGCCACGGCTTCCCATATTGCTTTGTAAATTAAAGGCTCATGTGGTCAGAAAAAGAGAGATAAACAGTAAAGAGAGATTCAAGGATGAAGAAAACCTCTAAATGGTTTACAGTGTGTATATGCAGGCTAAAAGTTAAAGTTCTTAAAAGTTAAAAGGAAAGAAAGAGAGTAGTTGGGTGTGGTGGTACACACCTTTAATCCCAATGCCTGGGAGGCAGAGGCATATTGACCTCTGTGACTTCAAGGGGTAGAGGTAGATTGACCTCTGTGACCTCAAGGTGTGGTAGTACACGCCTTTAATCCCAATGCCTGGGAGGCAGAGACAGATCTCTGTGAGTTCAAGGTGTGGTAGCATACACCTTTAATCCCAGCACTGGGGAGGCAGAGACAGGAGGATCTCTGTGAGTTCAAAGACAGCCTGGTCTACAGAGTTATTCCAGGACAAAGATATACAAAGATCCTGTCTCAAAAAGTAAAAGTAAAAATAAAAGAAATAGAGGTTAAAATAAAGCCACATAAAGATGGAAAATGCACAGAGAATCTTCATACTGTATGCTATTATGCTCTCTTTAAATTGTTTGATTGCTGAGGAAGGAGCAACAACTGCTAAAAGACTTTTGTTTATAAATGCTGCTGAACTAACCCAAGATAGGAATTTTGAAAATACCTTGGCTTCAAAACTGAAGTCAAAAGGTATGTTACTTTGGAGAAGAGATTTTGCTTTTGTTTCCACAGAAAACGAGAGACTCTGGATTTATTCAGAGTTAAGAATAATCACCTTTGACCAAGGGAGGCCACCTGAAAAATCTCCGATAGGAACAGATGGCCCAGATATCTGAGTTCTTCATCCAGAACAGGTTCAAGACTGCTGCCTGAGATGATCAAGACTCACAGGATATTTCAGTCAGGACTTGATGATAATTCTAAATTTTCTTTAGGTCCCCATAAGATTATCAGCGCCCCCAACCAGCAGGAAGTAGCCTGAAATACTACGCCCATATTCCCCAACAAATGGACTATGGGTATTTTCCTTTGTTAAAAAAAAAAAAGAGGGAAATGATGCGGGAGAATTGTCTGTATTCTGTCAATCATATTTTAATAAAATGCTGATTGGCCAGGCAGGCAGTATAGGCGGGAAAGCCAGACAGGAAGTAGGAGTGGAGCAAAGAGACTGGGAGTATTCTGGAAGCAGAGCTCCCTCAGCACTCCTGCGCAGAACACCGAAGAGGCAACATGTAAGCTGTCACACTGAGAAAGGTACTGAGCCCATGTGGCTAACATAGATCAGAATAATGGGTTAAGATAAGTTATAAGAGTTAACAAGAAGCCTGACCTAATGAGCCAATCAGCTTTATAACTTATAGAGATCTCTGTGTGGTTGATTTTCCTTGGGGTATGCCAGCTCTGGGGTACCGGGCGGGACGGAAACCCCAACAAGCTGGCCCTCATGTTACAGGGTCCCAATGATTTTGCCTTGCATACTGAGCTCTACAAGGAGTTCCTGTAGATATTTCCGCCAATAAAGGAGACAGTGACTCATCCCCCTTTTCATTGCTGTTACACAATATACCCAAGAAATCCATGGCATCCAGCTTGCCAGAGCCATGAAATCTAATGCATACCAACCAGGACCTAAGAGCCATGAGGAGAGATCATTCATTCTCCTGTTGGCAGAATATGACATGGTGTAAGGCTGCTGCCTTCACAAAAGCCGAGGGAGGAAGGAGTCAAGATTCCTGCGTTCAAAAAGAGTCCTGGTGCGCATGTCCTGGCATCCTACCTAATAGTACTGCTGCTGCTGCTGCCTGGTACATGAAAGGGATTGGTTTTCAAATCCTTTTGCACAGAGTTAGCTCCTCTGAGACTTAACAGAACTCCTGTTCTCCATACGTATTGCATCGTGATCCCTGAGTTGCACACACCACCCCCAGGACCCTCTATTAGTATATCCATCAGGGTCTGACCTGCAAACCCATGCATAGTCCCAACATAGTACCTGCTTGAGACAGAAAGAATCCCTTTGTGTTTCAAGTCCAGAGAAGAGTCCCTGAAATCAATCTCAAATATTTCCAATGTGGCATTTGTGCTAAAGGAAGCATCTAGTTGCTGGGCAGATGTTCCTAGTCACAGGAAAAGTAAGGAAAAGGCAAATGAACAACAATATCTGCATGGATTTAGTTCATAAATACTGTAGGGAGTGGAAAGCAAACAACAGGAGAGTTAGGAATATCCTTCCTTGAGAGGCAACTCCAAGGAAAGTATGCGAGGCCACCTGTAAGCCATGGTCCAATGTGGTTACCAGCTACCCAATCCTACAGCTTCCTCTCAGGTTCATTAGAGTTCCAGATACTAAGTTTTCCTTTGACATATGACTCCCAGTAACTCCTGATCCGAATTATCATCATACCTGTGGCCAGATACACAGGGTACTGGCTGGCTGGGCTCCATGCCTGGACAGCTGGCCTCTCAAGTTCCTTCAGCTTCATGGTCTGTCCTGTAGGTTGCAGAAAACATAGATGGCCCTTGGTTCACTGAAAATAGAAACCAAAATTCTTAGGGCCAGAGATCCAGGGAGCATCTGCGGACACAGGTATTGTATCTCTTCTCCACAAGATGAAGTTTTCAGACAAAATGCAGGATGAGAAAAACAAGATCGTCTGTGGAGTTAAGGACAGTTCATTTATACAATTGCTAAAACAAAATTCTCTAAACTCCCAAGGTATTTAATCACACTGGTTACCACAGGCCTAATGATAATAACCACCAAACTAGATAATTTCTCAGGAACTTTGCCTGAGATTTCCTTGGCTTTAAATACTGTTTATGAGCCAATGAACCCCATATTTATGTTACTCCGACACACAGCTTGTCCTCGGAGCACCAATTTCTATATGAAGCTGCTAATTAAATATTTCTCCTTGTGATGCACATCTATAATCCTAGCACTCAAGGGGCTGAGGCATTAGGATACTAAGTTCAGGCAAACCTGGGCTACACACATAGTAAGACCTTATCTGGTT
This sequence comes from Myodes glareolus, assembly GCF_982192425.1. Lineage (NCBI taxonomy): Eukaryota > Metazoa > Chordata > Mammalia > Rodentia > Cricetidae > Myodes > Myodes glareolus. The sequence continues at coordinate 17,410,837 of NC_142032.1, read as the reverse complement.
TTCCTCTTAGGCTCTGTACCCCAGCCGCACAAGCCTTTTTCCATCTCGTGGCTTTCGCCCACACAGGAGCCTTTGCAAGCACTGTTTCCCACATACTGTATGTTCTCCCCTTCGCTCTCTGCATGGCCAGCTCTTCACCATGCCTTCAGAGGTGGCCTGCCCAACCCAAAACAGTCTCACTGGTTTTCTTTCTAACAATTTGTTTAGTCACACTGTGAGTCTCTCCTGTTAACATGTAAGCTTCATAAAAGCCAGCTTCTCGTCTCACGATGTTCTAACTACTGCCCAAACCCATGACCGATACAGAGTAGCTACTGAGTGAGGAAATGAACGAATGTAAATACTTTACTTTTTGTTTTGCTTCATCTTTTCAATATTTATGTTTACTTTATGTGTACGAGTGTTTTGCCTGCTTGTATGTCTGTGTACCATATGGGTGCCTAATGCCTTCAGCGGTCAGGAGAGTGCTAGATCCTCTGGGACATGAGTTATACATAGTTGTGAGCTACAGGGTAGGTGTTGGGAACCCACCCCTAACCTTCTGCAAGAATGGTATGGTGCGGCCCCTACCCATAGCACCATATTTTCTTTCCTTTGGTGTGGGGATGGTCTCCCGTAGCCCAGACTCGCCTCAAACTTGCCATGTAACTGAGAATAATCTTGAAGTATCAATCCTCCTGTCTCTTAATTCCCAGGTGCTGGAATTACAGGTGTGAACCACCACACCGCATTTGTGATTTCCACCTCTAATGTGCATTTAGGGTCTCATCCTCACAGGTTCGAAAGGGGCAGAAAGGAAAAAGGGAAGAACTTAGAGCCTACTGTGATCTGCTTGAGCAAGTCAGGGCAGTCTCACTTATAAAAACGAGAGATAATGTTACTTAATCTCTACTGTACTTTCTAGCTTGAAGAAGGCCTAAAGCTGTCAGTTAAGCTAAGATTTTTTTTTTTTTTTTCTGGGAACTTTTAAATACTTGAAGCTCTGCTTCTTTTGCCTTTTGACCATCCAGCTATACGATTCCGCCACCAGTGCCACCTGCTGGTCAGAGCCATCCAGTGCAGAAGAGCAGCGATCAACAACAGCGCATTTGACAGGGCCAACTCTTTAGCACCCCTCAAGAGTTCTATAAACTGTCATCCCCATTTAGCACAGAAAACAACCGGCTAAGCCGCAAGGTAAACCCCGTGCTTTTAGTCATTATATTAATTTAAGCAAAACTCATGGCGTACTTAAACCATTGACTGAAAGAACAGGAGAAATGCGATTTCCATACAGTTTGCGCGAAAGCGTCATTTATAAAAGCCCCCGTTAGGGTCGGAACGGCTGTGGCAGTGGAGGGGTGGGATGGGGTCGGGGAACTAGAACCCTGGCGCCAGCGACCCTTGGCAGTCCAGTCCTAGGGAGGTCAACACAGTTTCTCGCCCGTGAGGCACTTGGCAGTCGGTTACGAATAGCCAGGACTATCGGGGCCCAGGGTGGAGGAGAAGGCGCACAGCGCTTCTGGACCTCGGTGGGGCTGGGGGAGCGGGACCGCGTCCAGTTGGAAGCGGGTCACGGCGGCCCCGGCGGGGTCTCGGCGAATGGCGAGCTCCCCGGTCCCTCCACGGGAAGAGCGTGCTCCGGGGCCCCAGGCCCGCGGGGAAACCCACCTGTGCAGAGCGCCCGGGCCACGGGTCACGGCCAAGCCAAGGACTTTAGGGCGCCTCGCACTGCGGACGGCGGCTGCCGAGGGCCAAAAGTAAACTTGCTTTGGCAGCGACCCGCGACCCGCTCCCTCCACTGGCTCTGTGAAGCTTGGTTAAACGAATACGCACCGACAATGCAGAGGTTTCCCGGCTCGGCTGCCTGACTTGCACAATGATTACACAGTTCTGGCGCCCAAGATCAGTACATTCTAGTCTCTTCTATTTCAGCCGGGCTCTGCGAATAGCCAATGAATGGAAAGGGAAAACACGAATTCAATTTATTATGTGGTTACTAAAGTGGCCCTTAGCCCATGAGCTCTCGGTGTGATCCATTTAGCTAAAAAAGATAAAAAGCAATCGAGGCTGTAAAAAGCAGTGACACCCACTGAAGCCCACCAGTAGCGGTCGGTGTCCAAGAATTGCTAAGGGCTGTGTGTGGAAGGAGAGACGACTGCTGACCAGGGGCTTCATGGGAGAATTCAGGCACACCAGTATCACTCCTCGGAGCTGAAAGATCACCAGGTGATAGATAGTTCAACAGAAGTGGGCAAAGCGGCTAGGCATACTGACATTTCCCACCGCATAAATCAAAGAGACTGGACGAGAATGGGTGCCAGAGATTGTGGAATACCAGCTAATTCTGCGGTTCACAGGAATTACTGAAAATTTTGGGCCAGAGGCTCCAATGACGATTGCATTTTGCATCTGACAGTATGAATCCCCTTGCAGAGAGACTAGCTGGAGGCAGAGATCTAATTATGAGAGGAATAAAACAATCCTATAACCGGTGAAGAAAGTCTGGATTCATAGTGGAGACTGAAGAAGACCTGCACCTGCTCTCCTGACTGATAAAGGCAAGGACTGAAGGCTGCTGTGGCTTTAGAGCTGTGGGCAGAACGATCCTTTCACCGGGGACGCCTAAGACCATCGGAAAATACAGATACTTACATTATGATTCATAACAGTAGCAAAATTACCGTTATGAAGCAGCAACGAAAGTAATTTTATGGTTGGGGTCACCACAACATGAGGAACTGTAGTAAAGGGTCTCAGCGTTAGGAAGGTTGAGAAGCACTGCCCTAGAGTCGGGGAAACTGGCACTGTTAACAGAGCTAGAGATACTGAGGAAGAGAAAAGAGAATGTGAAGATACCACAGATGCTCTTCAAGTTGAGGAAATTGTGGCAGGTGAAGATAACCAAGTTGATTCAAAAGTTCTGCTTGATTCATGAATTGTATGGTGACCCCTTCCTGACTGACTCTCCTCTAAAACTAGGGTACCCAGTATCTGATGTCGTACTCAGTAGATCTGAGCTCAGACAGAAACCTATGCATGGCACTATGTGTGCCAGGACCATTCTTGCTACATAGCAAGCATTTAGCATACTTTTTTTTTTTTTTTGATGTCCTAGCACAGAAACAGGTAAGACCCGTGGTGAAGCGGGGAAGTGAACAAGGTCAATGGCTAGCTGAACCTTAGGGGCTGGGGGTGTGGGTCAGCTGGTAGACTGCGTACCCCATATGCTTGAAACCCTGGCTGTATTTCCCAGCATCACATACGCCAGTTGTGGTAGTGGCTACCTTGTAATCCCAGTTCTCAGGAGGTAGAGGAAGAAGGATCAAAAGTTCAAGGTCATCTTCAGCTACAGGGCAAGTTCAAAGTCACCTGGACTACATGAGACCCCTATCTCTCCCTCCCTCCCTCTCTCTCTCTCTCTCTCTCTCTCTCTCTCTCTCTCTCTTCTTCCTTCCCTCCTCCCCTCTCTCTCTCACACACACACAGCTGAACCTTGGTGGCCAATACCCTAAAATTAGGGAATAAAGCAGAAGTATCAACCATACTAATGGAATACTACAAAAAACATCTGAACTAAAGTCATGAGGTTCAATTACCAGCACCCATATTGCAGCTTCTAACTTTCTGTCTCTAGTCTCAGAGTATCTAGTGCCATCTTCTGGTGGTACACAGCCATGGACATGCAGGCAAACCATATACATAAAAATAAAAAAATGAAAATTACAAACTAAGACACAATTAAAGAGTACATCTTTCTAAGAAGTCTTTTTAAGATGACACTCTGAGTGCATGTATGTAGATGACACTTACTCTGAGTGCATGTATATAGATGACACTTACTCTGAGTGCATGTATGTAGATGCACAGATGCTATAGCACAAACTGTGAAGGCCAGAGGACAACGTGCAGGTGTCAGGGACTGTAGGCCCCAACATAGAAACTATCTTTCCCTATCTGGACTGGTACGGAGGCGCGAGGAATAATCAGACACAGTTCACACAGTCATCACGGAAGGGCATCTCAGGCTTCCTCCATCCTGAAGATCTACCCGCGTTTATTCCACAAAACATCTTTTATCCCCCAGGTAAACCAAGGTGGAAGCTCATTAATATTCTCTTTCCGGGGGGGGGGGACATAGAGCTAGGAAAACACCTGCAACTTAGTCACCAGCTTTAGCAAACACCTCTTCCCAGGCGATCTATATTTTTAGCAAAGGAGAAAGGAGCAACACATCCTGGCCTTTGTTAGGGCTGTCTCACTTGTTAGGTAGGGTTGCATCTGTTTAGTAGCCAGTGCGCCTGCCTATAAATTATTTTATATGAATTATATGGGTCCACATGCAGGAATTAATTTTCTTCTCTAGTGATGTATGGCCTGGAGATTGAACTCAGGTTGTCAGGCTTGGTTGTCAGCAAGCACCTTTATCCACAGAGCCATCTCAGAAATCCTCAGTACATCTAAAATTCTTCAAAACGTGACATTTCCGGTAAAACACCACTCCCTAACTTCAAGGTTCTCTTTAACTACCCAATCAGCACTAACAGAGCTCACATCTAATTTGAATGGTGCAGTGGTTTGAACAAGAATGGGTCCCATAGATCATAGATTCCAATGCTTAGTCATCACAGAGTAGAACTCTTGCAAAGGATTAGGAAGTATGGTTTTGCTGGAAATAGGTTGTGGTCGTTTGAATAGGTATGCCCCCCCAGACTCATGTGTCTGAATGCTTTGCCCACAGAAAGTGGCACCATTGGGTGTGGCCTTTTGGAGGAAGTATCATTGTGTGGGCAGGCTTTGTTCAGTGCGGTACACAGTCCACTTCCTGCAGATCCAGGTGTAGAACTCTCAGCTGCCTCTCCAGCGCCATGTCCGCCTGCACGCTCCCGTGCTTCCCACCATGACAGTAATGGACTTAAACTCTGAACTGTGAGCAGCCCCAATTAAATGTTTTCCTTTAAGAGTTGCTGTGGTCATGGTCTCTTCATAGCAATAGAAACCCAATAGAAACGTGTCAATTAAGGGTGGGTTTTGAGGTTTCAAAAGTGCATGACAGGTCCAGTCAGTGTCTTTCTCCTCTCTGTAGATCAGAATGTAGCTCCTAGCTACCTCTCCAGCATTATGTCTGCCTGCCTGCCAGCCAGCCACCATGCTCCCTACCATGATGATAGACTAACCCTCTGAAGCTGTAAGCAAGCCCCAACTAAATGCTTTCCTTTATGAGTTCCCTGGGTCATGGTGTCTCCTCACAACAGAACAGAGACTAAGTCATTAGTACAGATCACAGGAGATACATGCTTTCTTATGGATCAGGCTTCCAAGTGAAATAAAAAATGTTCTTTTTTCTCTCTCTCTCTCTCAACAGGGGTTTCTCTGTAGCTTTGGAGCCTGTCCTGGAACTAGCTCTTGGGGACCAGGTTGACCTTGAACTCGCCGAGATCCTCTGCTTCCCGAGTGCTAGAATTAAAGGTGTGCGCCACCACTGTCCGGCTGAAATATTCTACTTTTACCCTCAGCCAGGGCTGTATAGTTAGGCTCTGTAGAAAAGACGAAACCCAAACGGTGTGTTGGCTCAGCTGAGAAAGCAGCTGCATTGACACTAGGGGCCCTGGCCCCCTGGAAAGCTCCTGATGGATGCTGTGACACAAGGGCCCCTGGCCCCCCGGAAAGCTCCTGATGGGTGCTGTCCCAGTCTCATCTGTGGATGTCCCTCCTAACACACCATAATTTTCTAAAACCCAGAGATGATACAGCGTTTCTTTTATTTGCTGGAGTTTCAATCAAGAACCACACTTCCTTCTGCCAACTGTTACCTCCTGAAAGTTTAACAAATAAGTGCTTGGATTGCCTTGAAGCCCAGACCACCCAGCCTCTTCAGCGGTCACACCAGTTACTCCATGCGCCTCACTGCTTAGTTGACAAGACTGCAAATGTGGCTACTTTGTAGATTATTCAATAACCACCCTAATGCATGTTACTGCTTGCTTATCAGTTTTAGTCTGGTAACTATACTTTTTAGTCCTTCTTTTGAATTTTTTTTTTTTTTTGAGATAGGGTCTTACTATGTAACCTTGGTTGGCCTGAAACTCACTACACAGACAAGGATGGCCTCCAACTCAGAAATCTACCTGCCTCTAGTCCCCATGTGCTAGAATTAAAAATGTGTGCCACCACACCCAATCTTTGGTTTTGTTTTTTAAACGAGTGTTTGCCTGAAATATGAACACACATAGTGTCCCTGGAGGTCCTAAAATATAGCCCTGGCTGACCCAGAGCTCGAGAGATCTGCCTGCTTCTGCCTCCTGAGTGCTGGGATTAAAACCATGTGACCAATTACTATAGATCTGAGAACTTTAGACTGTGTCACTTCCAAACATGACATCTAGAATAGTTCTCAGTAACACATGTTCTTTTTAGGCAAAATGGCCATGGTGTCCTTGAATAGTCTTTGGTGATGTCTGCATATAATTTTTATCTGTGGTTGACAAGGTATGCTTAGAAAAATTTCTTAAGAATAGACATGAATTATTATAGACTCTCAAAAACATGGTTTTCTTCTAAGGCTGTCATAGGAGCTTGGATTCATTCTAATTCACATTACAGGCAAAGCCTTGCTTTGAAAGGAGAAATGCCGAGATGCCACAGCAATAGAGCAGTCCTCCCCGACTATCATCACATACTTGAAACACATTACTTTCTTTTAAAACCAAATTATTATTGAAGAGTTTAAATAAATGGTTTATTTTAAAACAGTCTTACTATACAGTTCAGGATAGCCTCAAACTCACTACAGGCCTAGATTAGTCCTGAACTCATGGAGATCCTTCTGTCTTATCTTCCCAAGTGCTGGGGTTAGAGGCATGAACCACACATCTTTTAAACCCAACAACTAATAAGTTTCAGGTTGTTTTGATTTTTATAGCCTCACTATGTAGCCCAGGCTGGCCTCAAACTTGTATAATTCTGCCTCAGTTTTCTATGTGCTAGGATTATAGATATGTTCCACAAAAATGGTTTTTAAAGGAAATAAATCTTGTTCCAAATTGGGAAGTCCTTTCTTCTTTGACCCAGTAACTGAGAAAAGGACTGGTCCTTTACTACCCGCTGTGAAACCTGCAGATCTCAACCACCTTCAGAGCCCCAGTGGAACGAACTAATGTCTTCTTATGCTTATTTCCTAACCTTCTCTCCCGTCCTTCTGAGTTCAGAGCAGGCCAGCAGTAGGCAGAGGGAAGCACAGGGGGAGGCTCTGACAGCAGTGACTGTTCCTAGGGAAATGAGGCACAGGGACCACGGTACTGAGTTTTATTAAGGATCTCATTAAGGTTAAACCTCTAGGAATGAGGGAGTCCTAGTCAGAGGGCACGAAAGCCCAGGAAGCCTCCTCAGATCTCATAGTGAACCACCGGCTCAGGTTCTTTGGTAGGATCACCGCCTTTTTCCAGGTACAGATTATTGTAAGGGTATTGCTTCGGCCCCTAAGGAAGAAGACAAAAACCAAAAACCACATAGGTCAGCAAGAACAACAGCCAGCCAGCTAATACCTGACTACATCCCACTCTAGTTAACGATCATGCAGAGCAAATGGGTATACAGTAGCCTCTGGTCAGATCCAGCTGAGTTAAAATGGCAGAAGCAACGCTCCTTGCCCCTGCTCAACCCACAGCAGAGAAAGAGCCTAAATGGTAAGAGAAGTGGTGCCTGCCCTGCAAGTGAGAGGTTGGGGGGGGGGGGGGCGGGGGGCGGGGAGTCCGAGCCAATGCTTTCCAAATGAGACGACGCATCCATCCATCCTATTCTCTCTCGGGGTTGAGACAGACTCAATCTCCTTTAAGTCACTCAGCCTCTAATGGTTCCACCACTAAAGTGGCCTAGCAAATGAGGCGTGCAGGAGCTGCGGTGGGGGAAAGCGCAGAGGAGACACGGCTGGGACATGCTTTAGGAGCTGCTGGCTTTACCAACAAACAGCTGCCAGAGAACACAGCTCAAAGGGAGGAGAGAAGGGTGACGTGCTTACAGAACTGAAAAATAGAAGAGCCACACTGTTCCGCGCTCTCCTGAAGTGAAGTTAGTGCTCACCACAGCACCACATGCTCTCCAGCAAAGAGTCCCTGAGGCTCGGCAAGAAGGCTCGTGTCAGTGCGCACAGCCATCCAGCTACCTCCAGGACATTATTTCTGTGGAGGTAGCACCAGGCCGTTGACTGCACACACGGCAGCTTCCCTGCATTTGCCTCTCTCTCCAACATACCCTGGAGACTACTCCCAGGTTAATCTTCCTAAGAACGCGGCCCTCATCATGTCAGTCTTCCAGTCAAAACCCAAAAGCAGCTCCCTAGTACCAGAGGCGGCCCAGGACATCCCTGCACCCCACCCCCTAGACCCCATCCCCTGGCACAGTCTACATCCAGTACAGAGCAGAGGTTGCATAAATATTTGTTCAGTTAATGCACCACTGTCATCAGGTTCAAATCCTCAGCTATGCAATAAAAGCTGCCCAATGGAACTAGTCAATTCACCTCACAGTGTTTTTAGCATAGTGATCTTCAATTCTAAATGCATTTTATAATTACCTAGAGATTGTTGAAAATATTGATTCTAGAACACTATTGTGGAGCCAAAGAATTAGAGCTTCCAAGAACCAGGCCTGAGGAATACGAATGTATTGTAGTTCTCTAGGAAACTCACATAGCTGGTTATTTAGGAACTGTTTCTTTTTTTAATGGCTGGTTTAAATTTTTGAATATTTCAAATTACATTTGATTATTTAATATGTAGGTATGTGGGTACACTCTTGCCATGGCACTCACGCAGAAGTCAGAGCGCAACTCACAGGAGTTAATTCTCTCTTTTACTATGTGGGTCCCAGGGATTGAACTCAGGTCAGTAGGCTTGGAGCCTGGTGCCTTTACCCACTGTGCCATTTCATTGGCCCTATTTCTATATAACACCTAACTCACCATCCTTCCTCCTCCGACTGTTCTCGTTTATCCCTCATGGTTTCTCTGACTTCCCCACCACCCAAATCCTATTTTTGTTGTTGCTGTTGTGTTTTGTTTTTAGCCTCTAGTTTCTCACCCTACTCTGTGCATTTACTATAGGCATACATATACAAACCATGCCAGGCTCTCACATAGATGTTCAAATGATGCTCATCATGTCTTTTAGCTACAACTTCTTAAAGCTTCTTTTAAGCTGGAAAGTATATTCTCTATGTCCATTGAATTCTTTGAAACAGGACTGTCTATGCTTACCATTGACAACTATTTCTAGTAGCCTTCAGAAAGTGCCCTTCATGTGTCCACGACAGGATAAGGTTCCGGCTCTAGACTCTGCCTTGAAAGGCCGTTCACTAAAATATAAGGATAACTCCCATTGTCAAATGGAACTCTGAAGATTAGCTTCCACATTCTCATCCACTGTTTAGTGCTAACATCTGTCTTTCAATTAGACTGATCCACGGTGAGCAGGGGTAGAGCAGTGCTTTGCTGCTTCGAAGGGTTACTGCCCTTCATCTTCCTATTTTCTAAAACTTGAGGAAGCCAAACTCGGTATTGGCTCATTTCCTACTCCAGAGACTTCACACCCTCAGCAAAGGAGGAAGATCAGATAAGTTTTGGGGAATCCATAAAATACTCACCACAGGCTGGTAGGAAGGGAAAGTATCCCCAACCCAGAACATGAAAACCATGAAGGCCACGAAGCCGAAGAGATGTTTACACATGACATCCCAAGAAACAGGTGTAGGGGATGTGTCCACACGATTCCTGATATACATGTCTAGGTCCCAGTGGATCTGTGGCAGAAAGGCATTTAACCATTACAAACTACTTCCTGCAAGCAGGTGTGCTGGCTAGCCTTATGTCAACTTGATACAACCTAGAGTTATCTAAAAGATGGGAATCTCAAATGACCCTGGGCTGGTGGTCCTGGGTTCTATGAGAGAGCAGGCCAAGGAAGTCATGGGGAGCAAGTCAGTAAGCAGCACCCCTCCAAGGCCTCTGCATCAGCTCCTGCCTCTGGGATACTGTTTCGAGTTCCTGTCCTGGCTTACTTTGATGATGAACAGTGCTGAAGAAGTATAGGCCAAATGAACCTTTTCCTTCCCAGGTTGCTTTTTGGTTATGGTGTTGCATCACAGCATTAGAAACCCTAACTAAGACAGCAGGCAATCTAGAACGGCCAGAGCCCAACATAGGGCTTAACAGAACCGTTCCACTTCCTGGGAGCAATATTCTGAGAGCCAGGTCCAAGACACAGAGCCAGCAAAGATGAATGCTGGCTTCACCAAAGGTAGCTCAAGCATGGCATGCGCAATGTTCACAGTACACAGGACTCTGGGATTTTCTGTCCGTTCCATCCCATATGCCATACGTAGAACTTCGGGTCTCACGTCCCCGGACATTGCTTCCTTGAGCAGAAAAGTTTAGCAAAAAAAAGTACTACATGAACTAAAGAGAGTCCTGGCAAACTTAAGGACACGGAGAGAAAGCGAAATGGGCAATGGTTTTCTCACCGTTTCGCCCCAGTTCAACCGCAGGTCGGGGTGGTCCCATTCATACCATGGATCCCTCTCCTGCTGTGAGCGGTCAGGGAGCTTCGGGTAGTCGCCACGCCTAAGGGACAGACAGCAAGAACTTCTGGAAAGGGCTGTGAGAAGTCACTGACAATTCAGAGCCTTCATCTCAAAGATCAGAAACAAAGCGATGGCTATAACCACTTCACTTAAGGATAGAAGAACACACCCCAACTCAAGATCTCAAGTTCTAGTACTAATAAAAGAACAAAAAAAGGTTCAAGCTACAATTAGAGGTTATGTTAAATTCTGAAACGACATGGCCTTATCCTCTTTTACAGAGAAAAGCCACACAACTCTATAATTAGGATTAAAAGAGAATTTTAGCAATCAATTATTCCATTCCTTCATCAGACAGGCTCTAAATACAAAGCCATCCACATTTGTTGGAATAAAAACTAAAAAAGGGTATGCATTAGAAAAGCCTTTTTTTCTCCATGGTTACTGTGTTTCTTTTCTTTCTTTCTTTCTTTCTTTCTTTTCTTTCTTTTTTTTTTTTTTTTTGGACTGGGTTTCTCTGTAGCTTTGGAGCTGTCCTGGAACTAGTTCTTGTAGACCAGGCTGGCTTTGAACTCACAGAGACCCGTCTGCCTCTGTCTCCCGAGTGCTGGGATGAAAGGCGCGCACCACCACTGCCCAGCACTACTATGTTTCTGAATCACAAGTTGATATACAGTCTCATGCTTTAAACGCTCGTAGGAGGTCTTGTTTAGCTGGGTTCTACAAATGCATGTTCACAGACTACTAGTCAGGCTGTTCCTGTTCACAACACAATAAGAAAGAAAGAGAAAGGAAAGAAAGAAAGAAAGAAAGAAAGAAAGAAAGAAAGAAAGAAAGAAAGAAGGAAAGGAAGAAAGAAAGAAAGAAGAAAATGGAAGAGAAGGAAGGTAGGTAACTGGACACATGTCAAAGAAACTGACAGGGAAGCAAGAACAAGAGGTGCTAAAAGGAGAAATTCTAACACAGGAAGTGAGAGTGATGTTTAACCAGTATACATAATTAACCACGCTACATGGACACAGGGGCTGAAGGGACTTACACCAACCGGAGAATGAAGGTTGACGTTTAATTTCCTTAACAGTTGATTCGATTTTCACATCTCTAACGTCAAAAAACGTCATTTTTGATGAGACATATATAAATACCGTGTACACCACCCAGGATAAGGTTCTCGTGACAGGAGTACAGCTTCAGCCTGATCACGTGCCAAGCTGACAGCACCTGAGCCCAGCAGATGCTCAATCTAAACGAAACCCAGTGCTCTGGATGGAGCCAAGGAAGAATTTTGCTATTCTGAAGTCCTCGAGGGAGGCATTAAAACCTCGGCTTTCCCATTTGAGGAAACAGCCCGAGCCAAGGAAAAAATTGAAGTCCTCTCGGCTGCAGCTGCTCACTCACCCACTCCCACCTTCCCCCACCAAGCAAAGCACCCACGCCCATGACTCTGACGGGGTCAAAAGCAGGTTCGAGAGAAAACGTCAGAGTCGCACCACCCAATCCAAAGGTCTTCACCCATCACTGTCCCTAAAGCGAGTAGACACCCCCCCCCCACCTCACCCCATGCCATCATCCGGGTACGGCTCGTAGTCTTCCACGCGCATATTATACTTCTTGGCGGCCGCGGCGCGTTCCTCTGGAGTCCTAGGATACCGCCCTGGCAGCATGTCCTTGGTCATATGGAAGGCTGGACGCAGAGGGATGCATGTCAGAGGGACACGGTGCTCTAGTCACCCAGAAGGCCGCATTGATTTCAGAGGTCGGAGCTCCGCACTCTGCCGGACCACTGCAACCCTCCATCACCTCTCCTGGACACACTAATTCACCTGCCCCCCGGCCGGTATACCACCGCCACCGTCCCAAGGATGCCCCCTCCCGGGACAGCAAACATCAGGCACCCCCTTCCCACACCGGCGTCACGCGCGTTCTTGCGGACCTCTCCATGACCCCAGTGGCACCATGCGGCGGGTTGCCCTTTGCAGCCACCGGACTCCCAGGGCTGCAGCCCCGGGCGCCGCCATCTTCACCTTCGCTGCCGTTCACCCTGCACATGCGCAAAGGCGAGTCACGGTGGCTGAGCGGGGCCAAACGCGACCGCTGAAACCGGCGCAGAGGTCTCCAGGGTCAAGCTGGGCGGGCTTTAAATACGTTGGTTCTACCTGGGCGGGGAGCGGACGGCAAGGAGAGAAATCAAAGCTATTTCTTATTTGGTATTTCAAGTCATGGTGTTTCGCCTTCAGGTCACTGATGTCCTTTCAGACATCCCACCGAACATCTCAGACAACTGACCAAAGTAAAATCAGCTACTCTTTCCTCAAATTGCTTGCCTCCCACCACTCTCCCTACTGACGTTTCGCCTTCTGTCATCACAGGTCATCATCACACGTAGTCGTTTTTCAAATTTAGCTCTTAATTTTGTTTGAGCCTCCAAATCGGTTGACGTCTTTCCTTAGCTACTCGGAGTTAGTTTTAGTTTCAATTCATCTAAACGTCCCAATCGTATAAAACCAAGCCTCTTACCAGAGGCAGCTCTCCTGACACTGCCCAAACGCTCCCATTTGCCGGGAAAACCAGATTTCAACCGAACACAATTAACAAAACTCTAACACAATAGACTGGGAGACAAGTTTGCATATTATTGAGTTTTTGTTTTACTTACACAAGTAGGGTTTGAATATCTTACGCATTATGAGGACGCACATATTTCTATCAACTCTTAGGATAAAATCACTGGACTAGAAGCGGTTCTTTTTTTTTGAATATTTATTTATTTGTTTATTATGTATACAGTATTCTGTCTGCAGGCCAGAAGAGGGCACCAGGCCTCATTACAGATGGTTGTGAGCCACCATGTGGTTGCTGGGAATTGAACTCAGGACCTTTGGAAGAGCAGGCAATGCTCTTAACCACTGAGCCATCTCTCCAGCCCCCTAGAATTGGTTCTTAACTGTATACTAGAGCAACAAATACAGACAGTGTAGTATCCAATGTATAAATCTGAGAAGGATTAATGTAGTGCAGTTTGTCCTCTTGTAGAACTGCTAGACATCACCAGAATTAATTTGATAACGTCTGCATTTAACTCATACATAGCAAGCCCTGATGTCATGTGGTTCAAGAAACAAAACTGGTCTAAATTATTTGTTTAGGATATCATTTATATACAATATAATTTATTCTTTTTTAAAAGAAAGTTAAGTGCATGGGTGTTTTGTTTCCATGTGTATTTGTGTACCACATGCTGGAGGAGGTCAAAAAGGGCATCAGATGCCCCTAGAACTGGAGTTAGTAGGATCCAGACTCACAGTGGATGGTTGACCCTCCTGTGGGTGCTGGGAATTGAACACTGGTCCTGCATCCTTGGTTATCTGGAAGAGCAGTCAGTACATTTAACCTCTGAGACATCTCTCCAGCCCCACAAAGTACTCTAATTTTTTTCTTTTTTTCCCAGCAGATTATTTTTTATTACTTTAGAAATAATACCAACCAAAATTTCCATTTCCTCCCACTTCACTCCCACTCCCCCAATCCCCTTCCCCCTCCAGTCCTAAGAGAAACAAAGTACTCTTCTAAAGAACATGACAAGAGCCCAGCGAAGGTGGTGCATGCCTTTAATCCCAGCACTTGGGAGGCAGAGGCAGGCGAATCTCTGTGAGTTCGAGGCCAGGATGGTCTACAAGAGCTAGTTCCAGGACAGGAACCAAAGCTACAGAGAAACATATCTCCAAAACAAAACAAAACAAAAACGAAAACAAAAAACACAACAAGCCTCACCTGATGGTGTAAGACTTTGGTAATATTAACACTTGAGATGTAAAGGCAGAACAGTCAAGAGTTCAAATTTAGCCTGAGCTACATAATGAATTGAAGGCAAATCTGGGCTACTCTGTCTCAAAAACAAAGGTGTATGATGACTTTTAATGCACATCACAAAGGTATGTAACCATCTCTTCTGTCTAATTCTAAAACGTTTTGTCGCTCCCCCAGAAAAATCTCATACCTGTTAACTTATTTCCTCTACTTCCACACATTGGCAACCACTAACCTACTTTTTGTTTCTATGCTTCTGCCTAATCGGTATATTTATAGAAATGCAATCTTACAATATGTGGCCTACTTTCACATAATGTGAGTCTTGTGTAAATATAAAACACTTTACACAATTAATGAACATTTGGGTTGTTTCCACTTTGGGGCTATTGTGAATAATGTTTCTGTAAGTATTCTTGTACCATTTTTTTTTCTGTGAGCTTACATAGTATATTTTCTTTTTTCTTGTTTTTATGAATTTGTTTTCCTCTTTGGTCTTGTTCAGTGGATTTTTGGGGCAAGGTCTCACTCTGAAACAGCCTGTCGTTGAACTCACTCTGAAGCCCTGAATGGCCTCCTGCCCTGGCCGACCAAGTGCTGGATTACAGGGATGAACCATCACACCAAGTTTGGAGTACATTTTCAATGCTCTCGGCAATGTCCTAAGATTAGATTTGCACACTCACAGGATGTCTTGTATGGCTCCTTTTCTGAAAAACTCCCAGCTGACTTTTCAAAGAAGTTGCACGATTTCCCATCCCCAGCCCACGGTAGCTGGGGCTCCCCAGTGTCTTTTTGTCCCCATCAACACTTACTACGGTCTTTTCTGTTGTAACCAGGCTTGTGGGTGTGGATAGCATCTTTCTTGCTCTGTTCCGGGAGTGGGAACTTCTAATAAGGGTTGAGATCTATCTTTTATAGTTCTGGATTCTGAGAGATCCAAGGTTGAGGGTCCACACCTGGTGATTGTCTCCTGATATGTCATTCACTGGCAAAAGGCAGAAGGTGAAGGACCAGAGATCACATGCAAAAGTCTCAAGTTCTTTTATATTAAGGATAGCTCATTCATGAAGGTGGTTGTCTCGTGACCTGAACTCCCCCCACTAGGCTTTGCTTCTCAATACTTGGGGGTTAAATTTCCAATACATACTTTTTAGAGCAATACAAGCAAATGATAGCAGGGCGGTGGTGGCATGTGCCTTTCTCTTGTGGAGACAGTCTCATGTAGACCATACTTCCCTTGAACTTAATATATACCTGAGGATGATCTCGAATTTCTGATCCTCCTGCCTCTACCTCCAAAGCACTCTGGGGTCTTGGGCATGCACTACCATGTCTGGTTCATATGGTGTTCGGCAAGAAACCCAGGACTTGGCATGTGCTAGCAAGTACTCTACTGACTGAAATATATCACCAGAGGCAGACAGATCTCTCCAGGCCAGGCCAGTATGGTCTATAGAGAGAGTTCTAAGAAAGTCAGGGCTACAATAAACCCTGTCTCCAAACAAAACAACAAAACCACCACCAGCAACAGCAGCAAACGGGGTGGGGGGAGCAATAGGTTAATCTTCAATTTGATGGCATTTGGAATTAACTGTAAACAAATTTCTGGACATCTCTGGAGTTTTCCAGATTAAGGCAATTGAGGTGGGGCCTGTCCTAAAAGCACTGTTCCATGGGCTGGGTTGCAGACTAAATAAAAAGGAGAAAGGGAGCTGACTGACAGCTTTTATCACACTCTGCTTCTTGACAGTGGGTGCATTGTAACCAGCTCTCTCAAGCAGCTGCCGCCATGACTTTTCTGCCATGATGGCCTGGCATCAAATTCTACAAACTCTAAGTGAAAAGAAAGCCTTAAATTGTTATTGATAGGTTTTTTTTTGTCTCAGCAACAGGTAAAATAACTAATACAGGAAGAAAGAATTATTGGAAACAGTAAAAAGAGCATATGCTATGCTAATGTGAACTGGTAGACTGTGTAAGAGGGGCCCAAGAATCCTCTTGCTCTACCTCCTCCAAAGTGCTTGAGAGTATTGGCATGTGCCATCACACCTGGTGGGAATCCCCTTTCTGCTCTCCTCCAAGACTTGAATTTCATTTATATGTACCTTGTTCTGTTCTTTGCCCAGGGGAAAGAAATAAGCAAACCATGTTTGCACAAATGATTCGTTTATTTCTTGAGCACAGAAATCCTTGTGTCTCTTCAGATAGTTCCTTCTGCAACAAATTGTCCTCCCCTGAGCATCTTTTCATGTGCGTTTCGGTAATGACAGCTCTTCTCTGGAGAAATGCTCATTCAAGGCTTTATTTTTAACTGGGGTTTCTTTTTCATTGTTGAGTCTTAAGAGTTCTTTATGGACTCAGATGTAGTTTCCTTATGAAATATATGATCTGTAACTATTTTTCCTATTTTGTAAACACAGTCTTTCTTGAGATAGAATCTCAGTTAGACCAGGCGACTCTTGAACTTGGTATATACCTGAGGATGATCTTGAATTTCTGATTCTCCTGTCTCTACCTCCAAAGCACTGGGGTTTTAGGCATGCACCACCATGGCTGGCTCATCTAGTTCTCGACATCAAACCCAGGACTTGGTGCGTGCTAGCAAGTACTCTACCAACTGAGATATAGCATCGTTCCTGTCTTTTGGATGATGTCCTTTGGAACTCTGCTTTTATCATGAAAACTATCATGTTAAAGTCTATCAAAAGCTTCTACTATGAATGTTGAGATGACCTTGTGCTAATTTTCTTCTATTAATATGTTACATTGATTAACATTTCAAATGTTAAATAAACCGAGCATTCCAAATATAAGTTCCATTTAGTTATGGTGCCTAAACCTTTTGTATGGTACTACGTATGTTTTGCTGGGAACTTTTGTGTGTGTGTTCATATGGGTTATTGATCAGCTTTTCTTTAGCTGTCTTTATCTCATTTTGATATTTGAGTAATGCTGGTCTCATAGAGTGAATTTGGAAGTCTTCCTCCTCTGTTTCTGGGGATTGTTGTTAATTTGCTTTTAAGTGTTTGGTAGGATTCATCAATGAATCCATATTGTTTTAGGCTTTTCAATACAGGATTTTAAATTTTTTTCCAAATGTAGTTTTGATATGGGTCCTGTTATATTTTTCTATTTATTTTTGAATCTGTTATTATAGTTTGTGCTTTTACAGGAATTCCTCAATTTCATCTAGATTCTCTATTTTTTAATTACACTTGTTTATAGTATTTTATATGTTCCTTTTTATATTTGTAAAATCTGTATTATGATCCTGCATTCATTCCTGATTTTAGTGATATGAACTTCCAGGTCTGGTTTATTTTTAATTTCTACTGTTATAAATTGGTGTATTTGAAAAAATTCAAATATTGCAGGTAAAATCTTGACTGCTGCCAAACCTGTTCATGGAAATAACTCTGTTACCAGTTGGTTATATCACAGTTACTATGCAATATCATTATATAATTAGACAGTGTATTAATTTCTATTGCTGCATATTAAGTTAAAGTTTGTTTTAGTGTTCTTTAAACAAGTCATAAATTAGTAGCCCAAACAATACCAAATTATTATCTCACATTCCCAGGGGCTCACTACTCTGAAATCAGGGTGTTTCCTATGTCATCTGAGGCTCTGTATATAAGCATGGAAGTTATTGACAGAATTCAATTATTTGAATTTATAAGACGATGTTTCCACTTTTTTGTTAGTCTTTCTCAGCTTGTAAAGAACTTACCATATATGGTCCTTCAAGGCAAACCAGAGAGCATGTGCTATGGCTTCAAATTTTCAAGACTTCTTGCCTAGATTTAAAGAGCTAGAGAGATTTCAGTCCTATTCAAGATAAGTCTCCATAATGTCACCAAATTACAGGAGCACTACTCTGTCACATTCACAGGTTCAGCTGTCACTTTAAGGGAGAGACTTAAATAGGACATGTAAACGGTGGGGTGCAAATCATGGCTTCTGAGAGGCATACATTAGAACTATCTAGTAAGCAAGCAAAGCAATTGGTATGGTCTTTTATAACCAGTATACATTGTTTAAAAATGTGGATGTCTGTGGTTGAATATCATTGGTCTCATTGCAAGCATATATTTAAGTAGGAGAGATGGTTACATATTCAGAAAACTCAGGTGATACTAAACTAAAGAATTCTTCCTTCTAAAGAGATAGTGACTTGCCTTGTTGCCTAGGCTGGTTCTGAACTCTTGAATTCAAATGATCTTCCTTCCTGCTTCAGCCTCTGGAGTAGCTAGAACTATAAGCCCTTGGTCTTCCCTTGATTCTGAATGAATTCAGCTTGCCATTTATCATACCCAAGATCTATGTGAAAATTGATTTTTCTCGTGATTCCTTAAGTGGGTCTAACGTTGGCTTCTCTCGGCACTCATGAGAGCAAAGTTTAAAGCTTAATTATATTTGCCTATGTAAGCTTGAGCATGCCCAGGCAGCGATATTTTGTACTATTTTTAATATTTTGTTAATTATTTGTTAGTTCCTTTTCTGAGGGAATAAGGAGAACGGCTGAGTGGAGCCCAGGCTGTAGTGCTGCAGGTCACCGTTAGGGAGAGCTCCTTCAACCTAGGGCCCCACCTTCTTAAAGGCTCTGGACAGGTTTCTCTTGCAGTTTGTCTCTAGTGGTGTACGCTGTGGTTGCTTCCGGAAAGGGCGGAACTTCCGCTTCCGGCGGGGCCGTCCCTAGAGCAGAGATGGCGGCGACGGTGGCCGAAGATGCGGCCTCTGGCTCTGGAGAGCCCCGGGAAGAGGCGGGAGCTCCGGGCCCCGCCTGGGATGAGTCCCAACTGCGAAGTTACAGCTTCCCGACCCGGCCTATCCCACGTCTGAGCCAGAGTGACCCTCGGGCGGAAGAGCTCATCGAAAATGAGGTGGGGGGCGGGGCTGCTGCTGAAGGGGTGGAGGAAGGGACCCAGTTAGGGGGAGAGCTGGGAAACTGACCGGGTTGTGGACTGAGACTTCTGGGGCGGGAAAGAGAGATGGTGTGTCAGGAGTGCTCGGTAGGAGAAATTGTTGGGAATTTGACAAGTACAAATATCGTCGGAAAGAAATGATTAGCTCCTTGGAATCACTTGGTTGATCTTTTTCTGGTGTTTTTGCTTAGGAGCCTGTGGTGCTGACCGACACAAACCTTGTGTATCCTGCTCTGAAGTGGGACCTAGAATACCTGCAGGAGAATATAGGCAACGGGGATTTCTCTGTGTACAGTGCCAGCACCCATAAATTCTTATACTATGATGAAAAGAAGATGGCTAATTTCCAGAACTTTAAGCCAAGGTCCAACAGGGAGGAAATTAAATTTCATGAGTTTGTTGAGAAGCTACAGGACATACAGCAGCGGGGAGGAGAAGAGCGGTAAGTTGCCCAGTCGGTAGAAGTAGGGCATCCACTTTCCTGTACTGGTTTGAAGGTGTGGTGGAATTGGGTAAGAAGAGATTGGCATTGCCAACGTCTGTGTTCCATTACTAACGAATGAATATTCCTCTTTACTATCCTGTAAGGGCCTTGAGTTCTTGGTGGTTCTTTCTAGAAGCTTGAGGGATGAGAATATTGTTAGCCTTGAACTGTGAATCTAATTTCCTATCTTAGGTAGTGAGAGTGACAGTTGCCTTGCAGCGTCAATAGGATGAAAGAAAGGCTTGACTATGTCTAGGCAGAAAGTTTAAAAAGGCGGAAGGTGTATATCCTGTTGGAAGTAAGAAGTCATTGTATGGGTGTTTGTTTTTAGTTGTTTTGGGTTTTGGTTTGGTTTTGGGGGGTGGGGCAGGCTTTCACTCTATATCTCAGGCTGGCCTGGAACTTGCCATATAGACCAGACTGACCTCAAACTCACCAAGATTCTTCTGCCTCTGCCTTGACTGCTGGGATTAAAGGCGTGTATGGGTGTTTGCACGTATGTATGTCTTGTGCCCTGTGTATATTCAGTGCCCATAGAGAAGAAGGTACCCTATTCTTTGCAAATGGAAAAACAGACAATTGTTAACTGTCATGTGGGTTCTGGGAAGTGAACCCCAGACCTCCCTGCAGGAGCTCTTACCTGCTGAACCATGTCTCCAGCCCCTTCTGACTTTTTTTTTTTAATTTTATTTATTTTTATTTTATGTATGAGTACCTTGCCTGTATACCTGCAGCCAGAAGAGAGAATCAGGTCCCATTGTAGATGGGTGTGAGCCACCATGTGGGTGCTGGGAATTGAACTCAGTACTCTGAACCACTGAGCCATCTCTCCCGCCCTACTTCTGACTTTTAACACACACACATCCAGAGAGACAGAGACAGAGAAACAATAATTCTATGTTAGATTTAGCCTGAAATTGACAGTTTGCAGTCTCAGTTCTAGAATACTGTCTGGGGACAGTTCATGCTGAACAGTCCAGTATTTGGTATGGATTGGGGCTAAGGGATATCAGGATCTTTTAGTATTGGGAAGATCAGATCCCAAAAATCACTTGGAAGAGTGCTTCTTTCTTCCTCTTTGTTTTTATTTCCACTTCTGAGGGCAGCCCAGTTATGTAGTTTCCAGTCAGTCCCACAGTGTAAAATTGCCCCTGGAGAATTTCTTTTGTTGAGTACTTGATGGTGCATGACTGTCCTGCTTTTGGCCATGTCTGGAGTTCTCTAGAGTCCCCTATCTTGGTTCTCTTCCTGACTTCCTGTCAGCAGTATGTACCTAAGTGAATAGATTTTAAATGTCTGGGCCAGTGAGTAAAGGTTCTAGGTTCCAAGTCTGTCAGCTTGAGTTTATTCCCAAGACCTGCATGGTGGAAGACGAGAACTGAGTCCCACAAAGTGTCCTCTGACCTCCACATGTATCCTGTGAGATATTTGAGCTTTATTATTAAGTTGTAATAGGGATGTTGTTTATCTTCATTTTTGAAAGTGTCTCTAGCTCTCTAGCTCTTTCTTTTTTGGTAGGTATGTATGTTATAGCCAGACATGGTGGTCCATGTCATAATCACAGCACTCAGGAGGTAGAGGCAGAAAAATAAGGAATTAAAGGCCAGGCTCTGTTATTGTGAGAGAGTCTTGAAGGTTCCTTATAGATAGCTTTTCCAAGTTCCTGAAATTTCTAATTAGTTTCACCTTAATGGTTAGGTAGGATTTAAGGCAGGGAAGTCCTTATCTTTCACTCTCAGACAAGTTTGTCAACGGTGGCGTCATCTTCTTGAGTCTCGGACCCAAATTGCCCCAGTAGTTACAATATGAAATTTTGCAGTTGGATTTAACAAAGGGCAAAACAGGGTAACGTGGAGTGTTTCTTTTTTTTTTTTAATATTTATTTATTTATTTATTTATTTATTATGTATACAATATTCTGTCTGTGTGTATGTCTGCAGGCTAGAAGAGGGCGCCAGACCTCATTACAGATGGTTGTGAACCACCATGTGGTTGCTGGGAATTGAACTCAGGACCTTTGGAAGAGCAGGCAATGCTCTTAACCACTGAGCCATCTCTCCAGCCCCGTGGAGTGTTTCTTATATACTTGGAGGCAACACAAGTTCCTCTGTGGGCATTTCATTGGTCAAAGCAAGTTAAATAAGACTATGGGACCAAAGAGTTAACTTTCCACAAGGAAGGCCTGGTGAGCAGTTAGGATCAGCCACAGTGACCATCAAGGAGAGTCTGGAGGAAGGCCGATTCATCATGACTGTGTGGATGGGCTTCCAGGAAGCTAAATTGTGAGACTTTGCCTGTGTATGCACATTCTTAAATGAATCTGTACTGTGACCCAGGAGGTTAAGACTCTCAACTCTAAAGAACTTGTTGTGGAGCAGAGCTCAGACAGGGAGCAAGAATTCCTCTCTGTGAATCCGCATTAAAGTCCTGCATGACTACAGTCGTTCTCTTTTGAGAATGCTAGTGACAGACTGGGTTCCAGACATGGGGGTTATACTAGGGATCGAGCTCATGGACTGATGGAATTTCTTTGCTTGGGGAATGTAGGTTGTATCTGCAGCAAACGCTCAATGACACTGTGGGGAGGAAGATCGTAATGGACTTCCTGGGTTTTAACTGGAACTGGATTAATAAGCAACAAGGGAAGCGTGGCTGGGGGCAGCTGACCTCTAACCTGCTGCTCATTGGCATGGAAGGTAAGAGTCTTCTGAAAGCATAGCGTCACATCGTGCAGATGTGAGTGTTGACCCTCCACTTATTAGCTCCATGACGTTGAACAAGTCACTAAACTTTTTAAAGTTGCAGCTCCCTCATCTGCTGAAGAACAAGATCTTACAAATGGCTACCACAATTAAATGAGATAATGTGTATTTTAGTCTCTTGGGTAGTGTCACACAATCTTAAGTAAGTTCTTTCCCTTTCTTGCCAGGTGGTTTGGCAAATGCCTTGAATCCCAACACTTGGAAGCAGAGGCAGGCAGATCTCTGTGAGTTCTGGCCAGCCTGGTCTACAGAGCGAGTTTCAGGACAGCCAGGACTACACAGAGAAACCCTGTCTAGGGGGAAAAAAAATCTTTTTCTTTCTTAGTTGCTGTGTGAGCACAGACACTAAGTTAGTGAGGCCTCCTTGAAACGTCACTGTGTTCCACTGCTCTTCAGTGTAATGAAGAGTTTGTTTGTTTGTTTCAGTAAAAATGGAAACTTTTTTTTAAAAGACGGGGCCTCACTGTGTTCCTCTGGCTGTCCTGGAACTCACTCTGTAGACCAAGGTGGTCTCTAGCTCACAGAGTTTCACCTGCTTCTGCTTCCTGAGTGCTGGGATTAAAGACGTGTGCCACCATGCCTGGCAGAAACTTTTCTAATATGGTAAAACCTTATCTCTTAAATACACTTTTATGAGTTCAAAGTTGGAAGAATATAAGTAGGTTTTTGACCTTCCTTTATTCCCAGTTTCTCAGGTTCCCTCCCGAGAGGCTCTTCATGGTTTACTTCATGGTTTGCGTGCCTTGCTGGAGATTTTATATGTGCATAGCTAAATGTGTTCTGAGTTTTTTAATGGTTTTTAAACGGCTGAGCTGCCTCTCTAGCCCCCTTGTTTTTTGTTTTCAGTAGAAAGAAGTGTCTAAGTGCTGTTCAGGAGAAGGAACCCTGCTTGCAGGGCACGGTTATTATTCATTTCCAGCACCATCAACAGCTGTGTCATAAGTGGTGGGTGAACTTCGTTGAACAAAGAGGCAGAATAACTATTGGATATTCCTGACCTAAAATGAGCCCTCAGTCTTCCTTCATTGCTGTTTCCTCTGGTTTGAATGGTTGCTAACATGGTAACCAGGTTTCCCACGTGCAGCTTATGAATTGACACTTATCTGTTCCTTTAAAACCAAGTTTTGGCTTTGCAGAAGGAACACAGTTCTGGTTTCCTTGATTGTGGGTTAATCTCATTGCTTTCCTTTCCTGAGACCAGGTGCAGGGAAGCAGATGCCCCGGTAGAGATGCGAGGGCTTTTGTTTGAGGATGTGCTTGGACTCTCAGTGGTGGGAAGACAGCTGTTTTGGCTTATTTGGCTGTCCTCCAGGATGTTTTGTTTTGTTTGTGACAGGTTATATACCCCAGGTGTACTGTGAGTTTACTGTGTAGCTCAGGGTAGCTCACAGCCACAGCAACTCTTCTGCCCAGCCTCCCTGGTGCTAGGGTTATGGTGTGTACTACCATGTCCATCTGGGAATGTTCTCTAAACTCAGAGATTGTCAGAGTATACAGATGTGACCCTAGTTATACAGGCATAGATGGACTGTGCGTTAGGACAGAACTAATTCAAGGTAGCAGTATATGTACTTGTGTGCACACATTTAAATTTGTAGTGCTGAGCATTGAACATAGGCCTGTGCTTGCTGGGCAAGTGCTGCACCACTGAGCTGTCCCAGCCATTTAAAAAACATTTTCATGTTGAATCAGAGTCTCACTAAGTTGTCCATGCTGGCCTTGAAATTCTGATATCCCTGCATAAGACTCTTAAGCAGTGGGAATTACAGGCCTGCACTCCAAGGCCTTGCCAAGGTGACATTCTAAGCAGTCTCTCTTAAATTCTACAACTCTTTCTTCAGTAATTTAGTAATCTTTCTCTCATCAAGAGTCAGCAGCCTCAGTGAGCCCCAGTGTTGCTCTGAGCGATGCTGCATCCCGTAGGTGTTGGTGAAGTGAGAACAGCAGTTGAGAATCTTTGGGCTCCGGAAGAGCTCCCTGAAGCAAGGGCATATTCTTAGAACCCAGAGTGACTCGTTAGCAGCTCAGAGTAGATCGTGTGCACTGGTGGCACCAGTCATGTCTGTCGTTTCTCACTGTTTTGCTGCCTTTGGATTCTTGCCATAGTCAGGAGGAGTGCAAGCTTGTTGCCTGCCAGACTTGTTTAATGAGCTCTTGCTGCCAGTAAGGGCATCAGCCAACATTGAGGACAGTCTACTAGCTGATGCCTTACTGTACAGTGGTGGTTGCTAGAGTTTGCTGCTCAGAAAATCTAACACCTGACTTACTAAGAGTTGTAACTGTAATGTCCTGATCCTGTTTCAGATTTAACTTTTAGCTGAGGGGACAGCTAGACTTCATTCCAGCACGAGGCTCTGTCTGCCTTTTACCTGTGCTGTCTCAGCTACGAAAATGTCTTTTTTCTTCCAGGAAATGTGACACCTGCTCACTATGATGAGCAACAGAATTTCTTTGCCCAGATAAAAGGCCATAAGCGATGCATCTTATTTCCTCCAGATCAGTTTGAGTGCCTCTATCCATACCCTGTCCATCATCCCTGTGACAGGCAGAGCCAGGTGAGCTTATGTGGTCTGAAGAGGGTGTAGATCTCCAGGTTCTAAGAATGCCTTTGAAATCAGAGGCTGGAATACGGTTGCCCTTCCCTTTGGGGGTTTGTCAGGTCTGCACTACTGTCTGGTCTTGCCTTACAAACAAGTTCAGAGAATAATGTCACAGTGTGGCCTACATGTTCCAGGCTCCAGTGATGGGCCCCAGATATTTGTAAGTATAAATAGAGCTAATTGTTGGGGAACAAGCTCCATCGTTAATGTTGGTAGACTCAGGTTACTTAGCTTGATTCTTTTTTGACTCAGTTTCATTAAAATATGACTTCCTCCACTGACATTAATAATTGTTTTCTTTTATCATGTATGCTACTTCTTTTTGATAGGGAGATAGGTAAATAAAATATTTTCTGTATATGAGTGTTTTGCCTGCATGCATATATATGCACCATGTGCATGCCTGGTGCCTGTGGAGGTCAAAAGAGGACGTTGGATCCCCTGGAACTGGAGTTACAGATGGCTGTGAGGCCACCATGTAGGTGCTGGCAATCAAACCTGGGTCCTCTGCAAAAGCAACAAGTGCTCTTAACTGCTGAGCCATCTCTCCAGCTTCCGACATCCTCTTCTTGAGGAGAAAGATGCCTTGCTACTTCATGTAGGAGTCTTCTGGTTAGACTTTGGGAGAAAATGCTGGGAAAAGTTTGGGTGATGGATGAATCCTAATTCCTCATATCCTCGGGCTTTTGAGGAGTTCTTCAGAGCTCGGGGGCACTGAAGTCTAGAAGTATTTATTGTGTAACAAATGAGCATGGGCTTCCTTAAGTTGTTCTCTGAGCGGGAGGGAACAGTTCATATCCATTGTATCTTCTGGATACAAACTCTGAAATCATTTTTTAAGTCTCTCTTTCTCTCTCTCTTTTTTAAAGCTGCCACAGCCAGCAATCACTGTACTGATCTTTTTTTCTTTTTCTTGACCCTTAGGTGGACTTTGACAATCCTGACTATGAAAGTTTCCCCAATTTCCGAAATGTGGTTGGTTATGAAACAGTGGTTGGCCCTGGTGATGTTCTTTACATCCCAATGTACTGGTGAGAAGGCTAGGGATGGGGGCCTGTTGGGAATGCTTTCTTTCCTGTTCCCAGAAAGCGTTATCTGTGTCCCTTTTGAGTTGTGGCAGGGTTAACCTGCAGGAAGATAAGCATGTCCAGACATGAGCGTACTAAGCATAGAGGACAGCTCTGTCTCTTAAGAAGAGATCTGTATTCCTGTATCCACCTCTTCAGTACTTGGAGACTTAACACCACAGCCTCTAGCCCACTGTGTGTTTTACAGGATGAGCTTAAACTCCTGTCTTCACTGTTTCCTTAGCTGGACTATACTAGATTCCCATCCTTGTCTTTGGAGAATAAACAGAGCCCTCCCCCTTCTCTCTTTTCTTTTTAATAGGTGGCACCACATAGAGTCATTACTAAATGGGGGAATTACCATCACTGTGAACTTCTGGTACAAGGTGAATATTGGTGGGGTTTTGTTTTTGTGGTTGTTGACACACACACACACACACACACACACACAGATTTTTATTTTATTTGTACATGTGTTCATATGGAACTGGGGCTGGAGTGAAGGAGTGAGGCGTAAGTGGTTTTGGCTGGGATGGGGTTATTGATTATCCCTGGAAGTGATTCTCAGGGAGATGGGGAAGAATACAATTAAACTGTTTTTTAGAAGGGAATATGCAGCTAGAACTGAAAGCCTGTGTTAAAGGTATTTCCTGAGCTACTGCTTCCTTTGTAGGGGGCTCCTACCCCTAAGAGAATTGAGTACCCTCTCAAAGCTCACCAGAAAGTAGCCATCATGAGAAATATTGAGAAGATGCTTGGAGAGGCCTTGGGGAATCCACAAGAGGTAAGGGTTGGTGACATTCTCTGCAGCTCCTCTTGTTTCAGCAGCTACTGTCCTCTCCATAGACTTTATTTGTATATTTAGGAAATCTTGTTTTCTGATGAGAACTGGGCTTGACTGGTGGATCTATTATAATCCGTTCCATGCTAGTAGTAATGTCTGCCTTGGGGCATCTGTGCCATCTGGGGACCCCTGAGAGGATTCTTCTGGAATAGGACGTGTGTAATAAAGCTTCTCCTCATGCTCTCCCAGCTGGGCCAGCGCTGCTCTAGGTAGTCCTACTTCTCACTCAGGTATGTCACTGGTCCCAAGGGGGTGAAAGAAGGAGGTTTGAATTTTAGCTGCTTTACCTCCTTCCTGTGGTTAGCCTCAACATCAGAGATGCCTGTGGGGTTGAGAGCACCAAGACTAACTGCAGGTAGCCTTTTGTTAGAATGGAGAAGCATTTAAAATTTTTGATGCACATTGGAGGAACATGCAGACACCCTTTCAAGTGTTTGGGGCTTATTAGCTCCTCAGACCATCTTCTGTCTGATGGGTGATGCTTGTAGATACACAGGGAATTGTAAAAAGGAAGGAAAAATAAACTGGACCTCTAAAAGGTCATGCCCTAGAATACTAAGTTGACATTCAGGAAACTTGATTAGAACATTTACAGGGTTCAGTGATCACTTATCCTTGTCCATAGTTGAATAGTAAATGTCTCCAGGCACACTTATTCCTACTCCAGGATCAGGAGACAGACAGATCTGATGGGCTCCTCATATCTCTTTACAGGTGGGGCCTTTGTTGAACACCATGATTAAAGGCCGTTACAACTAACCTGCCAGAGGTCAAGGCCTCCTGCCAGGTGACTGCTATCTCGTCCACATGCTTCGTTGATGAGGACAGGACACTCCAAGCACTAGTATTGCACGCTGCACTTAATGGACTGGACTCTTGCCATGGCCCTGGAGGCAGGTGTTGGAGCGAGGCAGGGTAGTTGACTCCACTCCCATTTGGAAAGATTTCTCACCCTTGCCTTTTGAGCCCCAGAACCTTCCCTCTTTGCTCCCCTAAAGTCCTGCATTCAGTGTGTGGAGTCCCAGCTTCTGGTTGTCATCATGTCTGTGTTAGTCTGTCAACCTCAGGGTGTGTGTGTGTGTACATGTGTGCATATGCATATGTACATACACACATGCATGTATCTGTTCCTTGTTCCCTCTTCCTGGGTCAGGATATCACTTCTGGCTCTCAGCTCCTGTCTCCTGAAGCCTCAGTGCCTCAGCCTGAGAGAGGAGATGCTCCTGTATCCCTGTGACATCTGGGTTGTGGTGCCAGAGTGGATGTGCTCATCAGTCTGCCTTCTGCCAGTTTTTGCAGCATAGTCAGGCTACAGGCCAAGTAGCAATAGCTGCTGGGTCCCTAATGGGGACATTGAGAAGGAGGCTTGTCTTTGGGAGCCTAGATAGCCTTCTAGTAGAAGAAGATAGGCTTCTGGTTGAGAACTACAAACTCAAGCCATACATTGAAGGAAACCTTGGGAACCAAGGAACAGAGAATTGTGCGTATGTTCCAAATTACAGACACATGCAGCTATTCTTTCAGTACCAGCTCTTGCCCCTGCGCTAGGTATTGAGGGAGTTCTAGCTCTGACTTCTTTGGGCTCTAGGGGTATGAACCTCTGCATATGTGTACACATATGCACACATGTGTGTGTTCACACTTGCCATCTTCTTGCTTACCAAGGTTCTCTACTGCTTACCTTGTCCAATGTGACAGTACAGTGTGAACCCCAGATACTGCCTGATTTAGCCTATAGCTTTCAAACTCGGATTTTAGCCATCCTATCTTGATCAGATCTCACTGTAGCCTACCTAAAGCTGACTGGCTTGAGCCTCCGGGTCCTACATCTTTCCCTGTCCAGGCCACATCCCCTGCTTCTGCTGAGCTTCCTGGCTGAGTAGATGAAATGGGATCAGACTTAGGCAGCTAACTCAATACCTTTCATCCACCTCAGAGCAAGGGCAAACGTGGCCTCTTGCCTCTTGGAGCCAGCGCCTTTGCCAGACCCAGCATACGTCGCATGACTAGAGTAGAACAACCGGTAGAGCATGGAGATAGAATTTTCTTTTCTGTTGGTAGCTACGTGTGGGACCTCCTGAGGGCAGCAGCTTATGGCTGGGCAGCTCAGTGTTACACAACTCAGAGTGCCATCATTCACATATGCTCAGAGGGAAGGGGCCCCTGCAGTTTGCAGAGTGGTGGCCCTGTGTCCACTTACCTCAAGTCCTTTCTCCATCTTTTTCTCTAAAATCTGAGATGGAAGTCTAATTTTATTTCCTTCTCTCCCACTTTTTTACTTCCACCCCCTTAAGTTTGACCTCTAGTGTCTGAGCTGTAGCTCTTTGCCCTGAAGCTCAGCTTACAGTACCCCGTGGACTGAGAAGATGCATGCCCATGCTTGCGTGCACCTGTGTACATGTTTTGGGGCGGGGTCTTTAGTACCCCATTCTGGGGTTTTGATACAATGTGGGTATGCAGACCTGGTACCTTCTCAAGTATAGCTCTTCAAATACAGCCAGTGCTGGGCAATGTGATTGCAATAAACTGCATGGCCTCCATTTCCTTTGGGAAAGAGGAGGAAAGCAAGAGAGCAGGGCAAAGCAGGATTAGTTTGGCCATCATGGCAGATTGTTTTCATTCTCAGCAGAATGTCCTGCCACTGCCCTCAAAGGTGTTGGGATGTGTGGGAGGGAATCTGGGTCTTCTTGGTTTATCCTTTAGAGTATTGTGCCTCATTTAGGTCTGACCTTGGGTTTCTGAGGGCGAGAGAGAAGGTAAACTTTGGGACTGTCACAAGATTGGTCTTGATGCTGGTATGACGTAACAGCCACTCCTGGGCTTAGATACCTGATGTGTGCTGTTGCCTTTAGCTCTGTCCCTCCCAGTCCTGCATGGTAGCTTCTCACTTCACGGATGATGACACGGCTCAGAGTAGCTGAAGAGAGTCAGGCAAGACCAAACTTCGTCTGTTTGGCTATAAGCCTAAGCCCTACTCCTGCTCCTCCTCCGTTTCTTCCAAACTCTCGGTTCTCTACCTGTCCTCAGGTCTTGTTTCCTAGGCAGTGTGCAGGCAGACTCAAGCAAGAGGGTGTGGAGAGATGAAAGTCTTCAGGGATTTTAGCTAGAGACATCCAGAAGCTGCCTGGAAGCAACTGTAGAGGAGTGAGTTCTAGCTCTGCTGAGGATAGGGGTACTGGGTACCCTTTAGTGGAGGTCCCATAGCTCCTGTCAGCATGCCTCTGCTTCAGAGCTGAAGGAGTTCTAGACCACTGGGGTCCTCTTCTGCTGGGTCACTTTCTCCTGGGGAGGAGATGCACATCCTTCCCTCATCTAGGTTAGGGCTGCTCAGGTTCAAATTCTACTTGGAACGCAGGAAGCATTGCTGCTACAGAGTTTACCATTCTAACCCGCAACGTGGGATTCAGATATGCCAAGGAAGGTGAAGACTTGGGCTTGTCTAGGGGTCAGCCACGCTGCAGACTCCCGTTTTCATACCAGCAGTACAGTGAAAGCTACTGTTTTGTGAAGTCAAATATTTGCTGGGGGGTTGGAGTTGTGGGGTGGAGGAGGGGCTGTCCTGGGCATCAGTGGAGCAGATGCCCAGGATGCCTGGGGGAGACCAGCTTCCCTACAAATCAGAGCTCTAAATTACAAGGTTTTACCAACGCGAACAGTTGGGGGAAGTCGTCTGCTCTCATTTGCGTAATGGTTTCTGTCACTGGTGATTAGACACAGGATGAAGGAAAAGAAATTTGACAATTAGGAATGAGCCATCATTAATCTGAATCTGTTAGGAGACGGAGAGGGAAGGAGCCTTACTAGTGGGCTGACCCAGTATGGGGAGACACTCCCTGTCTCTGACCCTCAGAATCTTCTGGGCCAAGTATCCTTTTGGAGTTCCTACAAGTGTGGGTGGAACGTGTGTGCCTTCACAGACTAAGAGTCCAATCCCAGCTTGAGGTGGCTTTAGAAACAGATTTTCCTGCACGAACCAACAAAGTTGAAAATAGATGAGTAAGTATTAAATACAAGCCCTAGGGCGAAGAATAACAATAGGGTAGTTTGATGTGTGCTTACTGTCATGGGCAATGTTTCTCTAATAGTCAACACTGTTGATCTCCCAACTGTGACAAGTGTTTGTCACATTCCGGCACTTCAGGTTGGTCAGGAAACCTGATCTTTATCAAACCCCAGAAACGACTGGAAATTGCAGAGGAGACCCCGAGAAGTAGCAGAGCTCAGATCCATGCAAGGTGGGCGCTGTTGTGAGGAAGAGGATGCACAGCACTGGGCTCCCTGAGGAAGACACTCACCCTTCAAGCCTCTCTGGATCAGTGCAGTGGTGGCTATGGGGACATTGAGGTTCTGGCTCAGACTAGTGACAGTGACCCAGCTAACTATTAAAAGGTATGGAAAATCCAGCTTAGATCTTCCAGTGTCCCTGATTTTACCTCAACATTCATTCTCTGTCAATATCAATCTGCACCAAGATGTAGTAAGTCCTTGTCATTCGAGTATCTCTTAGATCCCAGGCCCCCTCAAGGGTTGGGATGGGTTTGTCTGCTTCCATGATGTGAACTTCTCAAGGATGGTGCTATCTCACTCCTTGAGAGAGTTCCCTACCTCTGTTGTCTTTTATCCTTCAAAACTTGGTGCAGAATTTAGCAAGGGCTACCAGCAGTGACTCTGACCAGTTTTGCCTAGATGGGATTAGGTGTGGAGATGGACAGAAGTAGCTCAGAGGTTCTAGAGGTCCAGGCCTTCCCAGTTTCCCCACAATTGCTCTTGGTGTCCTCTTAATGTACCTCTAGGTGGGTCTTTGATTGAGCTTGCTCCTCCCCAGGCTCTTAGTGGCCTCTACCAAGGCTCTTTTCCTCAAAGAAGCTCTCTGGTTACAAGTGCTGGACAGCTTAGCTCTAGGGTCCCTCTCCACAGGGTTCTCCCTGTTCCCTCTTAGTTTCTGACCTCAGGTAGCTCTGTTGATGTGTTCCTGGTTAGTCTGTGTCCTGTCTGCTCTGTCCTCTTGCCATTACTTTGTCTTTACATGCTGGTCAGCTTGTCTCGTGCTGGTGGGCCTTTCTGCTTGTCCTTCAATCTACTCTGTTTAATTAAAGATCCAGGGGGTCCTGACTGGAGCCCAGCTGAGCACTGTGGGGACATTTCTGGAGGAGCAAAAGCTCAGAAACTGGTGTCCTCAAGGCCCATAGCCTGTGAGCAGTGACGCCTAGGAGACAATTGGGGAGGTACCTAGAGAGGCAGAGGACTTGATGAGGAGAGACTGCTAGAAAGAGGCCATGCTTGGGAGCCAGGCTGGAAGAGTGACCTTCGTGTTTCCATCTGAATGTGTTCTTGTGCCTTAGGGTCCAGCAGTTCAGGGATGAGGGACATTTTCTGAATGTCTCCTAATTTCTCTCAGGTCTTTGGTACAGTGTCACCAAGTTTGACAGACCCCTGTGTGCCAGAGGTTGCTAGAAGGAAGCAGCATAGTAGGCTGGTGTCAGGAACGGAGGCCTCTCATGAGGAAGGCTGGAATGGTATGGAGCAAGAGAAAGGGACCCAGTGGTCAGCTTCTCATGGGATGGCACTCTATTCCTCCAAGAGAATAAGTACAAGGTCTAATTCAAGAAGTCAGTTAAACTGCTCTCCCTCCTCCGTAGAGCCTTGTTTGGGGAAGGAATGTGTGTCCTTTAACTTTCAAGGGGAAACAGTCTAGTGTTTAAAAGCATGCGTTGTGGGCTCTGATACCTTCAGTACACATTTCTAGCTTGCTACTTACCAGCTGGGTTTGACTTTGGTTGATTCCTTTAACCTCTCTGAGTCTCAGTTTCCTTTATTATAATAATATGTGGGGGTGGGGGTTTGAAAATATCTACCTCAGGGTTGCTGGATTAACTGAAATAATGTCTGTAAAGCTTTAGCACAGTGCTGGCGAGCACTTAATAAATGGCTGTGGTGGTGGTTCATAGTATGCAACTTATTTGGCTTCGGTGATGTGTGACAGGTTTCCAGTGACTCGTCCTCCTCTTCAGCCTGCTCCGCTAGACTCCTGCTCGTAGCAGCCTGGGCCTGGGGAGTTGCTGACATCTCTGAGCATCTCACCATGACTCCCTGTTCCACCTGGAAAATTGTCCCTCGCATAACTGAGGCACTAGTGCAGGTGTGAGCACCCACCCCTGCTCATGTCAGTCCTTCCCCCTTGTTGGTCACATCTGGCTGTCACAAGAACCTGTCTCACTCTCATCTAAACTCCTCAGTAAGAGTGTATCACAGCTAAGGCCCTTTCGAATTACTTTTATGCCATTCAGTGTGTTTAAGTTACAAGTGTGTTAAGTGGCAGAAGGAATTAAAATGGAGAAAAATGGGTTCTATTTGTTAAGTGCTGTTGTCCCAGGCACCATGCTAGTTTCTTGGACGGAGTGCTCTCAGTTCAGTAGGGGAGTTAGGGATGTACAAAGACAAGCTCCTCCCTCCACTTGGATACTCACAGTAGGATGGGCCTTCTACAGGAAGTGATCCAGCCTAAGCTTATGACTGGAAGATATTAGCTACCCAGGGCTTGTAGGAAAAGTAGATGGCATGTTTCTGCCCGGATTTCTCTTGCATAGTCCAGAGGGTTTGCCTTGAATCCTTCCAGAGAGAGGCCAGGTGTAGGAACACAAAAAGAACAAAACCCTTTGGTTAGCTATGGGAATCTGAAAATGGTTGCTGGGCCCACATTTGTTACGAAGGGCAGATAGATTTGGAGGGCCCCACTGTCCTCACAGACCAGCCTCTGAAGCAGACCTTGTGGAGAAGGTGTTGAACCAGGCTTCTCACACTTCAGCCTGAGATACACTTGACTGGGTGGGATTCTCTGCATCATCCCCAGCTTCTACCCGCCCTCCGTCTCATGGTGCCAAACTTCAGCAGTTCCCCGCCATAGGCTCTCAGCTTCCCAAGGCTCTGGCATTGGCCCCGTAGGGGAAGATGCCTGATGCCAAGCTATCCCTCTGGGCTGCAGGGCGTTCAGAGTCACCTTGCAGTCATCTCTTTCTGTGTAACTCTGGCCCTGGGCCTTGACTCTCTTCTCTATTGCACCAGCCAAATTTATTGGCTTATTCTGTTTGCTTAAGCCCTATTCGCTTGGTCATTAAGGTCAATCCTGTCTTTGGGGAAGCTCTGTACATTAACCCAAAATCAGTGTGTGTGTTTGCGGGGGTGGGGGGGACGGGACTAGGTTTTTATCCATTTGAGTATATAGTGTGTAGGGCAGTGGAGGTGAGAATGAAGAGTGCATACTGGGTCTGCCGTTCTGCCGGACTTTGAACAAACTGCCTGCACATGACCGCTCTGTAACTGCTCTACCCTGCTTCTCCAGGTACATTTCTCAAAGAATTCACAGAAGAGGGGAAGAAAGCAAAATGGAAAAGATAAGGTGGTGGAGGACCGGAAATCCAAAAGGCAGGGCCTTTTGGGGTCATAGATGGTTCTCTTAGGACAAGATCTTGAGTAGGAATGGAGGCCTAGCCTGTGTTGCCATGTCAGCCCCCAAACAAAGGAAGAAGGGCAAGAGGGTCAGTGTGTGAGAGTGGGAAGAACTTAAGTTTCAGGGACAGACTAAAGCACAGAGTGGGTGACTCCAGTCTTGCTGTGCCTTAGTTCCTCATCTGTAAAGTCATGAACACTACCATGGCCTTTCAGAACTGGTGAAAGCGTTAGAGAAAACCAACGCTGTAAACACTCGATCCTGAGCTGTTCCTGAGAGTGAGAGTTTAGGGGAACTTTGATAGAGAGGTGGACCACAGAAGGTCAGACATTTTCAGATTAGTTTGTCATAGCTGTGGCTGGAAATCTGGCAAGGCAGCATTTCCATCAGAATACTGTCTCTGCCACATTTGACTGGCTGGATTATCTTTAAGAACTAAGAGCAGTGTGTACAAGAGAACCTTTTGGAGTTGTGTAGACTAGGTTTGAATCTTGGTTTTACCTTTGCCTTCCATTGTCTGTCAAGTTACTATCTCTGTATGTGATTATTTTAACAGGTTGCCACCATGTGGCTACTAGGAATGAATGAGACAAGTGAGATTTTTGACTCAGTGTTCATTAAACATTAGTTTCTTTCCCTCCTCTGGAGACAGCTTGTTTGTACAGCAGAAGAGGGAAGGCTTGGTTGTCTCTGTCTTAGCATGAACAGTGCCAAAATTTTCTCTCTCTTCTGGGGAGATCTATGGTCCCAAGGGAGTAAGAATAGAGTCATGGGGAGTTGGGGTAGAACTCCACGGTCTTGAACATGGGGTTCTTTGATCAAATCCTCGTGGGAATTGGGTGATATAGTAGACCTAGTGGTGAAGTCTTAGGAAAGAGGGTACCACCGAGTGCTGTAGGGGAAAGCCAGGCAAATCTAGAACACAGCGAAGGGTGAGGAGAGAGAACTGTCAGCAGAACTCTAGGAATTGGGACCACAGGTCGCAGTCAAGAGAGATCCTACAGCCTGCCAGGCTTCATTGAAGGTCTCTAGGGGTGGTGTCCACTAAAAGAAGAAATAGAAAGCAGACGTTATCAAAGTGGAAAGAGGTTTTAATTTTTTTCAGAGCCAAGAAAACGTACCATCCAGTCAAGGTGGATGCCAAATCATCTAAGCTGGTTTCCAGACTTAAGCAAGCAGGTACAACTAGGTGCAGAAGAATCAACCCAGCATGTAGGCTGACTGACACTTTGATTTGTGGCAGGAACCCTGTGACTGCTTTACACACCCATACATAGGGTTTCTGGGGCTCCTTCAGAATCCTGTCGGTGCCTGACCAAAGTTTCTGGCTATGTTGTAATCTCAAGCATCTGACACAGTAGCCCCAAGTTCATGGGGCAACTTCATCGCTTTCTTGCTAGGTAAGCATCTTGTGATGGAGGCCTCAGAATAAAGGTGTATCAAAGCCATATCACTACTATTTGCTTCTAATACTCTGTAGGTCTGGGGATCTTTTTTGGTTTTGACTTGTGTTTGCCTTGAATTTGTCTTACAATGTAACTCAGGCTGACTTTGAACTCACTGTCCGCTTTACTGCCTCAACCTTTAAGTCCTGGGATAAAAGGTGTGCATTATCACATGCACTCTCAATTTGTGTTTTAAGTCCTTGACATATGGAAGAGAGTTTGTTAAGATAAGTAGGTTTGCCATGTAATACCAACATTTAAAAAGTACTGAATATTTAATTGATTTTTAAGCTGAAATCTTACTTGTTTCTGTGTAGTTTGGGGACATTTAAAATGACTAAAATTTGCCTTAAATCCTAATGAAAGTTAGTTTGGATCAGAAAATGAAGTACTTAAAGAAATCAGAGATGGGTGTGGTGGCACATACCTGTGTCCCCAGCATTTGGGCATTGCTGAAAGTTTGAGGCCCTCTGGGCTATAACAAGACCTTGTCTCAAACAAACAGAAAGAAAAGGCATCAAATATATTTGCCATTTTCATACTTAAAGGAGTCGAAATGTAACTGGGATACTCTGTCCGAAAAGCAAATAAATCCAGAGACTTGTAAGCTAAACTTAAGAGCTTATCGAATAATTAATTTCCAAGTAGTTGTTTCTGCAGAGCAGAAGGATCATCCCCATGGCATTAAAAACAACTCAGCAAGATTTCAGCCCATGTCACCTGGCCTCTCCAAGTACCAGGCAGCTGTCAGCTAAGAGGGGACCATCATGGGCAGTCAGAACACAGGTGATCTGTTTGGCCAATAACTGCTTTAAACGTCTTTCAAAATTGATAGCATTAGAGGTTGAAATCCCCATCTAAAAAGATTTCTGACTCCACTGGAAAATCAGCCAATCTAATAACAATAAAGTCGGGTTTCCTACATGACAGTGGTTGGCTGGAGCTAAATAGCTGTTCTTTTTCCCCCACCCGTTTGTGTTCATTCCCGTAGTCAGTCTCCATTCCTCATTATCAGGCCTCAACACCTGGTTTGTCTCATGTGACCTGTGTGCCCATATGGACGCTTGAGAGTGTGACCTCTGAACATAAGGCTTTCTGGGCTTCCTAATAGCTGATATTGTGTAGCTGTGGATAAGGGCTCAGGAGGAGAACAAGCCCTGCACTCCTCTCCACTCTCAGTATCTCCAGCCAGGCTGTCCTTGCTTCACCTCTTGCCTCCAGTCCATATAGGAAACGTGAGAAAATCCCATTTAGACTCGTGCTGTTCCAGTCTATGACCAGGTAGTTTGCTGGCCTCGGCCTTACCTCCATTCTAGTGGACTTCACCTGCTGCGTTTGACGCAGCCTGGCTGAACTGAGCGGTAACTCCTGGATCTACCTGGTCTTTCCTGGCTTGTGAATCTCCAGCCTCCTTGCCATCATCACATCCCACTGTCCTACAGCCACTGAAGCCCTCGGAGTGGGTTTGGAAGGGTTTGGTAGATGCCAACCACCATTTAAGGGCAGCTAGCAGAGAGCTCTTTAGTTTATAGGCAAGGGAGGCCACTGTGCAACTGTAAGTAGGGGAATCTCCAGAGGTGCAGAGTGATAGAGTGAAGTAGCAGACACAGAGTCTGATGCTCAGAAGGATATAAAATAGAAGATACTCCTAGGGACATCCTGAAGCTTCGACTCATGCAGGAGGGGGCACCATTGGAAGTCTATAATCCCCTGAAGTTATGACTGAATAGATACGTCTCGGAGGACATGAAGAGGGCAGGTGCAATCCGAGGGCAGGAGGCATCTCCACAGCGACTGACAGAAGCCTCATGTTGTCTGCATATGGGGCAGATACATCTGGACTAAGTAGCCATGAAACTTTGGTGAAGAGGCAGATTCTCTGGGAGTTGATTAATGGAGCCACATCAGTCTGGATATGGGGGAAGTCTCCAGAAGTATACCTTAGGGCTCAGTCTAGGCCTGTGTCCTGTCTGACATTTTTATTGACAACTGACTGAGGCATCAGGGTCATCAGATTTGCAGGTGATTGCCAGGAGTTGGGGGCTGGGGGTGGGTACACAGTTAATACTTTGCATGAAAGAGTCAGGATTCAAAACGATTTAAACAGGCCGGAACACTGGGCTGGAACCAACAAGATTAAATTTAACAGGGATAAATGTAGAGGCCTGCACTTAGGTTAAAACAAAATCAATGGCATAAGTACTGGATGGGGGGTGGACCCAGCTTGACAGCAGTTCTCGGAGAAAGGACCTGGGGGGCTTAGTTGACTGAAAGCTCAATATGAGTCAACTGTGTGATGTGATTACTAACACCCTAATATAGTCATGTGCAGCATTAACCAAAGCAACAACTAGACGGAGGTGTGCGCCATTGCTTGCTGGGATGGTTAGGCCACCTCTGGAATACAGAGTCCAATTTTATAATCATTCTTTTCATTCTGTTTTTAAGAGTGGGCACACATGAAGGAATTCGGTTGGTAGGTAGCCAGAGGATGGTGGGCATGGACACTGTCAGAAGCTTGCCGGAAGCTCTGGGTGCTGAGGTTTGGGAAATGGACATGAGTCCATTCCCAGTCTCCCAAAGGCACTGAAGCTCCTTCCTGAGATTCAGGAGAAATAGTGTGAGCTACATCCCCTTGCTTCCTTTGGGTAGACATGTCAGGGTTAGGAATCAGAAGGGAGTGTGGGAGGGAATCCGGACATCTCCAGCGTGCTCCCTTGGGCCCAACCGCCCCTGCTGTGGCCACAGCGTGGCGCGCTTACTCCATGCGGGGATCCAGGCCAACTTGGGTGGAACTGTGCTACCCACACTGCCCACTGCGGGGAGCCTTCGAGCTCCACTCTGCACAGGCCAGCTTCTGTGTGACAAGAAGACAAAAGTCTGGAGATGAATTCACAGCCCAGACACTCATGGACTCTGGCTGTGGCACCTGCTGGCACCCTGCTTCTCAATCTGAGCTACATTTCTCGTGGCCTGTTTTCTGGAGAGCCCAGCATGCCAGGGCCAGTCTTCTGACACAGGAGTCCAGAGATCAGGAGCTCCACAGCGGTGGGGTCGTGGAAGGCCCTCTTTTTGGTCACTCACAGGCCGTGTGGCTGGCACTAGTTTACCGCAGCTCTGTTATGTCCTGGAATCTTTAATCATGGAACTTGGCTAACACTGCTGAGAAGTTCACAGTCTTAGAAGTGACCAGTCTTCACCTAGGGAAGAGGCCCGGGACTGGAGATGAAGAATCACTTAGTTCTGCCCAGGAGTCTTGACTCCTCACCAGTTCCCCAGCGGATCCTGGTGTCCTCTGACTATGTTTTCTCAGAGCCCAACTGGGAATGGTGTGACCATCATGGGTCTGGGCTGGCTAAAGGAACACAGGCTTGCGTTCCAGGTAACTAGCCAGATGGGGGAGGAAGATAAGTCTGTGGAGTGGGGACACAGTAATCTCCCAAGGGGTATTTGAGCCCTGAGAAAGCAGCCATAGAGGGACTTGACTGTTGGTGCTCAGAGTGGAGCGATGGTGCTGGTGTTGAGTGTAATGAGCTCCTGGGAGAAGTGCGGTCAGAATGCATTAGGTGAGAAGAGGGAAGAGAGCAGAACTGGAAGTGAGGAGTCTGTGGGAGGACTGAGAGGAGGGCTTGCTATATCCTGCCCCATGGGGGCAGCAATTCGTTGTGATTTTTGCTGAGACCTTGAGCCCCAAGATACTATGTGATGTTCTGAATTAAGAGAGAACAGAGATGCTCCTTAAGAGCATCTACGAGAACTTACCTGGTTCCCTGGGAGTGTAAGTGAAGCTAATGTGTGTGTGTACCGGAAGGCTGGCTTACGTGAGATTTCCAAAAGCCTCTTTCTGGGTTTCCTGATGGATTCCAGGAAAATGAATTGGTTTCCAGGGCGCTCCCATCACCTTTGCCCACCACTCCCAGGTCATTTAACTCTAATAGTTTCTTGTGGGGCTCAGCGCCCTCAAAGAAGAGCACTGCTGTGAGCAGCTCATGAACACACATTTGTGAGCTGACAATGCCTTCAAGAAACTCCTAAGACCTCTGCAGGGGAACATCCTGGAAAGAACTCTGAATTTCTGAATCGCCGAGCAGTAGGACTTGCATACCGTCTAGCACAGTCACTTCGGCTTAGTCATAGGAGTAGATGTCCGTGTAGACACACAGCATTGTGGGATCCCACCACCTGGTGTGGGAGGTGAGACGCACAGCATTGTGGGAGCCCACAGCCTGGTGTGGGAGATGAGACACACAGTGTTGTACACTTCTGGGCATCCCACAGCCTGGTGTGGGAGGTGAGACGCACAGCATTGTACACCTGTGGGCATCCCACAGCCTGGCGTGGGAGGTGAGACAGCGTTGTGCACCTGTGGGCATCCCACAGCCTAGTGTGGGAGGTGAGATGCACACGTTGCCCACAGAAGAGGGAGGCACAGAAGTCAAGTAGAGAAGTCACGAGTCTGCTGACAAAGGTGAGAGGTGAGCCCCAAGCTCTATGGAAGAAAGCTCCTGGAGCTGCAGACACTCAGCAGGTAAGAGGCAGGTAGCCCAGGTTGAGGCTAGAGGGTTATGGAGGAAGGGCCAGAATTGCTGGTTGGGAGTCAGAGAAGTAACTCTGATGTCGGCCTCACTGCCAGTATGATTGGGGGACTGTGGAGTGGGACACAGTTGGATAGTATGGTCTGACTTGATCCCTTACTAGCAGAAAGGTAGGGCCAGTGTGTATGACCTAGAGCAGCTCCGGGTACAGAAGAAAAGGAGCGGTGCAGAGGGGACCCCCTGCTGAGTGCTGTCCTGTGTCACTAGTTCTAACACCCATGACCCAGATGGCATCTTATTCTGACCAGGAAGGTGAAGTTCAGAGAGCAGGTAGCCCAGTCAAGATCACACAGAACTGATACTCAAGGTTTTCCAGCCCTTGGTAAGTCTATACATGACCTTAGGCAAGTTGTTTAAACTCTCCCTCCACTTCCTCATCTGAAAGAAAGATGGTAGCAATAATCTCCTATTCCAGGGAATGTCGCCGTTTTTGTTATGCTCTCACCCCTGGCCAAGAACTAAAGCTATAGAGGCAGGTGAAAGTTCTGCTAATTAAAAGAGGGTCACGGGAAAGGTGAAGAGAGCCTTCCACTGGTGTTGTCGACCAAGGACGTTTTTATTGTCACAGTGTCCAGGAGGAGCCTGCGAAGGGTGGGAACCAGGACTGCTAGTGATTAGTTGAGATGCACATGAGAAGGCTGTCGGGATTTAGCTCCCTGGAAGAGTACCAACCCCAGTGACTGGGGTTGCCTGGGTAAAAGTCCCCATTAACATGAACTTGGGATCCAAGAGAGACGAGGGAAAATGGTACCCAGTTGTAGAAAGAACAAGACAATGAAGGCAAGTCAGATCCAAGAAGGCCAGGCTCTAGTCACTGAACAGAAGCGCAAAGCCCAGGGTTCTAGGCGAGGACTCAGGCAGCCAGGGAAGAGGACAGATTAAAGGGGTGGATCTGGCACCCATTCACAGAGAAGTAGCCCATCTACAAGGGCTCCTGCGTTGGTCTGGGGTTTGGATCCATGTGCAGAGAAACAATAGAGACACTTGAAGGAAGGTGGCCAGTGTGAGCACAAGGGAGGGGTGGGGTGGGATCTGGGCGAGATCTGTCAGGTGCATGGTGGGAAGGTTAGGGGGTGTGGCTAGAGAGAGATGGGCTAGTTTGGGACTCAAGGTGATCACATTGAATTTAAAGTGTGAAAGGTCCCCTGGGGGGAGATGTCCAGTGGGGAACGGGAGCTCCTGGTTGGAAGCCAGAACCGAAGTACCAATTTGGGAATCATCAATCCACATTCATCGAGTACCCATGCTCAATAGACTTTTGAAATAGGGCCCCTTTGAGGACTGTTCCTATGGTGAAGTTGCTAGTTGCGTTTGAAGTCCTGGTTGTCGAGGAGTTGGCTGTGGGAAGAGTGTGTGGAGGGGGGAAGTGACCGAGCCTAGGCTGCTTCATGCAGAGGCTCAAGAA
Source organism: Myodes glareolus (assembly GCF_982192425.1). Classification (NCBI taxonomy): domain Eukaryota; kingdom Metazoa; phylum Chordata; class Mammalia; order Rodentia; family Cricetidae; genus Myodes; species Myodes glareolus. Next base: position 17,368,896 of record NC_142032.1, on the reverse strand, counting down.
GGGCTCCTGTGGCTCTACCAGCAGCTCCCTGTCACCAGCCCGCTTGCTGCTGGACGGGGCAGTGCGCGGGGGGGGGGGGGGGGGGGGGGGGGGGTCGGGTCGTAGGAACTGACTGCCATCAGAGCCAGTGACTTGAGAGAATGGCGCTGCGAACAGTGGAGTTGAGCCAATGAGGGGAGGACGCAGTGGAAGAAGATGGATGGGGGCTGCAGAGTAGCTTGTAGGCAGGACAGAATTGTAACCCAGGAGGCAGATGTTTGAGTAGTAGATGCTGAGGCTAGAGGAGAAAAATGCAAGGGTCCTCCTACCCCAAGCACACTTCAGACCCAGCTTGAGGCTACTTCTTTTTCCCCAGCCTCTAGAAACTCAGAGAAAAGCAGCCAGCGTCCTGTGGCCATCCTCATTTATCTGGCTTTCCCGGTGTTTCCTTGCCTTCCCAGGATAAATTTCAGCTCCCTGAGATGCATGACATTAAGAGTGTGTCCTGTCTGTCATCTTCAGTGTGTGTGGGCTTTTCAAATAGTTCACAGCGCCCACCCCTCCCCATCCTCTGCAGCTCCTATTCAGTCCTGCTTGCTTTTTTAGCTGTTGCTTTGATCACTGTCCCTTCCATTAAGTGGTGACCTACCTCCTCCTCCCATCAGGTCTCTGGTCTCTTTAGGTCTGCCACAAGAGTTAGGAATCTGCATGGGATGTTGAAAACTACTACTACTACTACTAATAATAATAATAAAAGAACAAAAAGAAAAAAAGAAAACTCCTAAGAATCCTCCAACTGGCCTCATGCTGTGCTTACTGCTCTTTTCCTCTGCCGAGTCTATAGATTGGGGTCCCCTTAGAGAACTGAGAGGGTAAGGGTCTGAACAAGTTCTGGTCTGTATTTGACCCACTCTTTCCACTGCATGGCAGCATCCCAGAGGGGGAACTAGAGATCACCTAGTCGACAGGCTCCAGAGCTACTTTTAACTTTGGCGCCTTCTGTGTAGTTTTGAATGCATCACCATACAGACACATAATAGCGGAAGGGCTGTGTGTGTTGGGGCACTTCTGGGGTCCCAGCGCTTGGGAGGTGGAGGCAGAAGGCTCAAGACTGTACAATAGTAAATGGTGATAATAACAGAAGTACCATGGCTGAAGCATGCTCACCTTGCCCCCATGGCATTGCATGCACAGCTCTGCTCTGAGAGAGAACCCCTGGAGCAGCGCAGAGCACTGCCAAAAGCCAAGGAGACTGAAGCCTGCGGAAGTGAAGGGCTTTGCTTAAGAGCACCAAGGGCAAATATGGGATTTCACTAAACTGCATCAGATTCTAGCATCCTAGGACTTAGCCTACGGTCAAGCACTCTCTACTGTTCTCCTCTCCTCTCCTCTCCTCTCCTCTCCTCTCCCCTCCCCTCCCCTCCCCTCCCCTCCCCTCCCCTCCCCTCCCCTCCCCTCCTCTCTCTTTGTTTTTTGAGACAGGGTTTCTCTGTAGCTTTGGGTGCCTGTCCTGGAACTAGATCTAGACCAGGCTGACCTTGAACTCACAGAGATCCACCTGCTTCTGCCTCCCTAGTGCTGGGATTAAAGGCGTGAGCCACTGCTACCTGGCTTCTGTTCTTTTGTGTGCATTGTGTTTGTCATTCTTGCATCGGACAGGTTCTTTGAGGACCTGCTGTGTTCCAATAGACAGTGTGCTCTCTTAGGAATAGTAGGTGCCAGCCCGACAACTAATGAGAAGCGAAGGCAGGCACTGGGACCCCATGGCACCTTTGGTCAGTGTGTTGTGCTTGGGGGCAGCAGGAAAGCTATGTCTGTGAGAGGCAGCATTGAGGGAAGCTGAGTATGTGTTAGAGAAGCCTTGTGGGGGCTGGATCTCACCGGGCTAGGAAGTGACTCACAACTAAGGGCAAATTAGGAGAGCAGAAAAGAAAAACATAAGCCTACTCACTGAGTCTGGAGCTTGGGAGCTATGGCAGTCGGGGGTGTTATTTTAGTATTAAGTTTATGTTTCAAAAAAATGTTGGTAGGCAGTGGTGGCGGCGCATGCCTTTAATCCCAGCACTCAGGAGGCAGAAGCAGGCAGATCTTTCTGAGTTTGGGGCCAGCCTGGTCTACAGATGAGTTCCAGGACAGCCAGGGCTATTACACAGAGAAATCGTGTCTTGAAAAATCGAACAACAACAACAAAAAAGCAAAAAACAAACAAAAATGTTGTTGGCAAAGGTAATATCCTATCTCAGCTCAATCTAGGTCAGGTTTTTTTTTTTTTTTTTTTTTTTTTTTTTTTTTTTTTTTTTTTTTTTTTTTTTTTGCTGGAGGTGGGGTGAAGTGAGGGTTACAAGACAGGGTTTCTCTGTGTAGCCCTGGCTGTCCTGGAACTCACTCTGTAGACCAGGCTGGCCTTAAACTCAGAGATACTCAGAGATCCACCTGCCTCTGTCTCCCGAGTGCTGGGATTAAAGGCAAGCACCACCACCGCCCCAGATAGGTGCCTTTATTTCTATTTCTAGTCTCTGTTCTTCTGACCTCAGTCACATGCTGTTTGGGGTATTCTTAGCCAGACTTGTCTAGATGTTTGTTAGATATGTATGTAGGATATATGTGATTCCTAACATGTGTATTGAGTGTTTCCATACTGTAATGGTCATCATACTTGCCTGCCATAATATGTGTATCATTGTGTGCAGACATGTGATCACTATTACCTACTCAGTAAATATGAGCCAGACACGTTTACGTTACATGGTCAGCCGGCATCACTGGTAATTGTGTTTCCATGCAGTAGTAGTGTTCTATGCCATTGCGTGTGAACACGTTGCTCTACAGGTGCCGTGGTGTGTGACTAGCCGTCTCCGTGACTGTTGTGTGGAACTTCATTGATATTGATAGTAGCTCAGGGAATGGCTAGGTGTGTGTTTAGCTGTACCGTGTCAGTGTGTGCTGTGGGTGTCCGAGCGAGGTCTGACTGGGGCGATGTGTCCTGTGTCACACTCCTGCTGTCACTCCAGAGGAGTGTGAGCTCCTGGGGACTCCTCTCAGGCGCCTGAGGTGACTGATGGAGGCAGTGGAGCCTCTGCCTAGCAGCTCTGAGATGTTGAGGAGAGGGAACTTCCTCTTGGACACTTGGGGAGGAGGTAAGATGGGGGTGAAGGGGCGGGTCTGGCTGGTCAGAGGGGACAGATTAATAAGGGACCTGGAGGAGGGAAAGGCAGGGCAGGCTGGCTGTGGCTGTGGCAGGCAGGAGGCCCATAAGATGAAAGTGGCCCGGCTGGCGGGTAGGCAGGTGGCCTCTCCCTGCGCTGTCAGCACTTTTTAATGTCCCCTTGGTGAGGATGTGAAGGAGGGGCGGGGCAGAGAAGCTGGGGCTCACCTTTCCCAGGCCCCAGGAGGTGCGGTTTTGGTGGAGCAGGAAAGGCTGCTGACTGGAAGTGGAAGCGCCCTGTTCGTGCCCCTGCTCCCCACCCCACCCCCACCCGAGACTTCACTGGGCTGCTCTGTCTGGAGGAGGCAGGGGAGTGAAGCAGCCAGAGAAAAGGAGAGGCAGAGTGCAGAGGACTCTGTGAAGGGGTGGGGACACGCTTGCAGGTTCCTGTCTGTGGATGTATTGGAACCTGAGTAGATAAATGCCCGGCAGGCTGAGTTCATGCGGATGTGTGAGCAAAACCACACGTGTCTCTGTAGGTTGGAATTTAAAATTTGAAACCATGCCGGGTCTCGACTTGGCCTGCTGCTCATGGGCGGCTCTGGGCAGGTTATTTAGCCCATTTGAACTCTGTTGCTTCATCTCTAGGTTAAAGATGAGATGCTGTTTCTCAGGAGGCTTGGGCTTAAATAGAAATGTCCGATGGGAACTCACTATAAACATACTGGTCTTGAACATGCTTGGCAAGTGCACTACCGCTGAGCTCCACCCTGTGCCCCCAGCATCATTATTAATAATTGCTTGTGGGGTGTGTGGGTCACCATGAGTGATGGTGTTGGAGGGCTTGGGGGTCTGGGGCCTTTGTGGCTCAGTCACAGGGGCACCTGACCAAGAGAATAAGAAGGTATGGGGCTGTGGGCTCTTTGGGGTGAGTCTGTGTGGGGGTACAGATGTGTAGATGTTCATATTGTGGCTGTTGTGGGGTGTGTGAGCAGATTTGGGAAGATCCAGGGTGGTGAGTGTGTGTGTGTGTGTGTATGTGTGTGTGGTGAGCGTGTGTGTGTGGTAAGCATGTGTGTGTGGTGAGCGTGTGTGTGTGGTGAGCATGTGGGGGAGGTGAGCATGTGTGTGTGGTGAGCGTGTGTGTGTGTGTGTGTGTGTGTGTGTGTGTGTGGTGAGCATGTGTGGGTGGTGAGCATGTGTGTGTGTGTGTGTGGTGAGCATGTGTGTGTGTGGTGAGCGTGTGTGTGTGGTGAACGTGTGTGTGTGTGGTGAGCGTGTGTGGGTGGTGAGTGTGTGTGGGTGGGTGGTGAGCATGTGTGACTAGAAGTGTGGGTGTGTGCTTGTGAGATTCCTTTGCATCTCCTGGGGTACATCTGATTGCTCTGGAGCCTTTGATGGACACACACACCTCAGAGGATGTGCTGGCCATTCAGGGCAGGTGTCGGGCAGTGTGTCTTTGTGTCCCTGGCTGTACATCCCAGTGTGAATCTGGCTGAATGTGCCTTTGTCTCCGTCGTGTGAGTGTGATGGCGGTGTGTGGTGCTTGGTGTGGCTGTGTGTGCCTTTGGATGTGACAGTGTGTGTGCGTGTGTGAGCTTGAGCGTGTGTTTGGTGAACGGCTCTGCTGCCTTAAGCACCTTTCGAATACATTGGCCACAGCTCATTGAATCCTTTAACAATCTGACTCTGCTCTTCCTTCCCCGTTTTTTCTAATTCAGTTCCTCTTATTACAAAAATAAAAAATAAAGCACTGCCCCTTTCCAGTGGCTGGCCCTGCGGAGCCCCTGCCTCGGGACCAGCCTCGTTTCACTCCATTTCGGAGAAAACGGGAAGTCGGTAATTTTAAAAAATATTTTCTACTTTATTTGGGATTTAATGTTCTTACAGAATCCTGCTGCCTCCCTCTGTCCCCCCACCCACCCTCAGCCCCGCATGCAAGAGGTGTAATGGCCCGTTCAGCATATTAGGGGAGCCAGGCATGTGCGTGCGTGTATGTATGTATGTGTGAGTGTGTGTGTGTGTGTGTGTGTGTGTGCACTTGAATAAAAACACACAGAGTTCCACAGCAGACAGACGTACAAACACACAGCAGTTCAAATGTACATTCTGACATGACCCCAAGCACTTCACCCTAATACTGAAACACCCCACATCAACAGAGAGCCATTCTTAGATCCACACACTCCCTCCATGGAAACAAAATTCAGAAGAATCACTAGGGACATGTGGAGCAGGCAGCCAGAGACAGGAGGAAGGAGAAAGATGCAGGCACAGTGAGAGACAGATGGGAAGTAACTCCTGTGCCAGAAAGGGATATGAATAGAAGGGGGTGTGTTTCTGACCATCTCTGTGCCATGAGTTGCCCTGTTTATACCAGAAACACTATGTAGCCAGGAATGGCTCTTCAAGGTCATGGAGCGGTGGGAAGAGAAATAAAGAATACCACCATACCCTGTTTGGGAGGGGTCCCATGGAAGTAAATGATCTCTCTCTCTCTCTCTCTCTCTCTCTCTCTCTCTCTCTCTCTGTGTGTGTGTGTGTGTGTGTGTGTATGTGTGTGTGTGAAGATATGCTGCTTTAGAATAGCATTAAAATGCCATCCATATATGAAGCCCAATGAACGTTGGCAGAGACTGATACCGATTGGGTACAACTGTGTATGTATAAGTGTGCATCTGAAAAGCTGCTACATAAAGCTGTGTAAGAACCAAACTAATCATGCTAATCATAGCACACGGAAGATCATAACTCCAAGCCCAGCCTGGGCTATATAGGAAGTGATAGACTACACAGTCAGATCCTGCCTCAAAAGACAGAGTCATAATAATAAGATTGTGGCAGTGTGGTTGCGTCTGTGTATGGACTCTAAGGCTCAGAGAAGTAGAAGTGTGCCTCCCCTGCTCACATCTGCTTCCTCATCGCCTAACAAAGGCCTGGTGCCCAGTAGGCACCCAATAAATATTTACTTAAGAATAAATGAGTGTCATGATGAAACTCATTATTTGGGGGAAAAGTAATTAAAAATGAATAAAATAAATAATTCCAGATCCCCCTCCCCATTAAAAGAATGAAAGACCTGTGTGGTAGTGGTGCACACCTTTAATCCCAGCACTTCTGAGGCAGAGGCAGGCGGATCTCTGTGAGTTTGTGGCCTGTTCTACAGAGCGAGTTCCAGGACAGGCTCCAAAGCTACAGAGAAACCCTGTCTCAAAAAAAAAACAAAAAACAAAAAACAAAAAAAAAAAAAACCAAAGCAAAGCAAAGCAAAACAGGGAAGGAAGGAAGGAAGAAAGGAAAGAAGGAAGGAAGGAAGGAGGGAGGGAGGGAAGGAAGGAAGGAAGGGAGGAAGGAAGGAAGGAAGGAAGGGAGGAAGGAAGAAAGGAAGGAAGAAGGGACTCCGGCCTGGGAGGACATGGCCAAACCATAAAAGCTCAGCTTCTGGCTAAACCAGAAGGGAGTGATGGCTCCCTGGTAGGGAGATAACTATGGGGCCTTGCCCCTACCCATTGCTGTCCTTCTTGCTTGGGCCTTGTGGTCTGTGGTCTGTCTAGGGTAATGAGTTTTGTGAGTTAAAGTGTTCCCTGGGAAAAAAAAGAAACAAAAGAGCTGTCTATATGTTAAATGTAGGGCAGGAAGAAGAAAGAAGGGCAATAGTGGCCAGAAATACAAGGCAGATAGATGGGCATGCTGACTAAACACAAACTGATGAGTGCATTTATTTCTAGATAGACCAAAAGACAAATAGAGACACAAACAGATAGATGTGCAGATGGACACACAGACTGACAAGGGTAGACAGGCAGGGAGACAGTTCTGAAGACTGACTGACAGATAGGACAACTGACAGGCAGACTAATCAATCAACAGATAGATAGATGGACAGCTGATTTCTCAGAGAGTGAATATACAACTTGGTGTACAGAACGGAGCAGGCCGTACTAGTGGCCTGCCCAACTGCTCTGCCTCACTTCCGAGCATCTCTTTGCAATGGAACCCACTTTCACTTGGTGTTAGGAGTCCAAGTACTTAGAAGAAGGTTGAACTCTTCCCTTGCCCCAAAGATGAATCCTAACTGCTCATTGGAGTATCTTTATAATTCCATTTCTTTTTTTTAATATTTATTTATTTATTTATTTATTATGTATACAATATTCTGTCTGTGTGTATGTCTGCAGGCCAGAAGAGGGCACCAGACCTCATTTCAGATGGTTGTGAGCCACCATGTGGTTGCTGGGAATTGAACTCAGTACCTTTGGAAGAGCAGGCAATGCTCTTAACCACTGAGCCATCTCTCCAGCCCTATAATTCCATTTCTTTTGTTAGGGATTAAGAATAGGATAATAAGCCTGGCAAGGTGGGGTCATACTTTTAATCACAGCACTTGGGAGACAGAGTCAGGCAGATCTCTGTGAGTTCAAGGCCAACCTGGTCTATATAGTTCCTGGCTAACCAGGGCTATATAGTGAAGCCTTGTGCCCCCAAACAAACAAAAATGCATAAATAAAAGTGAAATGATAAACTTCTGACTACTGACATGTGGGTCCTGGGAGGGTGTCAATTTAGGAGTCTGTTGAGAAGCTCTACCTCAGTTTTCAGAATGATCAAGCACTTTGCATAAGCGCAAAGACCTGAGTCCGGGGTCCTAGAACCACAAAGTGGTAGCGGTCATCAGAAATCCCAGCGTTCTTAGTTCAAGATAGGAGACAGAAATCGGAACACCTCCGGGAAGCTCACAGGGCAGCTAGCCTGGCACACAGTGGCAAACTATGTGGAAGATAAAGACCATCGTCCAAGGTTGCCCTCCAACTACTGCATGTGCACTGTAGCATGCATGTGTCCCCATGCCCACACCAAGAGTTTGACAGAGAACTGAAAATGGAGAGATGGATGAGGCTAGGGAAAGACATCTGGAGGAAATGGCCAACGGTAGACAAGTAAGGAGGCTGACCGCAACACATAGACAAAAGCAGGCTCTTCACCCAACAAAGAGACAGCCTTAGAGGGATTCTGGGCAGAGAAGCCACGGTGGATTAGAGGAATCGCAATGTGTACTGGAACATACAGCATTAATGGAAGGACTGACAGATGGGGGCATGGGTAACCATCCGGGCACTGCCACTGACTCCTGGAAGCCTTCAGTCTGAGGGGACTCTCCTCCATGCACCTGTGCCCACCTGTACACAATCCTATGTCAGTCCCTAATCACTGCCATTCTATTCCATGATAGGTTCTGTCTTAGTTTGGGTTTTTATTGCTGTAAAGAGTTGCTCTGACCACAGCAACTCTTAGGAAGAAAACATTTAATTGGGGTCGCTGGCTTCCAGTGTCAGAGGTTCAGTCTGTTATCATCATGACAGGGAGCACAGTGGCATACAGGCAGACATGATGCTGGAGCTGAGAGTGCTATATCTTGACCAGAAGGCAGCAGGAAGTCAACTGGCTGTCAAACTGAGGGAAGCTTGAGCAAAAGAGACCTCAAAGCTCATCCCCACAGTGACACATTTCCTCCAACAAGGCCACACCTCCTGGTAGTGCCTTTCCTTTTTGGGGCCATTTTCTTCCAAACCACCACAGGTCCCTTGAGGATAGAAATTGTCAGATCTATCTTCAGTGTCTCCCTTCAGACCAGCACAGATCTGAGCATACTGGAAGTGCTCACTCATTTTGGGAACGAAGGGTTGGAGCTATAGGGAAGAGGGGCTGCAGGAAAGGAGGGAGGGAAGGCCAAGTGATGGGAAGATGAACGGAATGCTGTAGAGAACAGCGGATGAACAGATACTTTGGTGGGGAAGTTGGCAGACCACCAGGGAGGTAGATTGATGCTAGACCATGTAGGTACCTACATGTCAATTTTACATGGGCAGATGAAGAAACAGGATGATCCGTTTACAGATAAATCAAACATGGTGTGGGAGGAGGAATATAGATGCATAGATCACTAACAGGCAGGCAGATGTATTATGGATGGGTGGATGGATGACCAGCCAGATGGTTAAATAGATCTGAGAACAGGTAGGAAAATAAGTGGGCAGGTGGACAAAGGCAGGCACATAGTCAAACTGGCCACTGTAGATATGTCGCTAGTTAGAACAATTAAAAAGCAAGAGGAGAGACATGGACACATGACTGTATAGACTCACACATGGGTAGAGAGAGAAACCAAGGAGCTGAGGGCTGGAAGGCTCGCCAGAACCCACAGATCCCAATGGTCGGGTTTATCGCCTATTAAAGATGTCTATTAACCATGGCATTTTCTTGTTTGGAAAAACATCATTCTAGCTCCTCTGTCTATTCCTAATTCCTTTTCTGCCTCTCTCTTCTCCTTCTGGCCTCCTCTTCTCCATTCCCTGTCTTCGTATATCTCTAAGTGTCCCCATAGCCATGGCTCAAACCCTGCCTCCCACAGCATTCAGATAGCATGCTTGCTGCTGAGTGACAAGCGCAGTCTCTGAGCAGGGCCTGGGAGCGACATGCTGAGTAGCATGGGAGGGAGCATCTGTCTACCCCCGCCCCGTCCCATTTCTGACCACCCCAGGTCGTCCTCTCCACCTGGAAACTAAGTCTCAGCCCACGGTTCTCCTCCTGATTGCCTCTCCTACCTTCTCCTGCCAAGAGTCTAAGAACCTGAGATTAGATCCCTGATGTTGCCTTCATACCCATTCAACCCCAGGCCACGGACTTGAACTGGAAGCATGCTCAGTTTTAGCATCTTTGTCACAGGGAAGTGATTGCAAGCCATGTAGGCAGCAGAGACAGGCCCACCACCCTCCTCACCTGAGCCTGCTGCTGCTGCCGTGTTTGTGCACCCTCCCCACCTAAGCCCGCCACCTCTATATTTGTGCGTCCTCCCCACCTAAGCCCACCTCCTCTATATTTGTGCACCCTCCCCACCTAAGCCCTCCTCCTCCATGATTGATCCTACCTCAGTTCCCAAGCACTTTGTGAATGTTCTCCAAGTCTCTAATTCAATAATGAGCTATTTGAGGCCCGGTGTACACCAGGGACTACCTGGTGCTCTGAGGACAAACCAGTAGAGTCCCATTTCTTCTGGAGTGTTCCTCCTTCTCTTCTCTACATGGATCCTGCTTGGGGTATCTCTGTTTCTCTTAGATAATCTGTCAAGGAATGTTCATGCAGAAGTCTCCATGCCGCCAAGTTCCCCAGCCCCCCCTAGCCCTCCCTCTAGCTGCCAGAGTTAACAGCTTCTAGATCCTACTGCAGGCATCAAGAGAACTGGTGTTTTAAGCAGGCCACTTCCAAGGACCATCTCAGGAGGCCATCCCAAGATGATTCCCAGGTCCCCTGGTTCTCTTCACAGGATAATGAGCCTGTCTGGGGCCAGGGAGTGGTGGAGGAGATTTCACAAGGATGTAGGCAGAAGACACCCTGCATGTACTCCCGTGAGAGCCCCAGGCCTCATCTTTGCCCCGATCCCGCTGGCTGGTGTTTCTTCCTGAAGTGTTGTTCCAGTAAGGCCAGTGTGGGTCCGTGTGGCATTCAAGCTCGGCCCAGCACGGTCCAGCTCTGTGGTTTCTACCCCCACAGCTATCAGGCTAGCTTTACCCCACCTCTCCCTCGCTGTGTGACTTCTTCAGGCCCCGCTTCCTCATCTGCCAAATGAGGTTAGTGATAGTGCAACCCTATCCCTAGTGATAGTGTGGGGAGGAAGTGTAAGTGGGGTGCTTAGGACAACCCGGCAGACAGCCTGTCATGTGAAAGTTGGCTGCTTTTCTGTTGCGTTCTGCTCTGCGAAGTCAGTAGCTCACGTTCAGAGAAGGGAGCCATTGGTACTAAGTGGCTCTTTTGTGCTAAGGATCCTGCTGTGATGTCACTGGGGAACCCAGGAGAGAGAGGGCTTTGGTAGCCAAAGGGACAGGAAGTAGAAGATGTCAGACTGACCTGTGACTGCTCTGGTTCCAGACCCAGCACTGCCCTTCTGGCTGAAGGACTAGGACCTGGCATTTGGACTTTGTGACTCAGATGTGAAGTTGCCTTGGCTAAAAGCCATTTGAGCATGAGTAACGTGTTCTCTGAGCGGTCACAGCCTTTGACAGACAGGGTGCTGGAATCCCACCGCCATGCACCCTGCCTCCCATCAGCTGAAATCAATCCCCTGACCTCACAGTGTGGTTTGGGGGCTGTAGGGGGAGGGGTTCAGTTGAGTACAGGAGAACAACAATCACCAAATTAATGACTCACCTGGGGTCAGGAAGTCCAGGGCCACCTGGAGATGAATTATCTGGTTAAGAAGCCATGACCGGGTGAATCAATGGAGCCGGGGTTTTGTGGTTTATTACCACACTGTGTCCCTGGGGCTGGGGCTCCCAGAAATACCTGCCTTCGATCCTGTGGGGACTATTGCCTTTCTCAGGAATGCCCAGTCCTGAGTCTCTGAGTATTTGGGGAGCTCAGAGCCCATCTGGGGAGATACAAGCCCTGATGGCCCTCCAGGATCAGCTGCTAGACTGAGATTAATATGAAGGAAACCCTGGGTGAAAAGCTATGGAAGGGAAAAGAAGGAATCAGGACCAAGCCCTGGCGTGGTGGAGCCAGAACAACCTCCTGGCTGTTTCTCATGTTGGGGCTGGAAGGCTCACTTTTGTATCCCACACAGAGGGATCATGGGATGTGGTAGCCACAGAAACAGGAGTCATCTTGGGCAAGACCACTCTCTTTAGCTAAAGCTATTCTCTGTGGGAGCACCATTGGCCTGCTGCTCCCAATAACTGGGGCTAAGGACCCTCAGGATAGGCATCTGGGAAGGCTGTTAGTGCACCCTTGTAATATGAGGGCCGACTTGTTGGGGTTTCTGTCCTGCCTGGTACCCCACAGCCGGCAAAGTCCCAAAGAAAATCACACAGAAGTCTCCATAAGATTATAAACTGATTGGCCCATTAGCTCAGGCTTCATATTAGCTCTTATATCTTATATTACCCCATTGTTCTTATCTATGTTAGCCACATGGCTCGGTACCTTTTTCAGTGAGGCAGGTCACATCCTGCTTCTTTGGTGATCTAGGCAGGACTCCAGAGGGAGCTTCCTGCTTCTCAAAATACTCCTGTTCTCATCGCCCCGCCTCTACTTCCTGTCTGGTTGACCCACCTATACTTCCTGCCTGGCCAATCAGCGTTTATTTAAAACATGATTGACAGAATACAGACAATACCATTAGCAATCATTTGGTGCTTGAAATCCATCCCTTAGCCTCCGTTATGACCTTTTGCCTGATGTCAGGCTGTAGCCACCACCTTGTTTTTGTGACCTGTTCCCCCTTTTCCTAAATCCCTAACTGCAGTTTTAACATAGGACCTCCTCACAAGCAGCTCCACTCCGCACTCTGAGCTTTACTTAAAGCATCTGCTGCTGTTTAAACCTAAGTCAGGGTTTTCAGACCTTGCTGTGCATCAGAACCACATGGGGTAGTGCTCATGTGGATTTCCAGATCCTGCTCCCATGCAGAGTCCCACATCCCACTCCCAGAATCTCTGAGTCAGACTTAGGCCCAAGGTGGAGGCTAAATAACATGATTCTACAAGATATTAAGATATAATTGATGTGCAACTAACTGCATGAATTTAATTCAGTGTTTGGAGGTGAACACACCCATGAAATCAACGCCACAATCAAGATGATGAACCTTCCTACCCCACATCCTGCTCATGCTCCTCCATTCATGATCCTTTGTTCCTCAGTATCCAACCCATCCTAGGCACCCTGGAACCTTTTCCTTTTCTTTTTTAAGATTTAGACTCTTTAATTATTATTATTACATTTAGTATCTATCTATCTATCTATCAATCAATCATCTATCTATCTGGGGAGGAGTGTGCCACTGTACATCAGTGGAGGGCAGAGGATAACCTGAGGGAATTGGTTTTCTCCTCCCACCACATGGATCCCTGGGATGGAACTCAGGTCCTTGCATTGGGCTTGGCAGCAAGTACTTTTACCAGCTGTGCCATCTCTCTGGACCAAGTTTTTTTTTTTTTAATTTTTAAAAGTGTGTGGGGTGTGTGACAGCATGTATGTGGAGATTAAAGAACAACTTTCACATATATATATGTATGTAATTAATTTTATTTATTTATTTTTTACATACCAATCCCAATTCCCCGTCCCTCCTCTCTTCCTGCTACCCTTCTTCCCCCCACCCCAAGAACAATTTTCAAAGTCACTTATCTTCTGCCAGTGCGGGCATGCAGTGCAGGTGTGTAAGTGCTGTGCCCAGTGCAGGTGTGCAGTGTAGTGCAGGCGTGTAAGTGCAGTGCCCAGTTCAGGTGTGCAGTGCAGTGCAGGCGTGTAAGTGCAGTGCCCAGTTCAGGTGTGCAGTGCAGTGCAGGCGTGTAAGTGCAGTGCCCAGTTCAGGTGTGCAGTGCAGTGCAGGCGTGTAAGTGCAGTGCCCAGTGCAAGTGTGCAGTGCAGGCGTGCAATGCAGGTGTGAAAGTAAGTGCAGTGCCCAGTGCAGGTGTGCAGTGCAGTACAGGTGTACAGTGCAGGTGTGTAAGTGCAGTGCCCAGTGCAGGTGTGCAGTGCAGTGCAGGCGTGCAGTGCAGGTGTATGTGCAGTGCGGTACAGGCGTGCGATTGCAATGCCTACAGAGGCCAGAAGAGACCATCTCATTCCCTGGAGCTGGAGCTGTAATTACAGACATTTGTGAGCCCCCCAGTATAGGTGCTGGGATGGGAACTGAATTCCCATTCCTAGGATATATTTAAATGTGTATGAATGCTCTGTCTTTCTACACATCTGCATGACAGAAGATCCCATTATAGAGGCTTGTGAGCCACTCAGAACCTCTGGAAGAGCAGCCAGTGCTCTTACCCACTGAGCCATCTCTCCATCCTGAGCAGTAGGTGTTCCTAACACCTCCCCAACTCCTGGAACTGTTTCATTCCATGCAGATTCTTTTGCAATTTCTAGAATTTTACATAAATGGAATGATGAGATATGTGTTCTTTACTCTTTCTGGATCATCTTACATATCACATTTACACTGAAATTCTCTAGCAATAGCACACATGTGGATGGATCTCTCCTTTTTATTACTGAAGAGTAGCCTCGTCATATGAAGGCGTGACTCTTCGTCTCTCCATTCACCTGTTGACTTAGGCTGCCTCCTAGCTGAGCTATTAACAAGCGAAGTTGCTGAGTGTCTCTTCTTTCTTCTGAAGGTGGCACTCCTGGGTCAAACAGTAAGTGCAAGTCACACTTGAGTGACCTGTGTCAACTATTTTCCAGATTTGTTGCACCATTTTACACACTCAACAGCTGTATATAAACTTCTGTGTATTGCTCTGTCAGAGTCTAGTGCATTTGGCCTTCCACTTTAGGCCTTGCAGGGCGAGTATCGAAGCATATCATGGCAATTTTTAGCACATTTTCTTTGTACCTATTTTTTTTTAGTTATAGCTGGGGTTCTATCTCAGTGGGCAGGGTGCTGGCCTCACACTCCAAAGCATCTAGTTTGATTCCCAGACCAGGAACTGGCACAGAGGCCTGTCATCCAAGAAGGAGGATCAGGAGTTTAAGATCATCCTGGTTTTAGCTAGCTCCAGACTTCCTTAGGCTAAAGAAAGCCAATCTCAAATCCTGTCACAAAACAGAAAGGCTAAATCTCTATGTAGGAGAAATAGCTTTGTGGGGAAAGTGATTGTTACATAAACCTGAGTCCCGAAAGCTGTCCTCTGACCTTCATTCACACTCTCGTCACAGCATGCTTGCTCCTGCAGGCACACAGACACGTCACAGACACGTCACATACACGCAGCAGCAGCAGCAATCATAATTACAAGTACAATTTTTACAATGTTTTAACTTGTGGTATATTGCACACATTGCAAGGGAGCAGTGGGGTGAGTAGAAACTGGAGTACTCCCTGCCCGTAACTAATTACGTTGACATTTTCAAGTGTGTGCTATCCGCTTGTCTTCTTAGGTAAGTGTCTTTTGGAGTTAAGGACCCAAATCTTGTGTATTTGAGAAGCAGACTAGGCTGGGGGCGTGGCTCACTTAATGGAGTGCTGGTCTGGGAGGCACAAAGTCCTAGGCTTGATTCCTAGAGTGGCAGAAAGAACTGACCTACAGCAGACTGCTTGAGTTCGCAGTTGGCAGTCGGATGTTGTGAGGTGTGGACACACCCAGGAGACCAGCACTGCAGGCAAGACGAAGCGCATCCTCACCCCACACCCAGCTCTCCTTGCTCCCATTCATAGTCTTTTCTCTGACTATGTAGAGGATTTGAAGCCAACCTAGGATACATAAAACCCTGCTTCAGAACAATAGTAAAAATGAGTTGTCTACTATTTTACTGTCTTCTGTCTTTAGTGCGTAGGTGTGTGTGTGTGTGTGTGTGGCATATGTGGCATAAGTATATATTTGTGTATATGACTGTGTGTATATGTGCTTACACAGTTGTGCACACATGTACATGGATGCTAAGGGTAACACTGTGAATCTTCCTAGATTCTTTTCCACCTTAGTTTTTGAGACAGAGCTTCTCACCAAGCCAGGAGCTCATTGATTCAGTCCGGACTGGCTGGCCAATGAGTTGCAGATATCCACCGCCTGCCCCTGACCCCAGCAGTAGGGTTAGCTATACAGTGTTGCGCCCAGGTTTTTATGTGGCTATGGAAGATCTGAACTCAGGCCCCCTTGCTTGCACAGCAGAACTTTATTGACTGAGCCGTCTCCCCAGTTCCTCACTGTGTTCCTATACTAACAAGTGTTTTCTGGGTGTGTATTTGCAAAGAATTTTTTCTTTATGTGGCTCAGCTTTTCAGTTTTATTTCGTTTCTGTTTAGTTTGTGACAGCGTCTGACTATGCAGTACAATTGGACCCCAACTCAAGCCTTCTGCTTCTCCCTCCCACGTGCTGAGATTATAGGTGTGCACCACCATGCCACGCTAACCTTTTTAAAAAGCAGTATTTTCTGAAGAACAAACGTTTTTAATTTGATTAAATTCAATTCATTGATTTTAGTTTATATTTTGGTCTTAATTAGGAAATCTTTACTGAACTTGAGCACTAAGGTTTTTCTCTTGTCTTCTTATGGAAGGCTTTTGTTGTTGTTGTTTTTGTTTTTTAGATAGGGTCTTATGTATGTGTTTCAGTCTGATCCCACACTGGTATCGGGTGGATGACTTGAACTTCTGACCTTCCCAGTTCCTCTTCCTGAGTTCTGAAGCAACAGGCATGTGCTACCACATCACCTGGTGCATGTGGCATTGGGGAGCGAAGCCGGAGCTTTGTGCATGCTAGGTATACACTGTGCCTACCGCCTGAGGTCCACCTCAGCTCACAACTGATGCATCTTCGGTTTTTTTGTTTTGTTTTGTTTTGTTTCATTTTGTTTTGTTTTTGAGACAAGGTTTCTCTGTAGCTTTGGATTCTGTCCTGGCACTAGCTCTTGTAGACCAGGCTGACCTTGAACTCACAGAGATCCACCTGCCTCTGCCTCCCAAGTGCTGGAATTAAAAGCATGTGCCACCACCGCCCAGCTTTGATGCATCTTGCTTCTTGTTGCAAGTGGCCATCAGTTGCCCCAGTGTCATTTGTTGAAAAGATTATCCTTCTCCCACTGAATTACCCCCACTTTTGTCAAGAATCAATTGACCATTTATGCAGTTTCTATTTCAAGACTGTATTCTGTTCCATTGATTTATTTGTCTTTATACTGATATCAGGTATATGGCTTGAAATCAGGCAGTGAAAGCCTTTCAACTTTATTCCTTCCCAAAGTTGCTTTTTTTTCTATTTGAGGATTTCATCATTCCCATATGTGTTTTAGAATCTGCGTATCAATTTCTAAAAGTAAAAACTGCCGAGACTGTGAGATTGCATTGGTTCTGTATATAAATTTGTAGGTTATGACTATTTCAACACTAATGAGTCTTACAATGAATAGACATATGATTATTCTCGGCTATTTGGGTCTTCTTTCAACCATGTTCTTCTTGTATTGGAATTAGCTTGTTTCTCACGTGTGTGTGTGTGTGTGTGTGTGTGTGTGTGTGTACACATGTGTGCATGTGCACGTGCAGGCCACAGGTCAACTGCAAATGTTCCCCAGGAGCTGTCCACCTTGCTTATTGAGACAGTTTTTCACTGGGATCCAGGGCTCACCACTTAATGGCTCCTCCTATCTCTGCTTTCCCAGCACTGTGTTTACAGGAGCACAACACTAAGACAGGCTTTTCTCTGTGTGCCAGGGATCGAACTCAGTTCTTCATGCTTGTGCAACAAGCAGTTTATGCCAGCCGAACCACCTCCTCAGCCTCAGCAATGTCACCCCTTCCCCAGCTGAGAATTAAACCCAGGGACTAGTCCATGTTAAGCAAGTATGAGACCATTGAACTATATCCCTGGTTGGTGGTTTGGGAGCCATAGATCTTACATACTTCAGATCTGACTAATCTCTATTATTTAACATTGCTAATTCTGTGCTGTTGTAAGTGGTAATATTTTAAATTCTCTACTTCCTATTGTTTAAAGCTAATGCATAGACACATAGTATGTGCTTTCTTTGCTTCCTACCGATTGACATCAGACTCCAATGCCCTCTCTGCCACTAACCCTCTGCTGACTCTGCAAATCAAGTGTGATTTTTTTCCTCTTGTGAATGTGAGAGTATCTTGGTTGTCTTCTTAGCACCTAGACTCTGCCCACTGCTTAGATGCTTTCCCCGCCACACTGGAAACATGACTTAAAGTGACCAGCACAGGGCTAGTGTTCAGCAGGGATTTGCTGAAGTGACGCATGGATGGGTGCAGGAATGAAAACACACAGAGCATTCTGTCACCCCTCGTCCTGTACATCCGTCCATCTCAACCCTTCCAAGGAGACTGCAGGTTAAGAAGGTTTTCATAACTGATAGCAGAGAAGAGAGAGGCGCGTGCACAAAGGCAAGAGGCCGCCTCTGTCTAGAAAGGACAAGGCTAAGGGAGAATTATTACACTTGGCACAGGCTGCCTTGTAAGAACAACAACAACTAATATTTACTAAGCATTTGCTATGTGCTGACACCATGCAAAGTGATTTACACACACGATTTCATCAAAGCTCCCAGCAGCCTAGGAGGTTGGTGGTACCTGGGCCCCTGTGTTACAAATGAGACCGAGATCCAGAGAGGTTAACTAAGTTGTCCAAGGTCATGGAACGAACTTGGAAGAGGCAGAGATAGAATTGGGAACCCGTCCTGATTCCAAGTCATGTCCTTAACCTCAAGTTAGGCTGTCTGACACATGCTATTTTTTTCACAAAGTGTCGTGGACCTGTCATTCAAGAGCCGTGATTGGTTTATTCCTGCTCACTCCGCAGAGCCTACACACTGTATCTAGAAGTCTCCACTGTATCCAGAAGTCTTCACAGAATGTTTAGCATCAGAACGATCAAAAGGAATCTCTCTCTCTCCTGGGAAGATAGACACACTTCAGTTTGTCCACAAACTAATTAATGCTGGTGCATATTACAAATAAAGCAAACAAAAATTCTGAAATGTGACATCAAGGTAGATCAGCCAGAGGCCACAGACCTGAGGAAAATCTTGCTGGTAAATTGTCCAAGTTTTCTTTTTCTCTCACAGCGATATCCTAGGCTCAAAGCTAAAGAAACCAGCAATGTGCAGAAAAATTGAATGAATGAATGAATGAATGAATGAACAATCAATCAATAAAATAAACAAATACTTCTGCCTCTTCTTTCCTTTTCTCTCTAGTTAAAGGGTTAGGAGGTGGATAACCTAAGGAGACATCTTTTGAACAATAAAAGCTCCACTCCAGCAAATTCCCCAGGAAACACTGTAGCCCACTCCCTACCCAAGCCCACAAAAGATGGGGAAGCAAGCCTGCACTTTAGTCTTTACTACATGAGACAGTTTGAGAAGGCAAATGGGAAGGCTGGGTGCTCATCTCCCCAGTGGTAGCAAAACCCTCACTGGAGGTATGTGGGGACCCAGCAGCAGCGAGGCACCCCTCCCTTCTTCCCTCTCTGCATTGGAGAGCTAGCAGGGGAGGCTTGGCTAACAGCCCTTGCCTAGGAGGGGCTCGAACTCTCGAACCCTCGGGTAGCAGTCGTTGGAGGGCAGATGAGAAATCCATGTCTACCCCACTTTTCAATTACAAGAGATGATGATCTTGCCTCTTTAGCTGCGCAGCCTTGTTAGAAGCGCTCAGCTAAAAGGGAGAGTTTAATAAGATCAAGAGTTATCTCATACCCGAAATGTCTGAGTTTCAACTGAAAATCACTCTTCATACTAAGAACCAGGAAAATCTCAAACTGAATTTAAAAAGACAGTCAATAGGTGTCAACGGAGAAGTGGGAAAAATGTTAGGATTATCCAACGAAGACTTTAAAGCAGCTGAAACAGGCAGAAAAATGTTTCAGAGGTGCTGGGGATGGGGCTCCGTGGCGGAGCCTGGGCTGGTTCTCCCGCGCTGGGAAAGTTAAAATGCTGGGATGCAGTTTAGCTGTGAAGGTCCTGCCTGGCTTGCGTGAGGTTCTGGGTTCAATCGCCAACATCGAAAGGAAGGAAGGAAGAAGGGAGGGAAGAAGGAAACCATAGAGGCCCGAGGAAGTGGCTTTGCTTTGACAGCAAAGGGCTATTAGTGCAGAAAATCCAGCAAAAATCTCTTTCAAAAATGTCTTAGCCACTGTTGTGTTGCTTTGAGGAGACACCGTGATCAGGGCAGCTTATAGAAGATAGCATTTAGTTCTGGCCTTGCTGAGAGAGAGAGAGAGAGAGAGAGAGAAAGAGAGAGAGAGAGAGAGGAGATGGGGCTGGCATGGGCTTTGAAAGCTCAAAGCCCACCCCAATGGCACACCTCCTCCAACAAGGCCACACCTCCTAATCCTTTCTAATCTGCCCACCAGCTAGGGACCAAGAACTCAAACACGTGAGCTGAGCCATGGGTGCCATTCGCATTCAAATCACCACAAGAAATGAAGAAGATAGAGCCACTTTGGAACATAATTCTTACAAAACCAACATACTCTTACCATACATTCCTTTTCATTTGTCCCAGGGCGGGGGAGTGAACACTGTGATCACACAAAACCTACAGCAAATCTTCACAGTGACTCTGTTCATACCACCAAAACTTAGAAGTAGTTAAATAGTCTTTCGACTGTAAGTGGAATAACCTGGGCCGTAGATGGAGAACTAGTCTGCACTACAACGGTCAGCTACTAAAGCCGTGGGAAGCATGGAGGCGACATACGTGCTTACTATGATGTGAAAGAAGGAACTGTGGGAAGGTTGTGTACCATCAGCTTCCAGCCATATGACAATCTGGCAAGGGCAAAGCTGGAAATAGAAAAAATGTCATTGGTATCCTGGAGATATGAGGAGGGGAGGGTGAGTAGAAGGAGCACAAGGATTCTTTGGATAGTGAAAATGCTCCATGGAGCTATCCTGGCAGATGCATGCTAGTATCCATTTGCCTAAGCCCGTAGAATGTACAACATCAAGAATGAGCCGTCCAGTAAATGTCAGACTTTAGTTGGTAATGGTGCCTAATGCAGGTTCGTCAGTGAAAGGGAGGGGAGGGAAGAGAGAGGTGGATTGAATGAGGATGCTATCAAGAAGAAGGAAAAGCAGATGGTGACCTCTGCAGAAAGAGTAGCTAAAGGGAGTTCCTTAAGTGGAAAGAAAATGGTCAAAGAAGGAAACGTGGGGATTGGGAAGATGCCTTGGCTGTTAAAGTGCCTGCCTTGTGAGCATGAGCACCTGAGGTCAGATCCCCAGCACCCACTTATAAAACTGGGTACAGTGACTGGGCGGTGGTGGTGCACATCTTTAATCCCAGCACTCGGGAGGCAAAGGCAGGCGATCTCTGTGAGTTTGAGACCAGCCTGTTCTACAGAGATAGTTCCAGAACAGCCAGGGCTATACAAAGAAGCCCTGTATCAACAAAACAAAACAAATCCAAATAAAACAAACAAACAAACAAAAAACGAAAAAAGAAAAAAAAAAGAAAAGAAAAGAAAAGAAAAGAAAAGAAAAGAAAAGAAAAGAAAAGAGGGGGTGCACAGTGGTGTTCACCTGTTGTCTTAGCCCTGGGGAAGTGGAGACAGGAGGATCCCGGAAGGATACTGGAGGATATTGGGCAATTAGTCTGGAATTGATGAGCTCCAGCTTCAACTAGAGACCCTGACTCAAAAGATTAGAAAGCAATAGAGAAAGACAACTGACATTGACCTCTGGCCTTCACGGACACTTGTACATGTGTGCACACATGCACATGCCACACACACAGAAGGATCATTGTAACAGGAAGAAGAAAGACACAGTGAGCAAAACTATGTAGAAGTACAAAGATTTTTCTTTGCCTCTTAGATATTCCAAATTACTTTTAACTGTTGACTCAAAAGCTGAAATACTCTCTGGTGTAAGTAGAAGCAATACTTAAGATAACCATGCTCCAAAGGAGCAGAATAATGGGGACTAAAGGGAGAAAGATTCATTTGTGCTGATAATTATGGTGACCTATGGGCTCTGTGTGTACAAGGTGAGATACTTAAACAACTTAAAAACTTACACCAACTGAGTCTACCCAAAACGACTATAGAAAAAATAATGAAAGCAAAACTCTTAAAAGTGTTCAGGTTACCCACAGAAAACGAAACACACAAGCACAAAGTAAAATAGTGGCTGGAGACATGGCTCAGCAGGTTAGAGTGCTTGTTGTCCAAGCATGAGGACCTGAGTTCAAAGCTCTGGCACTCACATTAAAAAGCCATGCGTGGTCACACATGCCTGTCACCCTAGCATTGGGTGGCAGAGACAAGAAGATCCCAAGAGCTCCCTCATCAGCTAGCTTAGCCAAAAGTGAGAGATTTTGCTCAAAAGTGTGAGGTGGAGAGCAATAGACGAAGACACCTGACACTGGCCTTTGGCCTCCATGCACACACATGTGCATGTATACCCCACACAAGCATGCACACATGCATATACCTCCACACAAGCATGCATGCACATGTGCATATACACCCCACACAAGCATGAACACACATGTGCATATACCTCCACACAAGTATTCACACACATGTGCATATACACTTACACAAGCATGCACACACATGCATATACCTCCATACAGCATGCACGCACACATACATAGACCTCCACACAAGCACGCATACACACATGCAGATAAACCCCACACAAGCATGCACAAACACATGCATACACAAACACACACACACACACACACGTGCATATACACCCACACAAGCAGGCATACACACATGGCATATACCCCACACACAAGTGGACACACATATGTACATATACCCCACATACAAGCATACACACACGTGTACTTTCCCACAGAAGCATGCACATACACATGAATATAACAAACATACAAGCATACATGCACATATGTGCACACACATACCCCAAACACAAGCATGCACACACACATATGAATAAATAATGACAAATTTAGGCCCTCAGATGTCAACAATTACCTTAATAATTAATTTATATCCATAAAGGCAGAGTTTGACACACCTGAATAAAAATCATGATTAAAAGCTGAGCATGATGGCACGCACTTTTAACTCAACACTTGAGAGGTAGGGACAGGCAGATCTCTGTGAGTTCAAGGCCAGCCAGGAATACACAGTGAGGTTCTGTCTCAAAAAAAAAAAAAGAGGAGAAGGAAGAGGAAGAGAAGGATGAGGAGGAGAAAGAGGAGGAAGAGAAGAAGAAGAAGAAGAAGAAGAAGAAGAAGAAGAAGAAGAAGAAGAAGAAGAAGAAGAAGAAGAAGAAGAAGAAGAAGAAGAAGAAATGAAATGAAATGAAATGAAAAGAGAAAGAAAAAAATCAGGATTAAAAATGCTGTCCCATATTTGGGGACATAGGCAGAACTCTTGTTTAATATATACAAGGCTTGGATTTAATTCCTAGAAGAACAAAAAAGTAAAATAAAATAACAATCAAACCATAGCTTGTATGAGAAACTCACTTCAAATATAAGGATACAACAAGCCAGGTTGAAGGCAAAAGGATGGAAGAAGTTACATCTCATAGGTGTCAATCACAAAGGCAGGAATGGCTCCATCAGTATCAGGCAAAGCAGGCGTTCGGGCAAAGTTATCAGAGACAGAGCAGATATTGTGAAATAATAAGTGTCAGTCCAGCAGAAGACCCAAGAATCCTAAATGTCTGTGGAGCGAGCTGCAGAACTGCGGGGTGTGAAGCAGAACCTGACAGATCCGGAAGAAGCAGGAAAACGCTAGTCACTGAAGACTTCAGCAGCCCCCTCTCAGGAGGATGGAAAACCAGAGCTCAGCAATGCCTGCAGCCAAAAGGACTGACCTAAGGTCTGGAGCACGACCCAGCGAGAACTAGACTCGCATCCTTCCCATCCCCTGTAGGTGGGACTGGCGGGATGGAGCTTGCTGTTTCTGGTCAAGCCTGACTTGGGTTTGATCTCAGAACCCGCACAGAGGTGGAAGGGGAGAACCAAAGTCAGAGTTGTCTTCTGGTTTCTGCAAGTCAGTTGTAACACATGTACCCACTCTCCCCAACCCCACGTACATTTTTTCCCCCTCTAGGACGTACACCACGATAGACCCATCCTGGGCCACCCCATATTGAAGATTGAACCCAGGGTCTCATACATGCTAGGCAAGCAAGCATATACCACTGAGTTGTATCCTAAACCCTTTAGAAGTCTTTGAGACATCATCTCATTAAATTGTCCTTCCATGCCTGCATTGAACCTGTGATCCTTCTGTCTCAGCTCATTTTGGCCTATACCCCAACTCCTAAACAACTTTTAAATTCATTTAAAAACATATAGAATGTGTTTTCCAACTACAAATGGAATTTTTAAATATTTAGCTTTAGCCATGTTTGGTGGTACAGATCTTTAACCCATCACTCAGGAAGCAGAGGTAGGCAGGTCTCTATGAGTTCAAGGCCAGCCTGGTCTACATAGCAAGTTCCAAGCTAGCCAGGCTGACATAGTGCGAAAAAAAAAAACCCAGAAATTATTTTTAGAAACTGCTATCAGAGGATAACAGGGAAATCTTCGAATACTGGAAACAAAATAACACATTTGTAAATAATTCAGAGGTCAAAGAGAAAGTCACAAGGGAAATTTAAAATATGCTAAGTTAGGGGCCGTGGAGATGACTCTGTCAGCGTGTGCCAGGGAAGTCACCTGATGTCAACCTCTAGCCTCCTCATGTGTGGACGGACACACACACGTGCATGGATGCACACATACTCACCATTAACTGAATTAAATAAAATAATAATACAATATGTCAAAACTTGGGGGACACAAACCTCAACAGTGGTGGATGGGAAAGTGTATACCATTGAACTCACATACTGGAGAGCAGGAAACTTTCAAATCAACGATCTAAGCTCTTATTTCAAGAATTGGGTAAGGGCTGGGTGGAGGGAGCAAAATAATTCCAAAGCAAGCAGACGAAAGAAATAATAAAGACAAGAACAGAAAAATGAGTGAAATTGGAAACGAAGACAGTAGAGAAAATCAGTAACACAAAAAAAATCAATAAAATTGACAATCCTCTCACAACACTGATAGAAGAAGACGCAAGCTGCCGACATTAGGGATGAGTCGGGCTATCGCTCTACACACATCAAATGCATAAGGCAATAGTGTGAAAACGCTGCATACGGGACTGGCAAGATGGCTCTGCAGGTGACGGTGCGTGCCACCAAGCCTGGCGACCTGAGTTTGATTCCCTAAGACCCACATTGTGGAAGGAGAGAACCAGCTCCTGCAAATTGTCCGCTGACCACCACGCTCATACCTTGGCAGTTCATTTGATGTGTACAACGTCTGTAGTGATTGCCTGCTTATTATGGAGGAGGGTTGGGAAGGAACTGAGAGATGGAGGTGAGGGAAGGCAGAGCCAGCTCAGGACCAGTTCACCCAGCAGTCTGCTACAGATGTCTGAGTTGAGCACCCACTCCCCCGCCCTGTTAACCTCCACGCTAGCCCACAGTGTTTGGCAGCTTGTCTGCCCCCCTCTGTTCTTAAAGGCTGGATCACTTTCTAATTGACCATCATATTCCACAAATGTTTTATTTTAGCTTAAAATAGAGATAAAATAAAGCAAAAATTCTCCTCATTTTTCAGACTTGGGGCCAAGGCCTTTCTTTGGACATGTCTGTACTGTCCTTCAGCCTCAAAAAATAAAAATAAAACAGCTTTGGACTTGTTGATCTCACATAAGAAATTTAAATGTTTTACTGTCTTTATATATATACATTTTAATTTTAGAAAGCTCCCCACCTCCGTCCCCTGTTTTCAGCTTTGATTGGTCAGCGGGAACCGACAGCTGGGAAGGGCTAAGGAAGCCCTGTGAGGGCAGCGTCCTGGGTCTTCTCTGCTCTCCCATTTATTTCCCTGCTGTCTCTCCAGTGTGCAGTCGTGATTTGATGCAAACTCTAAGCAACCCACTGTTGTGAAATCTTTGAAAGCAGCAACGTTAGTTTTTCCCCCGCATATTTTATTGGCTTCTGTAGCATTTAGTTAAATTATCTAAGAATAATATGTGCAGCTGGCATAAACTGGCTGAGGTAAAAACAAATGAGTCTTGGTGAGCCTGCAATTCAACCAAATGGGGAGAGCACGGTGCACAGCACCCTGACTGTGAGCGTTTGATGAGCCGTATGCTCTACACAGGATGGATGGGGTCACTTGAGCCAGTGAGCCAGGTATGTACAGGTTGTTCTCAAAGGTGTCTTGTTATCAGTAACAATGACTAAACTTGTTGAAGGCTTCTCTCTTCCAGGCTCCATGCTAGGCGCTTCTATACACAGCTCAATTAATTACTGAAGAAGGTCTCATTGGCCCCATTTTATAGATAAGGAAAGGAGAGCTCATGGGAGATTCACCCTTTCCATGTCTCAGGTTTCTGTCTGACTTCAAGCCTGCACTTTTACTCACGGTTTTGTTTGTTCCTAGTGCTTAGCATCATGGTGAACAAAGAAATGCAGAGGGCAGGGAAGAGCTGGAAGTCGGGGGACATCTTCCCACAATCAGGAAAGTGTCCCGAAAGACTGACCGGCTGATTGTGAGGAGTGTGAAGGAGAGGGCTAGACGTCCTTAGAGGCTCCGGGAGTCCTGGAGCAGGTGCTAGAGGAGGCCCACACTGGCACTGGGTTGTATCAATGCAGTCTGCTCACAGTCAGCAGTGGCCTCCTTTAGTTCAATTCTGTCCACTTTTATTTCAATAGAATCAGGCTGGAACTATTGTTGTTGTTGTTACTCTTGTTTATCTTATTGGGTATGTGTGGCCTGTTCCCTGTACACATGTGGAAGTTGGAGGGCAAGTAGGCAGGTTCTTTTCGCCCTCTGCCATTTGTGTCCCTGGGGGTTGAACTCAGGTTGTCACTGGCAGCAAGTGCCTTTGCACACTTGATGTGGGAGTCCCCTCTGCGTGCTGTGAATACCATTGGATAATAAAGAAACTGCCTGGGCCTGTTGATAGGACAATGTAGAACTAGGCGGGGGGGGGGGGGGGGAGAAAGCTAGGCTGAATGCTGGGAGAAAGAGGGCGGAGTCAGGGAGAAGCCATGTAGCCCCCGCCAGAAGACAGATGCCAGAACTTTATCCGGTAAGCCACAGCCTTGTGACGCTACACAGATTAATGAAGATGGGTTAATTTAAGATGTGAGTTAGCTAGAAATACACGTAAGCTATTGGCCAAACAGTGTTGCTAATAATATGGTTTCTGTGCGATTATTTCGGGGCTGAGCAGCGGGGAACAAACAAGTGGCCTCACACAACAAATTGGTGCCCAACCAGCAGAGTGGACCAGATGTAGTAATTTAGCCTGGCATCCTAGTCGTTGCAGCACGCCCCATCAAAGCTTCCCTGCTGAGTATGCACCCTCTAGGCAGCTAAGCCCCCTCCCACCTCAGAGCTGCTGCTGTCCCGTCCTAGACTCCCAGGAAGATGACATCAGGGCCTGGCTCATCCTGTTGATGTGCAGCCCCTCTGCCCTCCCATCAGAGGACAATCACTGCACTCTCAGCCTGGGCAATAAACCCCAAAGAGGCTGCGTTCCCTCCCAGGCCCATTTCTTCCTGCCCTGTTAAGCCATATGACCTGACACCTGGTTGCAGTCCAAGCCTGGTTTCTGGGAGAACTGGGCTTCTAGCTGGCTAAGGTTTGGTTAAGTTCTGTGTCTGCCCTGGGCCTGGTGGAGGTACTAGCTCCGGTGTCTGCTCACCATAGTGTCTTCAGCACCTAGAGTGGTTTGCTATGCAAGCAAATGCTATTTTCTCTTACTAGTCAATCAGTGATGAGCCTCTTCGGGTTTGGGAAGCCTAAGCTATTAGCCAGAGCGTTTCATTCACTGTGCACGGAGGGCCTGTCCCCCGCGTTGCGTGTAGAGCAAACAACTGCAGCCATCCTGCCACCCGTTTCCTCAGTGCTCTCCATGGTGCATCCTTCATGGTTCCCAGAGATCTCCTGGTCTCCATGGCGCATCCTTCATGGTTCCCAGAGATCTCCTGGCTTCTTGCTTCCATAGATTTCCCACTATGAAAATGTTCTTTGTCCATGGTGGCCATGTGAGGACAGACTGACTTCTTAATATTGATGCTTATGACTGGTACTGCTATCAAACTTGGTCTAAGAAGCTTTTGTTTTTTAAACGGTCAGTGGTTAATGCTGGAAGCTTGTAACTGATCAAATGCTGTGATCAGTGACTGTACATGCTCAGCCCTAGGACATGGATATCACCTCCTCCTCAAGGCTCAGGGGGCACTGAGAAAGAGGAGGCAGACAATACTGCTCTGAGACACTGTCTCCTGGACACAGCTGTCCCTCCTGTGAATTCAACATCTGAGCTTATTTGCATAAGACCTGCACAAGAGCAAGCCAGTCAACACACCAGCATGGATGGAGGCAGGGCCAATGAGGTCCCACCCCCAGCTGTCCTCACTGTTAGCAGTTGATAAGTCAGTTTCCTTTGGGGGTGTGGCTGCTGGTAGGCTGGTCACGCTTCAGTAGGTGGTCCAGCACTCATGCATATTTGGGCAGCACTAATAGAACTCAATGAATTAGAAGAAAAAAGGCATGAAGCTGAGAGGAGGCGTGTTGGAGGGGTCTGGGTGGAGTGTGGGGTGGGTAATGGTCAGGATACATTGTACACATGTATGAAATTGTCAAAGAATAAGTATAAGCATATTTTAAATTCAATAAAAAAATTAAAACCCGTCTATACCTGCCTGTTCCATCATCTTTTTAATGAAGTGTTTGAGCACAGAGGCCTTTTCTCTTGTCCAGAAGGCCGGTTCTGGTC
Source organism: Myodes glareolus (assembly GCF_982192425.1). Classification (NCBI taxonomy): domain Eukaryota; kingdom Metazoa; phylum Chordata; class Mammalia; order Rodentia; family Cricetidae; genus Myodes; species Myodes glareolus. The sequence goes on along the minus strand of NC_142032.1, from coordinate 17,340,470 downwards.
GGTCTGTCCAGCCTGCTGTCAGGCCACCCCCAAGCCTGAACTGTTTATAAACAATAGAAACTTATTGCCCACAGTTCCGGAAGCTACAGAGTCCAAGGTCAGACTGCCTGCAGCTTCCCTGTCTGATGAGGGCCTGCTGCTCTCTCTGTGTGTCAATAATAGTGCCTTGTGCCAGGCATGGTGGTGAATCTGAACCCCAGCACTCAGGAGTTTGAGGCTGGAAGATCAGGAGTTCAAGGCCGGTCGGAGCTGCAAGAGACCCAGTGTCAAAAACTAGAAGAACAACAACAAAAACAAAGGCGGTGACCTGGTGCTGTGTTGTCACGTCACGTGGCAGGAGGCCTGGCAGCAGTTCCTCCTTTCCCTTGTCATAAGGACACTGGATCAGTGATTGCCCCCATGATGCAATCACCCCAAGGGCCCAGCTTCTGAGCACGCTTGTATGAGAGACTGCTTCAACATAGGATTGGAAACAAGATAATAGCTTTGAGGCATATTCAATGCAATACATGATGTCTGTAATGGGGATAAAATAGGAACAAAGTAGCTTCTATTCATATTTATTAAATACTTCTTTCTTTTCTGTTTTTTTGAGATTTGGTTTTTCTGTGTAGCTCTGGCTGCTCTGGAACTGCTCTGTGGACCAGGATGTGTCTTACACTCATAGAGATCTACCTGCTTCTGTCTCCTGAGTGCTGGGATTAAAGGCATGAGCCACCATCTGGCTCTTTCCTGGATTCTTTTTTTTCCCCATTCATCCATCTATACATGCGCACGCACACACATGCATGTACACACACACACACACACACATATGATACATGATATCTATATGTGTGTGTATTGTTGATAATGATTATGGCAGCTGCTCAAGACTAGGCTTAAAACCAAAAACATTTACTGGATTCTTAAAGCGTGTTCGGCAAATACCTGGGCAGCCCTTACTTTATACCATGTTTTCTGCCAGCTGTTGGGGGCAGCGAAGACACATATTAAACCAAAACAATCACTCCTGGGAAGCCCAGAAAGTAACTGTGTTCTTCATGCCATAGAAGGGACACAGCCCGTGCTATCAGAGTGTGAAATACGGCAGAAACCTACTCCAGTGTGGCCAGTCTCACAAAACTAATCTGCTACCCACAGAATGAGCAAATTAGTGTGCAAAGTGGGGATGGAGAGTGTGGGGGTGGGGCTGTAGCTACAGATGAAAGGATAGTCCAGGAGTAGAAAATAGCATATGCAAACGCTCTGACGTAAGAACACCAAGAGCAGGGGAGCCAGGAAGTGGGGACACTGTGAGGACCCAGAAAGAACAAAAACCACATCATGCTGGCCCACAAGGTCAAGTTAACATTTTGAGTTTTTTTCCTAAGAGCAGAGGGAGTTGCTAATCTAACTGAAAATGCAGACTCAGTCAGCTGGCCAGTTACACGACTTTGTAGCCTAAGCTGTCCCATCGTGTAGCACTTTATAAATTATCTTACCAATGTCATTTTATGCCTCTCCTGCAGCAGCCCTCTGGGTGACAAAGTCCTATTGATACAGGTGGGTGATCCGAGGTTCAGAGATGTAAATATCTTGCCCAAGAATGCACAGTGAGCCTGGGGTTAGGAGTGGGGTGGCTTAGGCCTAGAGTCCAGGTCCTTGTGAAGCCCTTTAGCAAAGGACTGTAGGAGACACCGTTTAACCGCTTTGACTAAAGGGTTGTAGAAGAGGCGTTTAAATCCCAGCTTGGCAAATCCTGACGTCAGGTGACTCCAACCAAGCTGCTTAGCCTCTTTGATGCCCTCAGGTGTAAAATGGGTTGATCACACTAACTCATGGGGTGGCTGCAACCGTCAAATGGGACCATGGAGATCAGTGTATTTGATGCATAGTAGGAACCCAACAAATATCAGCACATTTCCATATTTAAGGAGAGAAAATAGGCTTCCTCGTGTTTTGGCAGTGTGGGAGACACCGAAAGTAGGAGTTAAATGAGGCTCAAATCCCTTCATAACAGGGTTCATTGTATGTGAAATGGGTTGCGTCCCTGTGCAGTTTGCAGTGGTGTTGAGAGGGGTGAGGGCTGGAGTTCTTGGCAAGGGGGCTCTTGCTCAACCTGAAGCATTTTCGCCTGGCACGTCCTCCTTCTAGTCTGTGTAGGGGGTTCTACAGATAGCAGTTGCTCAGGAGCTGAGTGCAAAGGTGTCATTCCAGGTGTCCTCCCAACGGACATCATATAGTGGCCGTGAGAGCAGCCTGTGAGGACAAGAGCCTCGGGAAGCAGCGGTTAAAGGTCTCAGAGGCTTCTGTGGACCGGTTATGCCAGGGGCTGTGGTTGTAGCTTTGTCAGTAGAGCCCTTGCTGAGCACGTGTGACATCCTGGGTTTGATTCTCAGCATTATATAAACTCTCGTGGTGCGGTATACCTGTAACACCAGCACAAGAGAACCAGAGGTCTAAGATCATCCTCAGAGAGGTCAAGGCCAGCTGGGATATGTAAGACCCTGGTTTGGGGGAATCGGTTGTTCTCTTTCTTTCTTTCTTTCTTCCTTTTTTGTCTTTCTTTTTTTTTTTTTTAAATTAAGACTCATCCAGGGTCTGGAAGACAGAATAATAGTTTGGGAGTCCAGAGCACAGGGAACATGGGTGAATTACAGGTCTGAGTATCCTTGACCATGCGTGATCTTTCTAATTTAGGCCCGTGTGGACCTTCATGGGAGCCTTCACCCACCTTGGGGTTTGAATGCCTTTTAAGAAACTATAGGCCATGAGTTTTCCTGGCTGGCTTTGCATATTTCTTTGATCCTAAAAATGGGCCTTCTAGATGAAAACGGGTGATGGGTTGGATGAGGACCTCAGAGAAAAGGAGACTATCGGACACGGGTGATGGGTTGGATGAGGACCTCAGACAAAAGGAGACTATCGGACCCGCAGGAAGTCCTGGCTGCACTGTGAAGTACATGTCGCGTGGCGACTGAGCAAACACACGCACACCCCAAAAGTTCCGTCAAGCGGTCCCTTGCTACCTCCATGATGCACCCTGGTATTTGATTTTTCTATTTGATTCTCCTTCATTAAATTGATTTCATGACTGCTAACAGATTGCAACCTGTACTTTAAGAAGCGTTGGTCTAATAGATGATTTGTCCTTGGAGGTGATGGAGGAAGGCGCTGCTCGTGAGTAATGGAACCCGGGTGAGTGATGCCATCGTGGAGCCGCCTGGCTGTGCACTCCGAGGGCTCACAGCACAGCAGACAATCAGATTGTCTGTCACCCTGAACGCTAGGGCTTAAAATAATAAAACAATAGCAATGTGAACTACAGTGACACTATTTACCCTGGATCTAGTCACTGCAGAGAATGGGGCTAGGTACTTCAACGAGATAAGAGCATGTCCAGCCCCTATAGGAGTTCATAATCTAGTGGGAGAAATGGGTCGGGTGGAAGTCTGAGGGGACGGTGGGTAACTAGGGGGACATCTTGCCTTTGAAATAGAAACATTATGGAGTAATGATTGTACATAGGACAGCTTTAAATCTATGCAATGTAACAACTGGAAAATACACAGCCACATTCTAAAGCAGTACGCAGAAATCCCTATGTGTAGAGATGAAGAGAACCAAATCCAGTGTTTAAGGGGATGTAACGTAAGGAGCGGTTCATGGGCTCAGGGGCCAACAATGAGCTGAGATGGAGTTGAAATGCCAGGAAGGCGGAGGAGTGAGCCAGGCCTCTGCCCGTGAGGAAGTTAGAGCAGGGCTCCCTCACTGAGGCCGTCAAATATCAGCAGCTCCGTGGAGGAGCCAGGAAGCACTCCTCCTTGATGGGCGTGCAGCCTGGGCTTTTGTCCTCGGAAACTAGAGGTGGGGAAGAATCATCCTTGGCCTTCCTGGGCCTGTGTCACAAACACAGAGTGAGGTGAGAGTCCCACTACTCACAGAGGTGGAACCTCAGTTGGAGAAAACAGTAAATAAACTTGTCCGTAGATGGGAACCCGCAGGGTTCACCACAGAGCTTCTCCAGGGCCAGCGCTATGCAAGACTCCACAAGAAACTAATTCTGTTAGAGACCAGTTTGCAATCAAAAATTGCAAACTGAGGAGGCTGTGAGCCACTGTGAGAAAGGCTACAGACAGCTTCCATGGGGGAAATTATATATGCTTTACTGTTATTGACACAATGATTGCAGATAATTGTGTGGTAGGATGTGGTGTGTTAATACTTGTGTATATTTTATAATGATCAGATTGGGTTAACTACAATATCTGTGACCTCCAACACTTACTATTTCTTTTTGGTAAAAGCATTCAAAATCCTCTCTTGTAGCTGATTGTGTGGGTTGCATTATTAGTCATCCAGCTGTGCAATCTAACTCCGAATCCATCCTTCCTTCATTTCAATGGACGAATACTACTCTATTGTGTGCTCATTCATTTATCTGCCAATGAACATTTAGGCTGATTCCGTTTCTCCACTACTGTGTATAAACATGGGAGTGCAGCTTTCTCATGGAGATACTGAGTTTATTTCCTTTGGATATAGTTCTGACAGAGGGATCACCAGATCTAATTAAACATATTGAATGGCCTCCCCAACAGGAAACAACAAGTCTAAAAGGCAAGAATAAGATAATAATCCAGTGACCCCCCCCCAAAAAAAAGATAAAAAAAAATATGAGCTGGGTGTGGTAATTCACACCTTCCATTCCAGCACTCAGGAGACAGAGGCAGGAAGATCTCTGAGTTTCAGGCTAGCCTGGTCTACAGGGTGAGTTCCAGGACAGCCAGGGCTACACAGAGAAATCCTGTTTCAAAATAAAATTATGAAGGAGAAAAAAGAAGAGCTGAAACTAAGCAATTAGAACTCTAAAACAGAGCGATGCTTACGCACACTGGTAGAAGGGTTAAACATCTAACAATACTACTGAAGAGAAAGTTGGTGGATTGGAAGATTATCTTAGGAAGTACCTAAAACATAATTCACAGTTAAAGTCAATTACAAAAGTTATTGCTAAAAGATGTGCGGGATAAACAAGGTCTAACTTGTATTATAGAGGCCAGACAGGAACAGAGGGAGGTGAAAGTGGGGTGGAGGGGAATTTTCCAGTTTTGAGTGCAGGAATGAAATCCTGGTAAAAAGAAACACAATTGTATTTCTGAGCCAAAAATTTTAAAAGAAAGAAAAAAAGAAAAGAAAAAAAACAGGGCTGGAGAGATGGCTCAGTGGTTAAGAGCATTGCCTGCCCTTCCAAAGGTCCTGAGTTCAATTCCCAGCAACCACATGGTGGCTCACAACCATCTGTAATGAGGTCTGGTGCCCTCTTCTGGCCAGCAGGAATACATACAGACAGAATGTTGTATACATAATAATAAGATAAATAAATATTTAAAAAAAAAAGAAAAAAAACCAAAACAGGTTGCTACCCAGACTGCGGAGCACAGAAGACAACAGACTGATGGGCACCAGCAGAGGAACCACCAGTCAGGCCCCAGGCTTCTCATCAGGAGCCTCAGAAACCAGAAGGTAGGAAGTTACAGCTTCAGAATACTGAGGAAAGTAACCGTCAACTGAAACTCCCAAAGCCAGACCATTATCAAACAACAGAAAGTAAGCCAACTGGCAAGCCTGTAATTCTAGCACCCTGGAGGTGGGGCACAGGGATTGCAAATTCAAAGTCAGTTTGGGCTACAGAATAGGATGCTGTCACAAAAAAGCAAAAACAAACAAAAGCATAAAACAGCAAACAGCAGGGGGAAGGGAAGACACAGGACACCAAGGACTGGGAGCAAAGGTCAAAGTTCAATCCCCAGCTACCCTTGCTGCGCACAAGCACTCCCCATACAGAAAAATAAAAAGGCAATTTTAGTTTCTAGTAAAAGAGAGTTTCTGACTCACAGTTTTCTTTTAAGAGACCAGGTAGGGCTTACAAGAGGGTCCACCAGGTAGTGTTTGCTGGTCAAGCCTGATCAACTGAATGCAATCCTTAGTTTCATACAAAGGTGGAAGGAGAGAAAGTCACCCCACAAGATTGTCTTCTGTCCTCCATACATTCAGCTGTAGCACATGCACACCCACATACATACATAATAACACACATAGCAAATGCATTTTCAAATTAAACACAATAAAATAATATTTAACACACATACTTCAGCAAGAAGGATTTTGGACCCAAAAAGGAAATTTGGACTATTAGAAACAGTAATTGGTGAACAACTTGGTAACTATGCACATAAATCTGGATAATAATGATGATTTTGAAAGAATATGAAAATATGATGAAATTAAAATCCTAATCGATGAACACACAAAGATGGAAAGGATTGGTTTGCCTACTAAGGCCTCCTGCCACTTAAGAGAACAGAAACCAATTGACTAGTTTTTGTAAATTAAACTTTGACGTTTTTAAACATTAAAGGTAGGACTGAAGGGAATGATTTAGTCAGTAGAATATGCTTGAGGATTTGAGTTCAATCTCATAATCGATATGAAAAAAATCACGTGTGGTGGGTTCCAGAGCTGGGGAGGCAGAGACAGGGGGCTCCTCATGCTCTCTGAACATAGGCTACTAGGTGACTTTGGGCAATTAGAGACCCAGGCTCAAAAAAAAGGATAAGGAATTATACAGGAGATTGACTCTGGTCTCCACATGTACACACACATGTACATATGTGCATAGATGTTTATGCTTGCACACACAAAAGCTAAGGTTCCTCATTTCTCTAAAAATATGTTTAATTTCCAAACCAGGAGACAAGAACATTGTAACAAGAGAGTAAAGAAAAGACTGGTGCAAAAGAAAAAAAAATAAGGAAGAGAACGACAGAAAACAAGATCAGAGGGATAAAGTAAGGAATTAGATAGAAGTAAATCTGAGTGCACCGGTCACAAGATAGGTGGGTATGTAGAATACAGCTATGAAAGGAAACATCCGGATCTGCTCCTGGGCATCAAGCCCACCAAAATCCTGCATAGATGGGAAGATGATCTCAGGTCCCGCCCTTTCTAAGAAGCTGTTGGCATTTGGCAGCTGCTGAGGTGGGAGACTCTTTCTTCTCTCGGGTTGTGACCTCTGGTGGGTTCCTCACACTCCCATGGGTGGTCTCACACCAATACACATATGGGCAAGGCTAACTGGATTTAGTGTGTTAAAAAAAAAAGGTATGAAGTTAGGAGGAAGAGGGGGTGTCGGGGAGACTACAGGGAGAGCTGGAAATAGAGGGTGCATGTGATCGTGTTTTATTTTATATATATATAAATATATATATTTACAGTAAAAGTTTTTATTAAGTAATAAAATAATGATCCAGGTCTCATCTGTTCACCAAAGAGTTTCATAAAACATGAAATAAAAAAAATAACGATGAAATTTTTAAAAAGTTGATGGAAAAAAAACCATAAATTCACAAAAAGGGAGAAAATAAAGCTGTCAAGATGTGTTATGAGGAGATAGTAGTGCACGCCTGCAATCCCAGCGTTCGTGAGGTGGGTGAGTTCGAGCCCAGCCTAGACTGCACAGCAAAAGCAAACAAAAATGATACGTTATGAACTATCTATCAAAGGGAGACTGGGCTAACAATATTGATACCAGACAAGAATCTAAGAGAAAAGCACTAGCAAGGAAAAATAGGCCACTCCTTCTTGATAAAGAGAAGACTTCAATAAAGAAATTTGCTAGCAAGGGCACTGTGGAGGCACAGCCACAGCGACTTGAGTCTCGCCAGGCCAAGCACCTCTGCAATGGCCATGGGCTGAAGCATATATTCTGTCCTGATTGCATTTGCACTGGCCTGTCCTTGCCAGGACAGAGGTGCCCAGCCAGTCTTTGAGCACCCAGTCAGAGTACCATGGAAACACATGTGCTGTTTTCCTCGGCTATCGATTATAAATGTTTGGTTTAGATCTGTCTTTATTGCAAACATCCCCCTGCAGATTTTATAAAGTCAGGGGGGTAGGAGATGAAGCGCTAGCTAGAGTTCCCTGTGGTGAGCAAGGGTAGCAAGGTGGATCTGAGAAGAACCAACTCCTCTGTGGACCTCGAAAGCATCCAAGACCTTTGACAGGTTCTGGGAGCTCACTTCTGGGAGTGGGAGATACCAAAGGGCTCCGGGAATCAAGGCCATGTGGAAAGCTTGGTACAGATTCTCTAGCAGACCATGGGAAAGTAGTCAAGACGTCAGGGAGCTGAATGAGACTTGTTATCCACGAGATATGTGAGAATCTTGTGCGCCAACCTCTATCTGTCCAGACATATACAGATGCTCCTAACTCCACATTCTGGACATTTCTCCCCTTTTATATCATGCTCTTGCAAGCTTACTGCACCGTTATTGGTCTATGGGACACGGCAATGTGGCCTAATTGGTCCCATCCCTCAACTCTTCCCAGTATGCCCTGGGGCTTTGGCCCTGCCCTTGAAGTTGGTGCTGTTCTCAAGAGCTTCTAGCTGCCCATCCTTTGGAGAGTTGTGGTCTTATTTCTGTGCTGTGTGCTCTCGGGATATCTGCCAGGCTTCTTTGGGAACTACTCTTCCCTCAACAGAGGGGGACTCTCTGGAACCCCATTTGGCCACAGTTGACTTAAGCAGAGTCCCCTGTCTGGAACAAAGTAGGTCCGTCAGAATTTTGCACTGGGGGTTGGGGCCTGAGACCTGGATGCGTGAGAACAGAGTTGTACCAACGTCATCATGAAGGACAAGGTCAAGCGGGCTTCGGCATCTCAGGATGCAGGGCTGCTTTTTCATTCCACACCTGGCTTTGCAAGACAACTCATGGCTGTGCTCAGTTTTCTATTCTCCATGTTAACATGGCTTAGTTAGAGAAGGGGACCCCATCCCCACCCCTTCAGTAGGAAGTGTCTTGTCTTAGTGATTTCTCCAACGTCCAAGTCAGAATCTCTGGTTCATTGTAACCCAAGGGCTCTAATGTAGTAGCAGGTCATTCATCCCTGCTCAAAGCTGGCACTGAGTCTGCCTATCATGCACTTAGTAGGTCTATCTTGTCTCATCCCATGAGCAGTGGCCGAGGCTGACTCTAGCCTTCCCATGTCAAGTAGGCAGCTTGGACACCTACTAGGCCAAAAGTGAGCTACACAACATGTAAATTGCTCCAGGACATTAAATCTATCAAGAATTAACTGAGAAGCTAAAGAGATGGTTCAGTGGTTAAGATCTAACAGTTCTTCTAAAGGGCCCAGGTTCGATTCCCAGGACCAACATGGCAGCTCACAACCATTTATAACCCCAGTTCCAGGGGATCTGATGCTGTCTGAGGGCATCAGGCACTGACATGGTACACAGACGTACACGCAGGCAAAACAGCCATACAAATAAAATAACAAAAGAAAAAACCTAGATAAAAGAAAATAGGACATTTACACAGTGTCAAAAAAAATCTACCTATAGAAAATTCATTACTATAAAGGAGGGGAAATCCCACCACATTAGAGAAATCTAGATGATCTAGATGATGCCACATTAAAATGATCAGACCATTTTCACCAACAGTGGCAGAACTGACATCATGTGCCCAACAATGACGAGGTGAGAAGGGCACATCACCAGGTGATGATATTCCTGCCCAAATGCTTAGCTTGAATTTACTAATGGGGACATGTCAGACAAATCCATATTGGGAGACATATACCTGGACTTTCCAAAACTGTCAAATTCATGAGAGGTGGAAAGAAGGAAGGAAGAAAGGAAGAAAGGAAGGAGGGAGGGAGGGAAGAAGGGAGGGAGGGAGAGAGGGAGGGAGGGAGGAAGGGAGGGAGGGAGGGAAAGAGGTGCTGAGGAACTATTTCAGAATAAAGAGGCAAACTATTACATGCAACGTGGCATCTTGAAACAGGCTGAGGTAGCTATAAAGGATGTTACTGGGACAATCAAAAGTTTTTTTTAAAAGCAAACTCTGTATTAAATAAATGTTAAATTTCCTGAAAGTGGACTGACTTCCTGGGAAAAGGCACTTACCACCCAAACCTGATGACCTGAATTCTATCCCCAGAATCCACATGATGAAAGAAGATAGCTGGTTCCTATAAGTTGCCCTCTGACCGCTACACAAATACTTGAGACATGAGCGCACACATGCATACAGTAAAAAAAAAGAATGTGATTTTTTGATTCCCCAAAGGTGATCAGTGCAAAGTGCAGTGATAGGAGAATGCCTTTGTTCTCATAAGGCAAGCATGAAGTTTTTGGGTGAAATGCCGCCCCTTTGTCAGTGATTAGCAGAGGGATATCTTAGGGGAGAGAGGGCGGCACAGCAAATGTGAGTTACGAGTTTGTGAATCGTAGCTGAGGATATGGGTGTTCATTAAAACAATGAACTAGTCTGTAGGTTTTTAACTTTTCCAAGTGGAAAGTTGGAGAAAGCAAACAGCTTTAAAAGAAATCTAACCACCCGTAATGAAATAATGGATCTAGTCAATGATGGTAGATGGTTATTCAAATCATTAGGTGAAAAGCTGGAGGGGAAAGATGGAGGGAGCTCTGTAATGGCTAGAGCAGGCGGATGCCAAGCAAGTCCGTTGAGCAATCCTAATATTATAAAGAGAAAGACACCAGGAAGCTACACAGTCCTGATGGGAAGCCTCAGGAAGTTCATGCCACCTGTAACATATTATTGCCAAAAAAAAAAAAACCAACAACAAAAACAAACAAACAAACAAAAAAAAAACCTGAAGCTAAGCAACTCCAGACTCCACCAACTTAAAGGGACAGAGAGACATGTTGAATGGCACCACATAGATGCAACCAGCAAACTCCAGAATGAAGGAAATCCCAGAGGACAAATGGTGAACAATTTCTTCAATAAACTTCAAGAAAGAAGAAGTTAGGCATGGTGACATGTGCTGTCCTCCCAACTATTCAAGAGGTAGAGACACAGGCCTTCATGAGCCCAGGGATTTAAGGCCAGTCTGGGAAATATAATGAGACCCTGTCTCATGAAAGAAGAGGAGGAGGAAGTAATCTTTGGAGAAAGGAAGCATGGGCCACGTGAGTCACGAGGTTGGGCCTTGGTTAAGACCCCACTTAGGGAGGCTGGAGCAATGGCTCAGCAGTTGAGGGCACTGCTGTTCTTTAGACCTGGGTTTGACCACCGTCGCTCATCTGGCAGCTCACAATCACTGGTCACTCAAGTCTCAGGGGGAATCTAACGCCCTCTTCTGGCCTCCAAGGGCACTGCATGCATGTGGCACACAGACATACATGCAGGCAAAACACCCATACATAGAAAACAAGAAAATAATTTAAAAAAAAAATTAAAAACCCAGCAGAGAAACTTGAACAGTGAATTGACAAGAGTAAGAAACTACAGTTGGTTTCCATTATATGTTGTGGTTAGGTGGTGAGTCTTCACTTTTAGGAATACATACTTCAGAAATACTCATGGATGAACTGATTTAATCTCTATAGTTTGCTTCCAAATGACTCTGGGAGAGGGAAAGCGGGAATAGAGAAAACAGTCTTATACAGGTGTTAATAACTGTTGAAACTAGATAACAGATCTATGGAAATTTAAATATATATACAAATATGTGTGTATATATATTTGAAATTCTCGATAATAAGTTTGTTTTTATTTTATTTTGTGCTCTTAACCACTGAGCCATCTCTCCATCCCCAAGTTATTTTTCTTTTTTAAATAAATAAACCCAAGTCACCTCAATATTTTGTCAAATTATTTACCACAAGTAGACTCTTCATTGTTGGAAAGGATGGATGTTCTCCATACCCTAAATAGGGCACACATGAAGTCAGGAGAATGCCAAGGGTGGGCTGAAACACGGGTTACCATGAAGGTTTGCCCTTTCCTTCAGACAACACCATTCCCCTGAGAGAACTCCACCTGATATCCGTTAAGCCGGGAAAGCTATGTCGTGCGTGGGTAGTCTTTGCCTCAACTTGGGTTAATAAATGGAGCTTGCGAAGGCTACTGTGTGGTCTGAAGTAAGCAGTCTGCTGAGCTGTCTTTCTTGTGAGGGCTTTGCTCAAGTCTGGGGTCCAAGGTGATGGCTCTGGAGGGATAGGAGTTCTCTCTTGAGAGCTAAGACTCCCATCCAGCACCTTCTTCCTGGTGCTGCAGGGGCCCTCCAGCCTGGAAGGGACTGTCCTGATCCGTCTCCCCGGCTTGAACCTTCACACAGCACACACCATCTTCCTCCCAGCCCATTCCTCTTGGCTCTTTCTTTGCCCCAGTCTCATTCCTTCTGTCCTCAAACTCCCTTCTCATCTTCTCCCTCTCTTCTCTGTCCTCCATCCCAGCAGTCACCAGTTCAGGGTCCAAGAGAAGGACAGCTTTTATGTGGCTTGTAAAATTCTATTATATCTGTGTTCAAAAGATAGCAGCTGAGAGACACTGGTAATAAGCGTGTTATTAAGCGTGTAAATACACTTCCACCCCAGGGCTTCCAAGGGGTGGGGGCCAGGTCCACAGCCAGGGTGTGTCCTCTGCACACAAGTCCCTTTCCACCTATCCTCCACCGGGGCTGGAACTCGGTGACCAGGCCTGGTCTCCTGGCTCCAGCCACCTTCCTCCTGCAGAACCCAGAGTCTTGGAGAAAGGGGGCGGGGGAGAGGGCCAAAGAAAAAAAACATTAGGAAAAAAACTCCCACCCAGAGAGCATTCTTTGTGCAGCACTCAGGAAAAAGGATGTCTCACAGGGGACGGGAAGGCGAAATTTTTTCACATCCAAATGGATTGCAATTTCCCTCCATTTAGCACCTGAAGGTAATTAGCTCGAAGAGACTGCCGAGTGCGAAACACGTTCACGGAACATTAACTCTCACACATTCTCCAGTTGCAGGGAATTAATAGGAAAGATTAAAGTTTAAAGAGAGCAAAATGCCATTACCTCGCCAGCCACCTCTCTCCGCGGCAGTATCCAGCCCCTGAAAACCTCCGGCCACCGCCTAGGCCAGGGACTCGGGTCTTAGCCTCCAGCCTGGCGGGCCCAAACATCTATGTGTGCCCATCAGTAGCGAGCTTGTGTGCATGCCTGCAGGTGTGTCAAACAGGGCCATTCTGGCCCCTCGCAAGACCAGCGGGGCTCACCCTCTCCCACTCCTTGAAGTTGGAGTGGACAGAAACAGGTGTATCTTCCTACAGGCCAACACCTTCCATAGAGGTGTGGCCTGGGAGAAGAGGTGTGTGTGGAAGAACCACTAGCATGGGGTTAGTCCTGGGATTTGAAGGCAAAGACTGACACCCACCAGCTTGACCAGCAGTAGAGGGATGGAGGGCGTCACTCCCACGGTGGATAGGCGCAGGGACACCTGAGCGGGGCCGTGAAGGAAGGTGCTGCCTTGCCTCTGCTCTCCCTGTGCCCACATTCTGTCTCCCACACGTTATCACACACATGACCTTTACGCTGAGTCTTCTTTTTTTTTTAATTTTTAATTTTTTTTTTCAAACTTCATGAAGGCTTCAAATTCTAAAGGTTTCTATGTGGCTTCAGGATTTTAGGAAAAGATGTGAGACACAGAGAGGGAGACAGAGAGTGGGAGAGAGAGTGTGTGAGGGAGAGAGAGAGGGAGAGAGAGAGAGAGAGAGAGGGGCAGAGGCAGGCAGGAGAGAGAGCGCGAGATGAAATTGAGACATGGAAGAATTTATTGCCCAGAAAATTCCATTCTGCTATCTGATTCAAAAAGTCCAGTCCCCCCAGCTTCGGAAAATCTATTTTCCACATTTTAATACCCTGCAGAACAGTCCTCATAACTCATCCGAGTGTGTTAAGCACAGTTTTATTAGATCTGAAACAAATTTTGGTGGGGAGATACTATAGGTCATTAACCATGGAGTAATTTTATCCTTGTTTCCCTAATGATGCCATAATGGCGAGCGAATTTCTTAACTAAAGACCAAAGAACATTTTGAAGGTCAGTTTCATCTGTGAGCTCCTTCAAGCGCTTCTCAGAGAAGATTGGAAAACTCGCCGATTTTTTGAAGAGTCATTAATAATGTGAAAGCTGAAAGCACCCTCCATTTGCGTTCCTGCTTTTTACCTTTTAATTTTATATCGTCCCCGCTCAGAGCCCTGCTCCCACTCCTTCACCCTCCTCTGGACCTCCCGCCCGCCTGCCCACCCCACACAGGGAGCAAGGATGCTGGGTACCAGGTACCAGACTGCCTGTTATGGGGAAGGCAGGGGCTGCAGCCAGGAGGGCAAAAGGCCTGGAGAGGCCAGAGGCACCCCTCTGGCCTGGATGCTCCCCTCACCCTAAGATGGTAGGGGCCATTGCTGCTTTTCCATGGCATGGGCACTGTGTGACGGTATAACACACATCAGGCCTGTGTGTTATAGGCCTGATGCGTGTGGCTGTGCCTGCGTGCAAATGTGTGTTGTGGGGTGGTGAGGTCCCTGTGGCACGTATACATGTTTAGACCGATGGTAACTCAACCATCTGTAGAGCTAGGGAGCCCCTGCAAGTGGGCAGGGAAAGGCCGTTGAAAGCAAACACTGGATCCAGCTGCCTGGACAGTAGGCATATGGGGAGTTTTTGATCTGTTGACAGGACAAGGGTCTCTCAACACATGATATCCACATGTGTTTTAGAATGGTTAGCACATTGTGAGAGGTGCAGGGGTGTGTGTGTGTGTGTGTGTGTGTGTGTGTGTGTGTGTGTACGCGCGTGTGCATGACCTGAGGAATTAAGCTCAAGGTAAGAGCCCCAAGGTCCTTGTCCACTAGTAAATACCTAGACCCAAGACAGTGACCATCCCCCCTCCACCCCCTCACTTTTGGTCTGCTCACTCCCTTGTTCCTTAGGCCTAGAACTTCTCACTTTCCCGACTTCATTTATTTCATGGCCTCTAACATTTAGCAACTTGGGCACCCTAGTTCCTTCCCAAGCCCTACTCCTGAGCCCCCATTCTGCTCCTCCTCAGCCATCTGAAGGCTGTCATTTCAGGGTGCCTAGCCCTGAGCCTGGATGGGGCAGCGCTTCTGCGTGCTTGGGTTTGGGGAGGAGGGGGCGGCGTGGTGACACTCTGTGCTCCCAGATGTGGTGGCAGCGATAATTCCAATTTTATGCCTTTGTTATGGCTTTAATCACTTTCTTTATGCGTTTTGTTCCAGCGATCAGGGAGAGACACCTGATAGGCAAAGAGGATACCAGGGGAACCATTTTTATTTGGAATGTGGTGAGAAGTCTAATTAGAATCTGAATTCTGCTGAGCCTTGAAATGGCCAGCACTTTATCCTGATCGCCTTAGATATTGTTTCGAGTCAATCATCTGTCATGGTACGCGGGCGAGCCTCTGTTCACGCCACACTCCCTCCTGCCACAGGCCTGGCCAGGGCACTCGGGGGAGGGGAGAAAGGCCACCCTCCTCGTAGGAGACCTGTCTCTTCATCTTCCTAGGGGCCCCTTTTTGTATGCCCCCCCACAAGGTTTATCATACTGGGATACCAGGACTGAGTTCACGATGGTGGGGCCCCCAGAGAGGGAGCAGAAGGCTTGTGTTGGAATGAGGCAGGATTGGGGTGTGGCCTAGCTCCTTCGAGGTGCCTTCTCGGGGCTCCTAGCACACTAACCCACATCATCACCTCTTCGTTCATGGCCCACAGTTACTCTCCTGTCTCCTCACTCTCCCCCAAGCATACCCTGTCCCTTCCACCTGCTCATTGCCAGGCCCTGCCTGCACCAGCCCTGGCCACAGGTTCAGCTCCAAAGCTACTGTAGTCTCACCACTGGGGTGTGCACCTGCTTAGGACTTCTGCTGTCCATTAAACGCCCTGGCTCATTTCTCTTCCTCCAGAAAGCCCTCCCTGACTACCTAATCTCAGTGTATGAGCTCCCTGAAAGCAAGACCAGCCACTGCATGGCTTCTGTTGCATCTGCTACGCAACCTGTAAGCATGACCTTGTGCCAGACTGACATCTGCACTCCTGCCTTTAAGCAGTTTCCAAATC
The DNA here is from genome assembly GCF_982192425.1 of Myodes glareolus. NCBI lineage: Eukaryota > Metazoa > Chordata > Mammalia > Rodentia > Cricetidae > Myodes > Myodes glareolus. The sequence goes on along the minus strand of NC_142032.1, from coordinate 17,324,567 downwards.
TCCTCCTTTCCTTTTTTGCTGCTGTTGTCATTTAACCACTTGAGATTTCTGTGTTTCCTGAAACGTTCCTGCAAATACAACAAAATCACATTAGAAATAGAAGTTAAAAATAAATATTATAAGTTGGGTGTGGTGGCTCAGGCTTGTAATTCTAGCATTCTAAAGGTCGAGATGGGAAAATTTCAAGGCCAGTCTGGTCTATATAGCAAGTTCTAGGCCAGCCAGAGCTGCGTAGTTGAGACTTTCTCAAACAGACATGCGTGGACTCACACGTGCTTGTGAGGGCACACACACAATAAGTAAGTAAATAAATAAATAAATAAATGCATACATACACATTAATCCTAATGATAATTTCATCTCTCTAGCCATACATGTGCCCCCGAAAGTGTGACCTTCCTTCCCCATCTCCCGTTTCTCCACCAGCTAACTATAAGCATGGGGAACCAGACACAGTGAAGTTCATCATTGCCTAGAAAACAAAGCCCAACAGCAACCAACAAAAACCTCAGCAAGGATTGTTGGGGCCTCCCCACCCTGCCATGGCACAGCATGTGGGACTGTGAATGATCGTGACTGGGTATTTACTGCTTCTGGTCAGAAGAAGGGAACATATTTTGTGAGCAATATCGCTTGTGAAGGTGGCCTGGCTGGTCAGTGGCTCCTTGGAGGACCGAAAGAAAATAGTCCTGTATGGTCAGTAGCGTTGGTTGAAGTACTTGATATCCAACTAGTTAGTGTGCCCCTTGTAGCAATGCCCTCACTAACGGTCAATGTCATCATAAGCCTTACGGATGGCCACTGTCCTTTACAGATTGTTGACGTGACAGTCAGTGGGCAGTACAGCCAGACCCTCCTATGTAGAGACAAACAGACTTGAAGGGTTCCCAGAAGACTATCCTTTTAAAAAATTTTTAAAATGTGTATGTGTTTGCATGTACGTGTGTGTGTGTGTGTGTGTGCGCGCGCGCACATGCATGTATATGGAGGACAGATAATAATTTTCTGTAGCTACTTCTCTCTTTGCACTGTGTAGGTGTGAGGGTTTAACCTTATGTGCTTAGGCGCTGAGCCATTTTGTTAGCCCGAGAAGACCCTTCTCGACCTCCTGCCTCCCATCTCCCCATTTGAACTTCATGTCAACTGCATTCCTGACTCACTCATTTCCGGGTGCTTTCTTTCCCTGTCTACCCCTCAGCACTACCTGGACCGGGTCTAGGCATGATCAGTGGAAGTAGCTCTGGGTATGGTCTAGCAAAGCATGGGACCAGTGGCCAGGACTAGGGGAACCTATAGAATGCCCCACCAAACCTCCCATCCTACTCCTTCCTGAAGCCCTTATCCAAGATGGTTGGCCATATGGGTACCATGCGGAGGATCGGGAAGAGCTTCAGGAAGACAGAGCAGAATCTTTCTTTATAGAGGAAAACAACACAGTGCTAGGGAGCCTTAAGGGCAATCTTTTGAGTGGAAAACTGCAATCATCTATTAACACCTTAGTAAAAATCAGTACATCAGCTGGTGTGTGTGGATGCATGGATAATGGGGGTCAGTAGACAAGGGGTCTGCGCCCCTGTAGGAAGAAGCAGGGGCTCTAACACACATACCCTGTAGAAGAGCTGGCTGCAGGTGGGGTGGGGACCTCACTATCTGCTATTGTCCCATCTACATGAGCAAAGAATAGCAGGCTCCAGCGTAGGGACCACATGTGCCAGGCAGGGATCTCGTGAGTGGGAGGCCGGAGATGCCAAAGATGGTGAAACCCTGGCCTCTCCCCCATCTCAGACACCCTCAAGGCTCTGTCCTCTCCGTATAGAGAGCTTGGCTGCTGTGGGGGTAGATGAAAAGGAGAAACTATTGGATAAAAAGAAATTTGAAAAAAAAAGTAAGTGAAATATTCAAACTGGAAAGTGATATTATAGAAACTGCAGCCCACGGCTCAGTGCATTCAAATTTATTCAAACTCGGCGCCTGACAGTGATGGATGCTGCAGCTTTTCCCACAATATGGAGAAGGCGCGGGGGCATTTAGGACTGCGGGTCCCCTCCGAGAGGGTGGGGGGGGGCCACACCACCTCCCAGTGCCTTGTTCTTCCTAAGTGAGAAGCAAGGTTCTAAGTCCCAACTCCTCTGTTCCCTGATTCCCTAGCCACTTCATGTACCCTGGGACACTGCAGGCCCTGGGGGACCTGGGCATCACCGGCCGAGTGCTTGGGGTGTAACTGAGGCAAAAGGTAGCAGACAATGGGGGGTCTCCCGTTGCCAGGGGAGAAGATGGTTAAGCGTGCCCAGGAGAAATCTGGACACAGGTACACTTGCATCTAAGAAAGAATGTGAGCCACCAGAGGCCCAGCATGCAGAAAGTAGAGGACTGTAAGTTCAAGGCCAGTCTGACCTACCATAGTAAGACCTTCCCTTTGAGATCTGAGGGTCTTGGGGCTCCCAAGTTAAGAATCAGTCCCTCTCATCGGTTCTGGTTTTCACCCCCAGCCCAGGTTGACAGTGACTAGGAAACGGCAGTAATAAATAATAAACAGTCAGTCTGGGCCTCAGTCTGTGCAGTGAGCAGGTGATGGAGACCTCATGAGCGCCATGCCTGGGGGCATCTGCATCCTGGTATCCACTGTGCTCGGGACTTTCCCCCATCAGCTGTTTCGCCTTCACCAGCACCTCTTCCTCTGGATGCCAGACTTCGTGTCCAGCCTCCAGCCATGCTGGGCTTCAACTTTTGTACCCTCCAGCTCACCCACGACTCCTGGCGCCCCACCCAACTTTCCGTGTTCTCTACCAAGGGAAGAGGCAGCGATGGCTTCATCTTCAGTTCTTGGCTTCTTGACCTACAGTCCTCAGCTCTAACAGGACATGGGGCCTCTGACCCTAGCAAAGCTTCCACCAGTTCACGATGCATGACCAGTGTGCTTGGAGTCGACCATGAGTCTTTCCTATGACCAGTCACAATGTGTGACTCCCCTGCTTTGTAAATAACCTACCATTTTGTCCTGGAACTCTGGAACCTCAATTCCTTCCCTCTTGATTCCCACCTTTAATCTCTGAATCAATTTGGAGATACTTCCTGGTGTCTGCTTTGTTTGTTGGTTAGATTTTGTTTTGTTGAGATAGAATCTCATGTAGCCCAGGCTGGCCTCAAACTCAAATTTTAGCTAAGGATAGCCTTAATTTTCTGGTCTTCCTGATTCTACTTTCTGAGTGACACCTGGTTTGTGTAAGGCTAGGGACTGACCCTAGGGCTTTGTGCATGCCAGGCAAGCACACCACAACTCGCCTGCACCCTCAACCCTTCCCTGATGTCTTTTGCATCCACTTTTGCTGCACCATCACCAGCATCTGGCGAAAGCCCTTCCTGCAGCACTCCCTGGCCAATTAAGCCACCTAGCACACTTGCCGAGCGCCTTCCACGCACCAGCCACCAGGTCGAGCATCTTTCTTTCTCTCCGACTTCCACTGTCTCCAGCTGGTTTACACTTTGCTGCCAGATTAATTTTCCTAAAGCACAGATCTCATCACGTCACTTCCCTGCTCAAAAACCCTCCATGGCTCCCCGTTGCCTACTAAATAAAGCACAGACTCCTTACTCCGATGTTCACAGCCCTCTGCGATCTGGCCCCTGCCCGGTCCCCTCTCTAAGCCTGCTCATCATTCTCCTTCATGGTCTTAGCCGCCAGGTAAATTGGACTCAGAATGGTTTCCCTCAACACTCCCCACCCAGCAATTGCCCACTGTTCTGTACACATTCAAGTTCCTCTGCCTGCCTACCCTGCCTTCTGGAACAGAATCCCCTCCAACACTCAACTGAACTTGCTTGCAAGAGCTGAGACAAGGAAAGCCATTTTCTGAATATCCCCTGTACCTATCCTCTGTAGCAACGCTACAGTGGCTATTGGTGTGACCCCCCTCTCTACTCTCTGGGGAACATACTGTCCCTTGACATGGACTTCCTGGTTCTGATCTTAGTTTTTATAGTTTAATCATTGCTTGTCTGGCTGCCTTATAGTTGTCCTGGCTAGAGGCTTCTTCAGAGCTAGACCTGAGGGATGCCCTCTTGTGCTCCCTTTAGCTTCTACCCCAGACACTCAGCACACACTTGTTGAATAAGTGAATGAATGAATGAATGAATGAACGAACGAATGAGTCAGCACAGCAGAACTTGCTGGGGTCTGGCTGTGTGACAGGGACTTGGCTCTTCTGAGCTTCTCGTTCTGGACAGTGCCCACTGAAGAGTTTCCTGTCATCGCTCCCGGCACTCCTGACATGTGTCCAGGTGAGCTGGGACATGCGTGTGCAGGCCGGATGACAGGTGAGTCATCCCTCCAGAGCGAGAGGGAATCGTGGCAGAGTTCAGCCTTCCCAGCTCATCCATCAGAGAGCACTTACTGACAGCTCGGGAGAGCCAGCCTGGACTCAGCAGGCTGGGGGCTGAGCGGAGGGAGGCCAGACCTGCCCTCTGGGGGGTTGGCAGTCTAGTTGCTCCTTGCTCACTGCTCCCCACAGGGACTCCAGGGACAGTGGCAGTGGCTGATAGGCGGTCAGGAGCAGAGGGTTGGGGGGGGGGTTCCTCCCAGCTCCTCAAGATGCTGCCTAATGCAGATGTGGCTTTCACCCTGCACAGACTTGAGCTCCTCCACTACCTGGCACACATCCCCACACTTTAGGGTCCAGAACTGCAGGTCTTAAATCCTGTGAAGGGTGGAGAAGACATATCACAAACAGCTGGATAAATGAGTAAACGAGCAACTCACTAAACACATAAACAAGCAATTGCCTGAGCAGATTGGCACAAATAAGGCTAGCCCACGTCTCCTGTGCACCTACTGTGGACTATGCTGAATCTTTCCCCTTCATCAGCTCAATTTCTTCTTCCTTCCCACACCGGTAACCAGGCACGGCTCGGATCCCATTGAGGAAAGGGAAAGTAAGGTTCAGGAAGATGAATTGACAGGTGTGATGGCACCCACTGTAGCAGATGCAGCACCCTAGTTTTTAACTGTACAGAAGCTGCACGGCCCCTCCCCTTCCAGCAGAGAACCCTGTCTTCCCACACCACCCGCCCTTTGAAAGTGGAGGAACACGTGAATGTTTAGACTCCTGGCTAGGAGACCCATAGATTGCTTGGGAGTCCTGTAAGGTCCCAGTCCTCGCAGGCACACGCTGATGGGGAACACGGGCTGCTGGGGTGTGTGGGGGCACAGCTGAGAAGCCTTTGTTCTCCAAGACGGGTCTTCACTGGCCCTCTTGGCCCCTGTCCCTTTGAGGAGGGAGTGACGCTCTCCTGGCGACAGCCTGTGAGGGAGACTTGGGGCGCTAGGGCGCCCCCACCCGCCGCGGCCTCCCCTCCTGGCCACGTACAAACAAGCGCGCTAAACTCCAGGAGATTTACAGCGGGGCGGCTGGGCTGCGCGGGCCCCCGGCCGCCGGTGAGATATCTCCAAACAGCGCACTAACCACTTTCCATTTTATACCTCACCAGCTTTATAGCATCTTAAGGATTTCTGTGCACGGCTGGCTTCCCGCCCAGGGAAAAAACTCAGCCTTGTAAATAAATACTAAATATATATGAACAGAGACGACAGCGAGCGAAGCGGAGGAGGGGGATGGGGGGAGCACGGTGACAGGGGTGGGGGGTGGGGGGGGACTCAGGGTCCTGTGACCGCCAGCAATGCGGAGGAGGCAGGAGTCCGCTGGGGTGTCCGAGACAAAGGCAACAAGGGAAAAACATGACAGGCAGAGTGAGGGAAACTGAGATAGCAAGGGAGGTGGAAGGATCACAGGAAGAAAAGGAGAGGGATGGGGGGAGAGGGCGGGAGACAGGCTGCTAAAAGCTTGAGGAGAGGGAGACGGCTCTCAGTCCCCCACGGTCCCCAAGGCCTGGGGCCCAGTCATGGGCTACCCTCCATTGTGTGTGTTTTTGTGACTATTCGTGTGCACAGTGTGTGTGACCAGATCTCGTCATGATGTACTGTAGAGATTTTGTGTCTCTCTGTGTGTTTGCATGCGTACTGCTGGGGTGTTTGTCCAGGGCAGGACTGTGTCAGAGTTTGGCACAAGGCCGGCAGGTTGTGCCTAGTACGCAGTGGGCTTCTGGGTTAGTGTAAATTAAATTAAGGCGAGTTGGGGGTTGAGTTCTGTGGTCTTTGGAGTAGAGCTGACAGCACAGGGTGGGGGTGGGGTGGGGACTCAAGGACTCAGCTATATGATCATGTTTCTTCAAGGTCCTGAGAGTGAGGGCTTAGGAAGACTGGGCAGGGAGACACCTATGCCAGATGGGCTAGAAGCAGTAAGTATTGAGTGTGAAAAAAGGTGTCCATTGTGTATTGGGGGGCTGCCAGGTAGTCACACCACCTCCTCCCTGCTCCTCTCCTGGAGTTTTTCCAGGGGGACCTTCTTTCCAGAGAAGGCTCTGGAACCTTCTCATCAATGGGCACTGGGGAGAGGGCTCTGGTGCTGACTGATCCTCCGTATCATTCCTCACCCATCTCTGAGGTCTGTGGACAGGAACTAGTCAAATCAGGGCAGGAAGGACCATCCTTTCCCTTCTCGGGGGACCCAGCCATCCCTTTTCGTTCCCCCCTTGTCTTCGATATTAAGTATTCAAACCTCATTTACATCCTTATTTTTCAATTTGCTGCCACAGTAGTTTAATTTATTCGATATAATTTCTTTTTCTGAGGGGACATTAATCATTGCCCTGTGCTTTTGGGCGCCTGTGGGATCTCTGCGTGTATATGTGTGTGTGTGTGCATATGCGTCTGTGTGTGCGTGTGCATGCAGTCTGGGGGGAGCTGTGTGTATCTGCGCATGCATCTGCATTCATGTTTATTGGTACTCGTGTGGGTCTGTCTGGGTAGTGTGCAAGTTTGCTATTCCAGTGTGCGTTGTGTGAAGATGTGGGTCTTAGGAGTGTGAGACTGGGTAGATGTGTGTGTGTGTGTGTGTGTGTATGTATGAGTGTCTAGGTGATTTCCATTGGTCAATCCTCTTCGAAGCCTTGCTAGTACTTTTAGAATGGCAACAGGAAGGGAACAGGCGGTTAGGAAAATTGGGAAACAAGAGACACATATCATACCAGCTCTAGCCTCCATTGGACTAAATCTCAAGCACTATGCACGTCAAGCGTCGGTTCTTTCTGTGTCCCCTGCCTCAGCCTGGCTTTCCTTCTCGGATCATGAACCCTGACAGCTGTAGCTAGAAATCCATGTTAGAATCCATGATCACTCAAGCAGTGAGGAAGACGGAGAAGAGGTAACAGGGACAAGGAGCTACAGAAAGACACAGCAGAGCCAGGGAGACTGGGACCCACTGAGGAAGAAAGAAAGAACAAGGAAAGAGCATCAAGAAAGAAAGATGCAAAGAGGGGCAAGAGCTGCGGGTGACAGGGGGAGGGAGAAGTGAGAGGGGTAGAGCGTCTCAGCCCATGGAGCCCCTGGAATGGGAGGAAGGGGGTGAGGGAGACTTTTGCCTCAGCTCAGCCTGGTCATGGCTCAGTGCTCCGTGTGGGTGAAATGACTTGGTGAGGCTTGTTTGGAGTGAAGAGGCAAGAGGAAGGGGGTAAAGGGGAAGAGCAAACCCTCCTGGGGATGTAACTCAGGAGACTGCAGGAAGGAAATTTTTTGGAACCGTCCAAGGTGGGGAGGAAGTTCTCCAGGCCAACCTCTCCTCAAAGCTCTTCTTTTCCTACCCTCGGCATAGCAAGGGAGACCCCCAGCTTCCTAGACCTCCTCCTGGTTCCCAGACCCAGAAGCCCTCACTTTCTTCCTCTGGCAAATCCTAGAGTCTTTCACCCCTTGGGGGCGTGGGGTCAGCGGGGCAGAAACTGATTGGAAGTTGTCCAGGGGACACGGTGCACCAGGGCTCATCTTGAATATTCATCACAACAGCTCTTTGAGGTATAGATCGCAAGAAGGACATCCATCAGGGGCTTACCCCATTCAGGACTGCAGTCAGGTCCACCTGGGCCATTGCTAAGATGGCTTTGCTGTCTCCTAAGGTCATGTCCACCCCACACCCACTATGAAGTCTCCAGTATAGACACGTGGACATTCACATAAAGCGGGACCCTGAAACCCAAGGTCAAAAGGAAAAGACACTTAGGGACAGAAGTCCAGGGCTTATAGCCCAGCTTTAAAGAGCTTTACCTTCTTGCCCAGAAGCTCAGTCAAAATGACAGCCCAAGGCTTGGAGCATGGGGAAGCATCTTTCTCTTGATCTAAACTTTTGAAAAATAGACACCATGAGACCTGCTGCTCCAGAGGCCACTCCGGGACCTGAGCCTTCAAACATTAGATTCTTTTGTGTTGCACAGATTTTTATATTCCAAAGCCAAACACCCGTGAACCTGAATGTTCAAACTTCTGAATGCCCAAGGCTTCCAACATCAACGATTTGAGTGTGCAGATCACAGAGCACCTAAGGGTGACTCCAAACTGAAAGCAGGGAAGGGGCTCTGCACCCTCCAGCTCCTGTGAAGTTCTCTGAGGTGCTCCTCTGTTTTCCTAGCTCCTTTCTGAGTCCCTTCAGTTCTACTGACCACTGTCTTCCTTACCGTTCACCAGGGCTTGTTTTAGTCGTCATGCCCAGACCCGAAGCACAGACATGTCACGAGGAAACTGTCACCCACTCGGGTCAATGATAACTGGGTGATTATGACAGAGGGTCTCTGGGCATTTAGGGGAGGAGGCAAGGGGACAGGCCTGGGGCCGGGGAGAAGGTAGTGCGTTCATTTGAATAATGGGCAAAATCAAATTAATTCTACATTAAATAGTTGTGAATAAAGGGTTGAAGTCAGCAGTTTCAAACTTGTTTTCCTTAATTACTTTCCGTGTTTAATGTCATTAAGAAGATTAAAAATTCATTAACAAGAGTACTAAAGTGGCAAATCAGGAAAGCGATCACTCCAGGTTAAAAACTCAGCTGAGGCCGCACAGTGAGTCTTCTGCAGGGGGGCATGGGTGGGGGTAGGGATGGGGGGGATGGGGACAGGAGCATATTCTCACACTCGTGTGGAGTCTTAACAGCAATAGCAATACATATTTGCAAGAGCTAGGTATGCACACGTGCACACACCCACGTGTGTTCTCTTCACCCGCACCCAGGACTTCTGGGACGCTGAGAAGACAGGGTTGGGATCCACTGTTAAACAGGCCCCTACTGGATAAGGCCCTTTCCTAAGGAGAAACAGGTCACGTCTCAGAGCTTGCTTTCTGCTTTTCTGGTCACCAGGCCTCTTCGGCTCTGCTGGCCTTCCCTCCCACCCAGAGGGCTCTGCCAGGGCAAACCCGATCAGTTTCCTGGGAGGAGTCGCTGTCTTTGAAGCTTAATTATCCCAGAAAAGGATCCCTTTTGTCTCCAGAGTTTTTGTCAGGTGGGGGCAAAGGGTAGGAGGGGGTCACATTTCCTTGGTGGGAGAAGCGAAGGGACAAAGGCCACTGGCTTATGGGAAGGGTAGGCTGACACCGATGGGGAAGCAGGACCCGGGTCTTGGTGCTCAGACTCTATGTGATTCCAACACAGAGCCCATCTCCTGAGCCTGTACCCAACCATGATGCCCCCTCTCATCCTGTCTCTGTTCACCACCTATTATTGACTGACTCTCAACTCCTTAAACTCCAAGCTTTACTGGTCTAGTACCACGGCAGGTCCCTCCCTGAGTCAGGATGCTCTTTCCTCCAGCTGTCTCGGTCCCTCTGACATCACTTACATCTTTTCTCTAGTCCCTGTCCTTGCGATCCTTCTGTGGTTGGTTAGATCACCTTGGGTACATCTGTTTGTGCTTTGGCGGTTATGTTTGTGCCCAGGTTGCTGTGATGGCTACTTAATGTGTTACTGTGCAGCATGGGGTGTGTGTGTGTGTGTGTGTGTGTGCACGCGCGCGCGCGCGGTGCGCGTGTGTGCCTGAGTTCATGAGTACATGCAAGTACCTGAGTTTCTGTGCATGTCTGGCCATGTGAAGAAAGTAAAAACTCTAACGGCGAATGTTGTGTCCATCATAGACAAATTCAGTGTGGGGATCCTGAGATGCCTCTGGAAGAAACCTTTATTACTCTAGAGAATGAACAGGGAAACCAAATGTTGAAGTTCTATTCCTAGGAATAAACTCCAGAGAAATAAATGAAGAGGTTCACAGAAAAAAATTGTATGAAAATATTTAGAATCCTATTCCTTATAGCAACAGTGTAAGGAAGACTCAGTTGCAGTTCAGTAAGAGAATGTCTTCTTATGCAGGAGACCCTAGGTTCCATCCCTAACAGCCAAATACCTACCAGTCAATGAATATATAAATATTCATTTATATATGTGTCTTTCTCGGTACAGTGAACACTACTCACCTATTCAAAGGAGCAAGTAACCTATTTATGCTGAAGCATAAGATTGAAACCTAATGCCAAGGCTGGGGGTATAGCTCAGTGGTGGAGCACTAGTCTAGTGTGTGCAAGGGCCTGGGTTTGATCCCAGCACTGCAGGGGGAAGGAGAAAGAAAAGCTATCACATTAAGTAAGGGAAACAAGACACACATACACACACACACGAAGTGATTCCTTGTATATAATGCTCATAATAAGCAATACATAGCAATTGGAACTAGGTTAGTGGTTGCTTAGGGTTTGGGAGAAGGTACTGGTGGTAGAGAGGGTGACTATAGTAGGAATGGTTGCATAGCCCTGTTAATACACTAAAGGCCCTTGTCTTGTTCATTTAAATAGGTAAATTGTATGGAGCATGAACTGTATCCTAATAAAACTATGACTTTGTTTGTTTTGAGACATGGTTGGTCTCATGCTCCAAGCTGGCTTAGAACTCCGCAAGTTTTTTCTGGACCAGAATTTGCAATCTCCCAGTCTCTGTTTCCCAAGTACTGGGATTATAGGTAAGAGCCACCATTCCTGACCTAAACAATAATTCATTCTCTCTCTCTTCCTCCAGGGTATCTCCCATATTGGACTAAATGCTCTAACTCTGACAATGATCTATATCCTCAACTCTTAAGACTATTATCTATCTATCTATCTATCTATCTATCTATCTATCTATCTATCTATCTATATGTCGGATGTCTGTCTTTATAGGCATACCCATGTCTCTGAAGGTCAGTCCTATGTCTGTGACTTCACGGTTGTGTGTTATTGTGTGGGGATATTTCTATCTGTATAACATGTCTCAATGGGCGGCCATGGGTTACTTCATGTATCAGCCTGTAAGTTTGGAATCATGTGCCTTCATCCTCAGGTCTCTGTATAACTATGTTTCCAAGTATTTCTGCCCAAGCCCAGCAATGTTAGTGTTCTGGTTCCACACAGGTCCCTCCATAAAGGCATCCGTGGATGGAAGGGAGCCCCTGAGGCTGTTCATCTAAGTCTGTGTATCTAAGCCCTTCCTCAAGGCGCCAGCCCCAGAAGGTGCCTGCCTCCCCACCCCCACCTCTGACAACCATAGAAAGCGTCACAGTAAATTCATGGCTGCCTGGCTGGGAAACAGGCGGCTGCAATGGAAAGGAAGCATGGATTTGCATATTGAATTAAAATTAAGAGCTAATTATGCAAATAAATTATGACATTTGGCAGGAGAATTTGCTTCAAGATCATTTATTACGTTCTTTTTATAACAGTGTGAGCATTTAACGGTCAAAGACAATATTTTAAGGGAAAATTAACGCAAGATTATTAACCTAAAAACAATTCCACATTAATGAGATGGTGAGCTAGTCCCCCCCACACACCTGGGCAGGTCTATGCCTGAGCTGGGAAGGCCTTTTTCTCCTCCCTTCCTTCTTCCATTCTGTAGGGGAATGAGGCTGCGAGGGGGCTTAAGAAGGCAGGAGAGCCTTTTGGGCTGATTTCTTCCTAGGTAGGGAAGCGATGTCTGAGCTGAATCCTCCCACCCTCAAGGAAAAAGCCCTGGGCCACAGAGAGAATGAGCTAGAGCTTCACCCAGCCAATGACAAGTCTGAAAGAATCTGGACCCGGCCTTTATCTCTGAAAGAACTCCTAGGTCAAGCATCAGTTGGATAGAAGCTAAGAAGTAGGATGTAAACAGTGTAGTGATTCACCAGCCTGCTGCTTCCAATCCCTCCTTCTCCCATGGTATAGAACCCCAAGTTCCCTGATATCCCCCAGGCTCTGATTGCCCCAGAGCTCTGAGCTCTGCACCTTTCTGGGTCCCATTTTCTCTTAGCTTTCTCTATTACATTAATCATTCAGCTTCGCTTTCCCTTTGGAAAGGAGAGGCAAGGAATAGGAAGTTTTCTTGGACCACCCTCTTCCCAACCTAAATCCCATCAAGTCATAGGAAATTGTGGCCAGTGTTTTCATGGGCCTCACTCTTCTCCCTCTGATATAGTCTGAATGATGAGGCTCCCCACCTCCACCTCATGTTAAAGTGACCATATTGATGGGTGGGGTCACTTGGAAGGGCCTGATGCCCTTGCTGAAGAGATTGAACAGAGGGAATGAGAAAGCATGCTCTCAAAAAGCAAAGACCAAGCCAGGGCTAGAAACTGACTTGCTGGCACCTTGATTTTGAACTTTCCAGCACCCAGAGCAAAATGAGCAACAAGCTTCTACTGATCATCAGTTAGCCAGGTAATTTTCTCAAAGCACTGAGTGGACTAAGGCAGCCAGACAGCCTCCCTGTGCTGAGAGCATGCTTGTTGATGTGTGTGTGTACTAAGATGTCTCTTCTATCCAATCCTTGTACTAGCTCTATGATCTGCAGACTCTTAGGGTATGACCCTGTTTGCTTGGCGGGCCTGTCGCAGGGAGCCCAAGGTCTTTCCCATTGCATGCTCTGCTGAGCAAAAGTCTTCATTTCTAGAAAGTTCTGCCTATGCCACAGGCATGCCCTATGTCACCTGTCTTTGCTGAGTGCCAGTGTTTTTTCCTCATTCTAGAATGCAGCTTCAGGTTTAGTCTTTAGCTTAAGCTGTACAAAGATCCCAAGGCAGGGGCCAGGTCTCACTGGGGCAGACTGGAGTGGCAGGAAAAACTATGGGCTTTTACTTAGTGAACAACAGCCTTGGAGATACATCCTTTCCCTGTCATTCACTGGCAGGTCACATGCTCCTGAGTCAGTACGTACCTATGCAGATCCCTTCCTACCCTTCTGTCTGCTTGGGCCTTGCAAGACTGAGCCACATAGTCTTGTCAATCAGCTTGAGACCAAAGGGAATCATGAATATAATGAAATAGAAGGTCCTCAGGTCCAGCCTGTCCAGGTGCTGCTCACGGACACACAGCTGTCCACAGCTCCTCATCTACACCTCTCCATGGTGTTATTCTGGAGTCCAGCATCTTTATCACTTTCAGATCCGGTTCCACCTTAGCTCCCCATTGTTCCCTGTCCCCGGGTACCACCGGGTACCACACCATTATTTGCGATTGTCCTAATCCTTGCCCGTATGCTGGAACCACCTGCTCTTTTATACCCTCCACAGATGACCCAGTGGAGACTTGAGAGTTTCATAATGTGTGCAATGCAAAGTCATTAGCTCACACCGGGCGAGACAACACAGGTTTAAGTGCTTTGTAATTTATTTCCTGGCTGCCCTAGGTAGGATTGAACTCAGGGCCTTGCACATGTTAGGCCAAGTTTGGTCCCTGAGTGATGCCCCCAGCCTGCCTTGTGATTTGGAGATTTGTATGTGTGTGATGTGTGTGTGGTTTTGTGTGTGTGTGTGTGTGTGTGTACATATGTGTATGGCAAGTCACAGGACTACTGTAGAAGTCAAGAGGACAACTTTCAGCTCCTTACCCTCCATCCTGTGGGTCCTAGCGGTAGAATTCAGGTTACCAGGCTCAGCAGTGGAGCCGGTACCCTCTGAGTGATCTCCCTGGCCTTTTTGGACCCATTAGCTAGTAGACAAGCATTCAAGGGTTGTACTCCTCAGTCAAGGACCGCTGTAGAAAGTGAGAGTTCTACCTTCATTTGCTGGTGAGAGAAGTCTAACGACTCATCCAAGGTCACTTCACAGGTTCCCAGCCACCAGCCACCTGCCTGAGTCAGCCTGAATGGAGACCCATGATTGGACACTGGAGACCTGGTGGAGTAGACAGACATGGCGACTTGTGCCAGGGTGTGGGTGCACCCCTAGTAGCACTTTGCCTTCCAGGCAAGGGTGGACTGTCCTCTGGAGAGTGAGGGTGGGGTTATTAATAACAGCACTAATAAGAGAGAAAACAAAGCCGGCGGGGCCTGAGCATTTTTTAAATAAAGAAATCTCCCTCATCTCGTGGTTAATTTAAAAGGTTTATTTCTTGAAATGAATCCTCTTCATCAAACCCCCGATCCTTGAAGATCGGAGGCGACCGCGAGTGCCGGTAATGAATTGATTTGTAACATGAGCGACACGCGCCCTCCCGCCCGCCCGCCCGTGCCCACTACGGGCACTTAATCTGCGGTGTTTAAGGGGAAGCAATCAGCTCCATCTCTCTCTCAGCACCTAGCAGAGCAGCCTTGGGGCAAAGCTGGGGTCCAGGCCCAAAGACACCCCATCCAGGAAGTATCTCGCTAGCAGGCCAGTCTTCCAGCCTCCAGCACCTCTCTGTGCTAACGTGAGTCCGCTACAGCCCCACAGCCCCCCACTCTCCTACCCCCCACCCCACCCCCGCCACACACACACACACACACACACACACACACACACACACACACACACACACACGGTCACCTTGCCCGTAATTCAACAGAACGTATACTTATCCATATTGCCCAAGGTCCCATAAGAATCACTCAGTGGTGGAGCTTGAAAACTGAGTTCCACAAACCTCCCCCACAATTAACAGGGGTCTTCTAGTCACAGAAATGCATCCAGGTCTGGGGGTTCAGGCCCATAGTCCCTATAGATAGGCCGGTTAACTAAGGACTCACTTTTATATCTGCTTGAACCACAGCTGGCTTTAAATTGAGGCCGAGTTCCAATTTCCTCTCCTTTAGATGGGAGACATATGAAGACTATCAGGTAATATTGAGAGAGGTGGGGGGGGGCAGAAGAGGATGTCAGCTTCCCTGTGGTTGTGAGCCCCTATGACAGGGGTCTTAAGAACCAAGCTCCAGGCTTCTGTAAGAGCAGCTAGTGTTCTTCGCTCCTGGGTTGTCTCTCAGCCCTCCCAAAGCTCTGCTGAAACTGCTAGCTTCATATGGTCAAAGACCTTCATGAATGAGATATTGCACACTGAGTGTTTAATTACTCGGACCTAGAGCAAGTGCTTCACACATGCTAGGTAATGTCATGACTGTTGGTCTCTAGTCTCAGACCTACTTGCTACGCATTTTTAAATAAATGTATGTTTAGCTCTGCATGTAGCCAGAGCTGATACACTGGGAATTATGAACAGAGCAAAGAGGGCAAATGACCACCAGGTGAGTGCCAGCAGTGTGCCGAGCACTGTGCAAAACAGACACAATGCCATTTCTTTCAAACCTGCCAAAGCTACTGGAGACTGGCCTAACACATATGCATACTGATTTGCAAGTGAACAGAACACAGAGAGGTCACAAGATTTATTTGTCTAAAGTCACACAGCTAGTAAGTGAAAGAGAGCGACTTGAACCAAGGTAGTCTGGCTCTAGATTCTGCTTAAGAGGGCAATGCTGAAAATGGGTGTGTGAACACGCACGCACACATGCGTGCGCGCACACACACACACACACTCACACACATGCTTGACTAGCCTTACCTTTAAGGGCAGCCCCTGAGCCCCTTGAGAGGCTACTCCTTTGAAGGCACTCCTAATCCTCTCATAGTCCTAAGTCAGAAGCTTAGAGAGACCTCTGAGGACAAGTCAGTGCCAGCTCTGGGTCCCCACAGGCCTGCCCCACTGTGAACAAGGTCTGCACACTCAGCTGAGAAAATCCTGTCTTCCAGCGTCACCACCTCGGCGGACTCTAACTGATCTTCCACGCAAATCTGGACTTTTCCAGACTGAAATCCCCTCAAAGCAGGTAAGCCCCACCCCAAAATGCACCCCACCCCACCCCACCCTACCACACTTCCTCATGTGCCCAGTGGTGAAAGCCTGTCTGGTGCCTTCCACTTCTCTGCTCTGGCCACTGTCATTTTGTATGCCACCACTTGAGGGCCCAGAGGGCCACAGTGTGGCTTCTTGTCCTCACGCTATTGGGTCAGCCAAGACAGTGGCTTGGTTACAAGCTGGACCCAGGACAGGAGAGCCACATTCAAGCTCAGAACCTCCATATGGTCTCAAAGCTAGTATTCATCTGGTTCCAGCTCTCCTGGGTTCTTGATGGCTTTATCTTTCGGTCCTCAAGCCAATGAC
This sequence comes from Myodes glareolus, assembly GCF_982192425.1. Taxonomy (NCBI): domain Eukaryota; kingdom Metazoa; phylum Chordata; class Mammalia; order Rodentia; family Cricetidae; genus Myodes; species Myodes glareolus. Next base: position 17,308,285 of record NC_142032.1, on the reverse strand, counting down.
CTCCCCTACCCCATTTCCAGAGATAGCCACAGTCCTCATTCCTAGAGGACTGTGGGTTTTTCCAGGTAGCCCTCCGGGCCTTAGCCTTGCCAAATAGGTCCTAAAATACCCCACGCCCTACCAGAGGAGCTCAATACGCACCTACAAGCATCTTCCAACTCCCCACCCTGCTCAGCTTCTGTGTCTTCCGAGAGGCAGTACCCAGTGTGCCCAGGGCAGGGGCAAGGGCACGCACTCCCCTCCTGTAACTTCCTAGAATAAAATCATTTTTTATAACTGTTGGAATCCTGATTGAGCTGTCAAAAGTACATGAAAGCAGCTACATAAATGGTAAACTATCCATCAGTCACAGGCCTATTTGTTCTGAGACAGTATCAACACCACACATTTTTCTTCAAGATAGAAAGTAATACTTACCCCAGCAGATCCAGGTAATTCTGACCCAACTCCAAAAAGAAACTTATTAGTCACACCATCCTGTTCCTTCCTGTTCCCCAAATCTTTTTTTATTCCCTGGCCCACCAGTTTTGTCTTCCTGGAAGCATCACGGTGGAGCTCTTCGACTTCCCCTCCATCTGTGCACACCCACGCTCAGTACGCACACACACCCCACGAAAGGAAACAAGAGCTGAGGGGGTACACAAAGGAAATCAGTTTCGATGATATAAACTAATCTGGATGCCAGCATAGACCCACCATGTGAGGGTCAAACAGTCAGAGAAGACCAGTTCCTAAGTAGTCTTCTTAGGATGTGCCCATTGGAGCCTAGCATGGTTAAGAATAGGGAGGTGTGGGTGTCTTCCCTTTGGGGTGAGCCCTCCCCTCTCTGCATCCCTGGATGGACCATTCTTTACAGTCACTTGTATCAAAGGGAACACATCCCTGTAACTTGGAGCTGAAAGAGGCCACCGTTCTTCCCTTTTCAGGTCCCCAATCTCTCACAGCTAGTTCTTCAAAAACTAGATCCAGTGTTAGGCATGGTGTCTCACACTTTCAAGTCTGGCACTTGGGAGGCAGAGGCAGGAAGGTCTCTGTGTGCTCAAGGCCAGGCTGGTCTGCATAGAAAGTTCCGGGCCAGCCAGGGATGCCTAGTGAGACCCTGTTTCAAAACAAAACAAAAATAATTTGATCCAGGTTGGCCTAGCTGCCAATGTTAGACAAGTAGGAGGGGATGGCTGGAGAGAGGACTGGGCATAGACAGACAGAGAGATACTTATAGGAAAGCATTCTTCTAAATGGTATTCCAGACATCACAGCACTGGTGCAGCTTGGTAGTTTCCAGTCTCCCTTTGTTTACCGAAACCAGCCCGTCTCAGGTGTGCCTCCAGATGCCTGGGATACCTGCTCAGCATTGCCAACAGTAAAACAAGTCTAATATGGTATTCTGGGTGGTTTTTTGTTTTTTCCTTTTTGCTTTTTTTTTTTTTTTTTTTTGTCAACTCAGACATACTAGAGTCATCTGGGAGAGGAGTCTCCATTGAGAAAATGCCTCCCTGAGATTGACCTGTTGGGCATTTTCCTGATTAATGGTTGACATGGAAGTGCCCAGTCCACCCTGGGTAGTGCCACTCCTGAATAAGTGGACCAGAATTGTACAAGAAAGCAGGCTGAGCAAGCCATGGAGAGCAAGCCGGTAAGCAGCACCCCTCCGTGTCATCTGTGTCCGTCCCTACCTCCAGCTTCTTGTCCTGAGACTCAGTTCCTACCACGACTCTCTCGGTGATGGAGTGTGACCTGAGAGACAAATTGCTTTTGGTCATGGTATTTTACCCCAGCAGTCGAAAGCAAAAGACACGTGGATGTGAACAGTGGGGCTGTGACGTGGACGGCAGTCTTGGCTGACCTTGCCTGATCTGTAGTCAGCACCTGGTAGGTGATCACTGCTACCATTGCTTTATGCGCTTCTTGTACACACTCGCAAGCACTTGCACAAGACAGCACTTCTTACAAGCATAGTGAACGCACACAAATGTGCAACTCCCCGCTACTGATATTAGTGGATCCAATGCTAGAGGTGCAGGGAGTTGGCTAGGGTCACATAGAGGTCGCCATCGTGACCACTTACAACCTGTACTTCATTTTCTTGTCAGTGCTGGGTCAGAACCCAGTGTTTCAGGCATGCTATGAAATGCTCTCCCATGAGCTACACTCCCCAGCTCATGCTGAGCAGTTTTGAGCAGTAATTTAACCTCAGTTTTCCTATCTATTAAATAGGAATAATAATAAATAATGGGAACAATAGCAACAACATTAATAATAATGGTAGCTTCTCCTTGGGAAAAGTACTCTGGCTGAATAGTTATAAGTTGTTAAAAACATAATGAGACCCTCAGCAAACACAATGAGTGTGAGAAACAAGCCACTGTAGTGATATTTCATTTGTATTTCAATAATTAAAACTTGCCTGAGGATCAGAAAAGTAAAACAGTCACACTGGCCAGCCTTACAGTCCAGGCAGCAATAACACACACCTTTAATCCCAGGAGCCACACTAGCTTGTCATAGAAACCAAGTAGTAGTGATGCACACTTAATCCCAGAACTAGATCCTGACTCAGTCCTGGAGTCAGGATCGCCATTTAAGTCTGAGGTAGAGGTAAGAGCCAGTGGCTGACTGTTTTAATTTTCTGACCTTCAGGTTGAATCCCAATTTCTGTCTCTGAGTTTTTATTAAGCGTGCTACAAACCACACAGTCTGAAAAGCTAAAACCAAGCTTCTGAAGTTTGCAAAAATCATGCTTTCATGGGTATTATCTTATTAGAATTATGTGACCCTAGAGTCAGGATTATTATCATCCCCTTTTAAAAACAAATATCTATTTAAAATAAATGTTTATTTCATTTTTAATCTTTGTTTATATTTATTTATTTTTATGCATGTGAGTGTTTTGCCTGCACGTATGGATGTGCACCACACATGTGCCCAATGCCCAAGGAGGTCAGAAGATAGAGTCAAATTTTTTTTTGTTGCTGCTTTTTTCAAGACAGGGTTTCACTATATAATTCTGGCTGTCCTGGAACTCATTCTGTAGAACAGGTTGGCCTCAAACTCACAGAATCCACCTGCCTCTGCCTCCCAAATGCCACTAAGCCCAGCAGGATCAAATCTCTTGGAACTGAAGTTATGGATGTTGTGAGTTACTCAAGGGCGCTACTGAGTCACGTGTCCTCTGCAAGAACAAATGTTCTTAACTGCTGAGCCGTGTCTCCAGACCCTGTATTTCCCTTTTAATGTATGCATATACGTGTGTGCACCTGTGTATGCACACATGCATTCAGGTACCTACAGAGACCAGAAGAGGGCATCGGACTCCCAGAGCTAGAGCTCCGGGCAATGATGAGCATCCAGCTTGGGTTCTGGGACTGAAACTTAGATCCTCTGCAAAACCAGAAAGTCTTCTTAGCAATTGAAGCAACTCTCCTACCCCTGACATCCCTTTTCTATTCAAGGAAATTGAGATGGAAAGAAACTGATTGGTGTCAAACCCAACGGCAAGTACCCCAAGCCCCTCATTCTAAGTCTCAGGCCCTTGTCACTAAATGTCAGACAGCCTGTGAGTGTGACTGTGATTCCAAGGAGCTTTCCTCTACCTTTGCCTTTGGGGGCTCCCCAGGCTTCCTGTGCCTCTGAGGCTGGCCCTTTAAGGATCCTGAGCCCTCAGAAATGGTCTAAGCCAGCAGTTCTCAAATCCCTGAACAGGAATAGCTGCTTCAGCCCGGAATTTGTTTGAAAGGCAAGCTTTCAGACCCCAGCCCAGTCACTGAGTCAGAAACTGAGCAATGGATCAGCCAGGAGCCCTGAGGAGATCTGGGGAAATAGCAGAGTCCGAGGGAAACTTCTGCAAGAGTGGAGAGTTGGCCTAAGTTCTGAATGTTGGGTGGAGGAAGACTCCAGAGAAGGGAAAGCAGGTGGTGGATGGGGCATGCCTATAATCTCAGCACTTCGGAGGCTGAAGCGGGAAAGAGGCCAGAGGAGCTACCTAGTGAGCTCAAGACCAGCCTAAAACACAGCAAAGCTCCATCTCTAAAACCAAAAACGGGACTAGGGGTAGAAATCCTGTCTGTAAGCACTGGAGAGAGCCAACAAGGAAAAGACACAGGGATAAATGCCCTTTGACTTGACAAGGTTAAGAGCCCGGCTGTGGAAGTGAGGTTTCAAGCTGGGGATACAGCAGAAACTGAGCTGGGCTATTGGGTTGACACCCCTGGACACCATGCCTTGTTAATTAATTTTCCCCTGAATATCTCGAGGGACTTTGTGGAATTTATCTTTAAAAGCAAACCCTGGAGCTCTCCCCCAAAAAGAATATGGCCCAAACTAGGAATGCCCTGCCATCCCTAGGCTTCCTGAATTCGTCCTCTCACAAAGTGGCCGTTCTAAAAGGCTCTGTGGAACCTCAGCTTCAACCCTTCAGGTTTAGATTCATAAAACGTGGAGCTTTCGCACAGGGTGTGAAGGGCTCTGAACCAGGGCCAGCAGAGGCATCAGAGTAACTGGAGGCCTTCCTGGCATGAAGCCCCCTCCACATATACACTGTGTGCCAAGATTGAGGTCCTGGACGGAGAAGAGTCCAAGGTGAGCTGGCTAGGGGCGTCAGGTCTGGAGAAGAGCAGACAGAATCCTAGCCTCCTGTGTCCTGCCCGGGGCTACCACTAGGAGGCTAATGAGAAGGGAAGATGCAGGCTGGGGCTTGGACCAGCAGGAGACAGCAAAGGGACAATGTGAAGCAGGAGGGAGGTGGCCCCTCAGGCAGGGACAGACAATGTCCCCATATGGGAAGCAGACGGAGCCACCCCGCCCCCTCAGTCCTGGGGCTCTGTGCAGCAGGCAGTACTCTCTTGCCTGAACCCTGAGCCTGGGTAGCTGTACCCCAGAAGCTGAGCGTGCTGAGCTGTGCAGAACAAGTTGCAGGGTAAGGACTCAGCACACCAACATTCTCACAACGGCAGGAGGACAGAGAGCTGGGGGCGGGGGCAAGCGCAAATACTTCCTCCCAAATATGCACCCAATTGAGGTGGTTTCCTATTTTTCCTAGATTGTTTAATACAGGCTCAAAGTGAAGCAGACAGCGCTACCAGAAATATACAGAATGAATGTGAAGATCCCCTAGAGTGGACCAGCCCACTAACTTCATTTTTTCCCACAGACAATTATTTCTAATACTTTTGCAGAAATGTCACACTCGTGGTGAGTCCACCATGAATTTGCCCCCAGCTGCCAGCCCACACCAAGCACTACTTGGAGCACACCTTAGACGAGGTCTGGGGTGACAGAGACTTCTGCCCACACACCTGCCTGCCACCCACCACAGAAAGACCCATCAAGTGATCCCAGGTTTTGGATCATCTCTAATGAATCCCTTGCGACCCAGGATTATTATATACAAGACATTTTGAAATCGTCCATCTTCATCTGTCTATAGCAAACCTTTGTCTTGGTTTCCTAAGTCCCTCCTGTCTTTAGCTCAGCTTGTTTTTGCTTGTATACTATTTGTGGGAAAGGAGTATGGATAAGATTTTTACAGTTTCACTGTGGCATCAAGAGCTAGGAGCAGAAGGGTCTGCTAGGTCATCCTGTATCTTCCCTATGGAAAACACAACCAGGCTTCTGCTCCTCTCTGGGACAGGCCCAAAGAGTACCTCTGTGGGACAAGAGATCTCTCAAGAGTCTTCCTTGGGGGTTGGAGAGATGGCTCAGTGGTTAAGAGCACTGCCTGCTTTTCTAAAGGTCCTGAGTTCAATTCCCAGCAACCACATAGTGGTGCCCTCTTCTGGCCTGCAAGCACGCATGCAAGCAGAATACTATATACACAATAAATAAATAAATCTTAAAAAAAAAAAAAAGAGGGCTGGAGAAATGGCTCAGTGGTTAAGAACATTACCTGCTCTTCCAAAGGACCTGAGTTCAATTCCTGGCAACCAAATGGTGGCTCACAACCATCTATAATGAGGTCTGGTGCCCTCTTCTGGCCTGCAGACATATACACAGACAGAACACTGTATACATAATAAGTAAATAAATAAATATTTTTTTAAAAAACTGAAAAGAAAAAGAAGAAAGTCTTCCTTGGGGAATAATTTTGATTATTGAATGTGTCAGACCCTTGCCTGTGGGTCTGTCAATTCTCATTTGGCGTTAGTCATGGGAAAAGACTTTGAGTTGGCTTAGTACAGAATGAAACCTTCTGGAAGGGATGGAGAATTTTGCAGGTGATCAGAACTAGGTTCGAAAATTCCAAGAAAGAAAGAGCAGTGTTCCTGAGCCCCGGGGATGCTCATAGGAGGGCCTACCTGGTTACCCAATGCTGTGTCTCTAGAATTCACCTGCTGTCATTGGGGAAGACTCAACTCTCAGTGTCTTCACGAAGAAGCCCAGATGGGGACCTAGATTGGTCCCCACAGGTCAACTGTTATAGCAGAACCAGGAGACCCTGACAGGGTGGAGTAGGATTAGAAGACTCTCTAAGACCATTTGTTGGTTTCAAAAAGATGTGCCCATATTCCAGGGACCTCGACCAGCAAGGTTCCTTCTACAAGATGCTAAGGTTCTTAGTTTTCACATGTCTGCATGGTAAGAGCTGTTAGCCTTGGGGTTGGAGAGATGGCTCAGCAGTTAAGAGCACTGGTTATTCTTCCAAAGGACCTGGGTTTGATTTCCAGAACCCTCAAGTCAGCTCACAACTGTAAATGCCATATCAGGGGGTCCTATACCCTCTCCTGGTCTTTAAGAGAATCAGGCATACATGTGGTACACAGACATACATAGGAAAAAAAAATACTCATACATATAAAATAAATAAATAAATAAATTTTAAAGAGTTATTACTTCCCTTCTGTGTTGATATTTTGTTTGTGCTCTAGCAAATAAAGTTTGCCTGGAGATCAGTGTGAGGAGCTAGCCACTGGTTAATCGTAGGGCCGGGTTGTGGTGGCACACACCTTTGACCCCAGCACTTGGGATCTCATGCCTTTGATCCCAGTACTTGGAAAGCACACGCCTTTAATCCCAGCACTAAGGAGGTGGAGACAGGAATATAAAGTGGGTGGAGGCAGGATCTCTGGCCCATTCAGTCTGAGGATTGGTAGAGGCAGGATCTTGCCTTTCGTTCTGAGGATTTTATAGAGGTAAGAACTTTAGTGGCTGTCTGTTTTACTTCTCTAATCTTTCAGTTTTCACCCCCTAATATCTGACTCTGGTCTTTTATTATTAAGACCAACTAGAATTGGCACTACCCCCCCCCCCTTTACAGATATATTAACTGAGATTCAGGTCTTAGCCTGCTTAGCCCTAGAGCCTGGATCTAAACAAAGCCAGGTGTGTTTGCTGCCAAAGCCTGTGCCCCTGACATACGTGATGTGACTTCCTCAAAGAGAGTAGCATCCAGTCAATGCATCTAATAGGCCAGGTACATGCCACACACTGGAAGCTGTTAGAGACTGGTCATACGTGACAAGAAAGGAATTACAGAGGAGTCTCTTCTCGTTCTGTGATCTGTTAGGGAGGTGTCATTGGACCTGATCCTTAGAAGAACAGCAAACCGATCAAAGAGTTTGACCAAAGCTTAGAATACAAGCCAGAAATGGGCTGGAAATAATGACTAAAGAAGAAATTTGTGCAGAGCAGTGGTGGCCCACACCTTTAATCCCATACTTGAGGGGCAGAGACAGGCGGATCTCTGTGAGTTAGGGGCCAGCCTGGTGTGCAGAGTGAGTCCCAAAAAGTAAATTACAAGAAGAGAAGGAGGAGGATACAACGGCTTGGACTGGAAATGAAATTGCCAGAGATTAAAGGTACAGGCTTGGGACCTCGGTCCAAGGGCTGTGGTTCAAAGCACTTATTTAGACTCTGTATCTCAGTTTCCTGGTTAGTAAAACAGGATGAAATTGAAATAGCTACTAAGACTGTGGTGAAATTTGAACGAAATAATGTAGGAAAATAATGCTCTGAAGCAATAGCTATTATCATAAAGTGATTTAGAGTAATTCATGTTGGAAACCACTGAGTAATCCAAAGTTGGACTGTAATAAAGTACCACAAACTGTGTGGCTTAAAACAACAGAATTTATTCTCTCATTACTCTAGGGGCTTCAAGTTCAAAGGCTGGCAGTGTAGCTCAACTGTAGAGGACTGATGGAGCCTGCTTACCATCCTAAGTTCAATCTCTAGTACTGTGTGGGTGTGGGGATCAAGCTATCTGCAGAGCCTTGTTCCCTTTAAGCCCTTGGGGCGGGGGGTGGGGCGGAATCTTTCACTGTGTCTTCTAGCTTTTGGAAGGTGGGGCATCCTTAGCTTGCGACCACATGGCTCCGATCTCTGCCTCTTCTACACAAGGCTCTCTTCTGGATCCTGCATCTTCACCGGCCATTTTCCTTACCCCACAATAACACCAGTCATGCTGGACTAAAGGTCACCCCACACAGTAAGACCAGACATGCACTTGTGTCTTAGTTACAGCTGCAAAAGCCCTGTTTCCAAGTTGCAGTCACAAGTGCCAAGGGTTAGGACTTCAGGGAACCTGCGTGAGGACGCAGTATTGAGGGGAGCACATTTCAAGCTGTGGTGGGAACTGTATTCAGAATAGGTTGATCAGGAGGAATGAGTGGGACCAACAACATCTTAGAGAAACAGCTGTTGAGGAGAGCACTCAGGAGGCAAGAAGTGAGAGGTCATGATTAGAGCCAGGGGTTCTGGGAAATGATGTTTTTATTGAAGCTGACAAGTAAGGGTGGGGAGGCAGAGAGAAGGGGGTGTCCAGAGGATTCTGGGGTTGTGTGACCAGACTGATGGAGTCGGGGCAGGGGTGAGAAGGGACATCAGGAGGAGGAGAATCTACAAGACTCTAAGTTATTCAAAGGTACAGCTGTGTTCTCTTAGTATAGGCTCCTGGCATATTGTCAGGACAGAAGTCCTCAAGAAAGACTGTCCAAAGAAACTAACTTGTTTAGTTTTGCAAAGGGTGAGTTTGATTTACCAATCGGAACAAGCAGGTGAGAATCTAACCCTGTCATCTAGGACCTAGAGTGTAGGTTACAAATCTCTATTGGGTATTTATTTCCAGAAAGATTACAGGTCACACATGATTGACAGTTGACGAAAAGGAGGCAAAGAGGATAGAAGGGGTTTGAGGATGGGGTGGGGGTCACAGCTACGTTTAGAGGTGGGGAAAGCAGAGGGAAGCAGTCGGAGGCTGGGAAAAGCTCCGGAGCTGGGAGGATCGGGAATGGGAAGGCGCAATGTCACGGAGATTGAGAAAGGAGACTGTCTCAAGGAGGAGGGGTGGAGATGCTGCCAAATGAGCAGAGGTTGCCGAGGTCGAAGAGAAGAAATACTGAGGGAGCCTGTGAATTTGTTAACGAGAAGGCGGGCAGCCAAGCAGTGTCCCCACCTGGATAGCGTAGGATGGTGTGAGGTGAGTCTATTGAGGCAAAGAACCAAGACGGAAGACTCTGTGCACCCACTCTGTGCACACACCCCTGCATTCTTCACCCACTCTGTGCACTCACCTCTGCGTTCTTCACCCTCTCTGTGCACACACCCCTGCATTCTTCACCCACTCTGTGCACACAGCCATGCATTCTTCACCCACTCTGTGCACATACCCCTGTATTTTTTCACCCTCTCTGTACACACACCCCTGTATTCTTCACCCTCTCTGTGAACACACCCCTGCATTCTTCACCCTCTCTTTGCACACAACCTCATTCTTCATCCACTCTGTGCACTGACCCCTGTATTCTTCACTCACACATGCACACACCCCTGCAGTCTTCACCCTCTCTGTGCACACACCCCTGCATTCTTCACCCACTCTGTGCACACAGCCATGCATTCTTCACCCACTCTGTGCACACACCCCTGTATTTTTTCACCCTCTCTGTACACACACCCCTGTATTCTTCACCCTCTCTGTGAACACACCCCTGCAGTCTTCACCCTGAATGGACCTGGTCTTTGAGGCATAGGAAAAGCAAAATAGAAAATACCATGTCGGGGGCACAGGTGTGTGTGTATGCACCTGAGTCAGGATGTGAAGTTTGCTCAGGAAAGGGGGAGAAATTCTTAGAGCTCCCAAAACCTTCCTGGAGGATGCAGAGCATTGGCACCTGAGAAAGATGACAAAACTATGTCCAGTCCCCTGCATTGTTGTGCCTGCCCCTCAGTGGGGGTGGATGAGATGATGTCTCTGACCGGAAATCTACTTGGACTCCTATGTCTGCTTTGTTTATCGCTGTATCCCATGCCCCGACCTGAATTAGCCTGGCACATGGAAGGTATTTAGGCAGTACTTATGACAGGAAGTAACAACACCTAATATAAGCCAGGTACCTCTCAGTTCTTATCTCATTGAATACAACAGACCCATGGGCAGGTGCTATTATTACCTCTGCTTAGATTAAAGAAAGTTCTGAATGATTCTCTAAAGTTAATATGATAGGAAATGGCCAAAGCAAGTTTCAAACCTAAAGCTAGATGTGGTGACACAAACCTGTGATCATTCAGGAGGCTGAGGCAGGATGCTTGTGGGTTTGGGACCAGCCTAGAGTATATAATGAGATTATATACTTCAGTAAGAAAAATTAGTTAGTTAGGTAGGGATAGATAGATAGATAGATAGATAGATAGATAGATAGATAGAGATTTGAATTCAAATCTTTATGATCCTTGAACCTAACTTTCTCTAGGCTGTTAGTGTTATTTGAGGGTGCGTGAGTCTGGGCGGTGGGAATAAATGCAGTCATGACCTACACCTGTCCTGCAGTCTTATCTGTGGGGGTCTACACAGTGCAGCACTTGTAGGTCCTTGTGCATGTGGCCTCATGTGGACACTACGTGAATTCAAGCACCTGTCCCTGTGGGTTTGTGAGTCTCCCAGGTCTGAGCTCCCCACGCTGTCTCCACTTGAGACAATGATGATTGAGTTTGGCTCTGAGGTATGTTTAGAGTTCAGCCCTTAGTCTACCTCAAAGGACCCTTGCCAGGGTCCCTGCCCCCCACAGTTCTGCCCATAATTCTACTTCCTTGTTTAAAAGGGCCAGTGGGTTTAATGATTAGTTACCGCCTTGTCGATATCCTCACCCAGAGAGAGGATGAATGGCGAGGCCCTGCCCCCGCCCCTGACACACACACATATACTCAGTAGATTGAGGATGAGGGAGGGGCCCTGCCACCAAGAGTACCGGGAGGAGGGCTGCTCCAGGGGAGGCCCTTCAGGAACATTACTAGAGCCCTTTCTTGGGACCCTCCAATTGCTTTTACAAAGGTGGTAGCTATGAGCAAATAAACTCCCTGCGGCCACTCCTCTTCAAGTCCCACAGGTTCTGAGAGGCCAAAAATCTTGGGGTTCATAAGGGAAGACCCTTCTTGAGATAGAACATGCCTGTCTGCCTTTTCCCTGTTTGCTTGGAAGTGTGAAAATGTCTGTGTGTATTTGTCTGCAAGTCTCCAGCTCTGTGTGCTTTGGTGGCTAAGAAACCACATTTTGGGAGCACATTGATGGTCCAGATATCCAAATCCGTGTGGGCCTTTAAGTGCCTCCGAGTCCAAATGTGGCTACACATGCCCACACCCACACGCACATTCTCACACGTGTCCAGGCTGGGGCTTGTGCAGGTGGACATCTGTACAGGTGTGAGTGTGTAGGGTGGAGGTTGGTATTATGGGTTCTGCTCTGTGTGCTTTTTTTTTTTTTTGCCCTTGCCCCTCTCAGTGACCAGGTGGCTGTGTTCCCATCCCTCTCTGGGTACCGAGGCTTGGCCATTTGCCTTCTGCAGAGCTGCTGAAGGAAGCTTCCATGCTCCTCCTCTCTATACTCAGAGTAGATTCTGGTGACTAGGATGCCAGGGTATGGCACTCTGGACCCATCTCTAGTCTTTGTTTCCTGGGACACTCCTGCTGTGCTCCTGAGTCCTCATGGCCTTGAACTTGAGTCTCCTCATCCACAGTAACCTGAGGTGTCCCCACAGTCCTCTATGTGAAACCTCAGAACTCGTTCTGTCACCCAAACTCTGCTGTGTCTCTCAGGTCCTCTGGGAACAGAAACAACTGTCTTCCTTTCATGACTCTCCCTACGGCATTAATGTCCTTTGGGCCAATTCCAAAGCACTCCCACACTTCACAGTTTCTGATCCCGGACCACCTCGCCAGTAACCCTACAACTCTGGGTTTCTCTTCAGTTACAGCATCTACCAGCAACCTAGTTTTTCTGGACCCAACACTGAAGAAGGAGTACAAAAGCAGAGTGAGCTGTACAAAGAATTGATGTCCTTATATCAGGATTCAGAGCCTGGGGAGGAAAAAGTGGAGTTTGCAGTGGCCAAGGGGATGGACAGAAAGGAAAGGAACTGAGTCTGGCAGGAGAGAAAGGCTAGGAGTCAGGTCCCTCCTACTGCCACACATACACACTCTCTCTCACACACACACACTCACCCTGTTGGAAGGTGACATTTGCTATTAACCTTATATTGGGCCATTTTGTAAATCAATGTCACTTACATTTAATAACAAGTGTAATCAAAGGAATTATGCAAATTTAATTTGATGCTTCTTGAATTATGCAAATCTGCGGTGCACATAATGTTCTCTGACATGTGCCCGTTGGAGAGAGGGAGAGCAAGGGAGAAAGTGGGAAGGGGACAGAGAAGGGAGGCTAAGCCTGAGAGAACGGGATAACTGGGACTTGGCACTGGGGAAAAGGGAACAGTGGACCAGCTGTGGCCCAGGGATTCTCCTCCACAGTGAACAGGGGATGCGTGATACCTGATACCCCATCTTCTCTTGCCCCTCCCCCTTCTTTAGGCTTTCACCCTTCTCCTCCCCAGGTCAAGCATGACTTTACTGGTTGTCCGTATTTAATGTCTCCTTTTGTGAAATAGGAATAACCCAAAATAGCTGACTACTCATGAGAGCAAGACACAGGATAGAGCATGGTCCTGAGAGGTCAGTCTCTGGTCTTTAACCTTATAATGAGACCTGTTGTAGCTCTAGAAAGTATGGTGATCTTTTCTTGCTTCCAGTGGTCTTGAGATCTTAGCAGAAGAATTGCAGCATGTGACAACCGAATCCTACAAACTTACCTCCGGGCACAGAAGGTCAACCCTAACAGGGAGATGATTCACAGGTTAAGTCAAGCGTTTCCATGTGAGATGACATACTACAGGAATCCTGGTACAATGGTATAAACACATACAATGAGTCAGTTATATCTGAACCCAGGTACTCATGTACAACTACACATAGATAATCATTGCGTGATTATCAGCATAAAGCTTGTAAGCACTCTGGTACATGTTCCAATACATGAATATTCAAAATGTCACTTATTTATATAGCACCTGCAAAGCCCTTGCTTTGATACCTAGCATGGGGCAGGTGTGGCACTTGAACACATCTGAACCCACAGGACAGAGACACCGATTGCTAGTGGCATATCAATCCCAGTATAAGCTGATACCTGTAACCAAACTCTTGCTCACCCTGTGTCTTAGGGTTTCTAGCGCTGTGATGAAATATCATGACCAAAAGAAAGTTGGGGAGGAAAGGTTTTATTTGGCTTACATGTCCACATTGGAGCCAATCACTGAAGGAAGTCAAGACAGGTACTCAAACGAGAAGGACTTGGAAGCAGGAGCTGGTGCAGAGGTCACGGAGTGGGGCTGCTTACTGACTTGCTCCCCATGGCTTGCTCAGTCTGCTTTCTTATAGAACCCAACAGGGGTGGCCCCATGCACAGTGAGCTGGGCCCTCTTGTAGCAATTACTAATTAAGAAAATGTCTCACAGGCCTGCCTATAACCTGATTTTTATTGAGGCATTTTCTCAGTTAAGGCTCCTTCCTCTCCAGTGACTGCAGCTTCTGTTGAGTTGACATAACACCAGCCAGCACACCCTAATGTGGGAAGTTGGAAGGCTCAGTCCTGATATGGACATATCCTCTCAGTTCTCCAAACCCACTCAGTAGCTTGGGCAGTCCCTGGCTGGAAGAGGCATCCTCTCTTGCCTGTGAAGGCTTTGATTGCACTGTCTTGGATCCTGCCTTCAATCTAGCCTAGAGTAGGGCAAAGATCAAGATGTGGTGACCAGAAGAAACTTCTGCAGTATGAAGAGATGGGGCAGGTGACAGCTGTGAGACTCTTGTTAGTCACTGGGGGACATCTAGGGAGGCTTCCTTAAGGCTCCAGATGCTGACCAGCTCCTCCAATACCCTCATCTCCTCCCTAGTCCCTGACTACCACTTACACTGTCCCAGACTGGCCTAAGGCAGCAGCATGGGCCGATGGTCCCTAAGTATCAGCCATCCACAGTATGTCTCATAACTTTTTTCCGGTGTAAGTTCTGTCTTGTATCCCTGAGCCATGCAGTCCTTCTCTCCACTCCTTTCTCTGTCCTCCCCTTGTACTTGCAGTGGAGAGACTGAGTCAACCTGTCTCTGCCCTGTTACGTAGATACAGTTACCGGGGTGGTAGGTCGGTGGGGGATTGGAGTCTGGGCACATCTGCGGATATGGGCACAGCAGTAGACCTGCACTGGTGTGTAGTATGTCCTGGTCCCTGGAGTGCCCTTTGTATGTCCATGCTTTGAGTATGTTTGTGTTTGTTGGTTTTGGGTATGTCCATGCCTTGAGTATGTGTTTGTGTTTGTTGGTTTAGGTTATGATTTCTATTTCACTGCAGGGTGTTTTGCTTTGACATTGTCACCACGTGTGTCCTACGCTGTCTATGTGTCTCCTCTCTCATGCGCCAGCATGTCTGCATGGTCACAGAACATGCTCCATGTTTTACTTCATATACATGCAAGCAGGTGAGTATTTGATGTGTTACAGTGAGTGCATTGTTGCCTTGGAAGTTTGGCAATGTGTTCTCTGTGTGTTGCTGTGGTTGAGTTGTTCACACGATGTGTGAATTGGCACACTAGAATTAACATGACGTCTCAGTTCACATCATATGTACTTAAATCCATGCCACCATGTCTGAAAGACCCAACCATGTGTTCTTGTAAACCTCGTATTTCAGTGGGCAGGCTGGGAGTCATCATTATGTTAAACTGGCACTGCGAGTGTACCATTTACTGTGCTACAGTGTAAGGTGTATACATTGCCGGGTTTGAGTTCTCAGAGCTATCAGGTATAGAATCAGTTTCAACACAATTACATGCCTTTTTTAAATTGTCCCCAAATTATGATGGTTTTATTCAGTTTGACTGATCATAGTGTGTCTCTGTGTATGACTCTAATTTTGAATTGCTATAGATTATCATTGTGTGACAATATATTTGCATCCTAACAACATGGCTTGTCTCTCTCTGAGTTGGCATGTATATGTACATGCCATTGTGTTTGAGTTATCAAGCGTTTATGCTGATACAACATGTGACTGTGTGAATCATGTTTCAGCTGTCACACTGCATGGCTGTCTGCTATCACATATGCGTTCTGTGTCTGTTCTCATACCACAGTGTTACAATGTGTGTCTATGAGTATCATGTTTAAGTAGTCACACTATGTATTGCCAAGTTGGGGGCATTGGAAACTCTTCTTTGCAATCATTGAGGGTTCCTAACGCGAAGCAGCATTTGGGTTGTCAAAGTGTATGTGTGCGTTGCCAGGTAGAAGCACCCTGTGTCTGTATGTGTGGGAACATGGTTGAGATGTCGCTGTGCTTGGGGTGTCTCTGAAGGTCAATGTGATAACCTGTTTCTCAGCAAGAATTCCAAAGTGAATGCCAAAAAGCGAGAGGAGTTGGGAGAAGCTGGGGAGAGGGGAGCCGGCGCCATAATGGAGACGGAGTGGGATGGGGTCTGCTGGAGGTTAGGGACAGAGTGAGATCTAATTGGCCCATGGTGAATTATTCACATGTATAATCCTCGCAGAATTTCAGCTCGGGCAGTGCCAGTAAATGCTGTGCATGTTTAAAAGTCATTTCCATAAGTAAGTGCAATTTCTCTACTGTTTGCCCCTGTTTAATGAAGTGAAATCTTGTTTGCATTCCTCCCAATTTCCCAACGAAAGGCGCCCAACCGTTCGCACCAAAATTACACCGCCCAAATTAAAACTAGGACTCCAAGGGAGGTGAAGGGACGGAGGCATTGGGCCCTTCTGGGAGGGCCTATGAAGGGCTGGGGGTGGAAAGGAGCCAGGCATGAGTTTTTAGCTCATTACTTTCCTATAGTCCTTGCAGTTTTAAGGGTTCCCCATCACGTTCCCCACCTCTGCCTGCCCCTATTGTGTCTTTGTCCACCTTCGTTGCCCTCTCCTTTAATAGAAGTACTTGGGGTACAAGAGCAGGATATGATATATTTGTTTACATATATGTAACTACGCTCCTATATGCATTAATGAACGTGTACATGTGTGTCCTTGTGAAACTGACAATCATGCACTATTGCAGCTGGAACAGTGACTCCCATAGACACACACTGCAATAACAAACACAAATAGCTACGTGTGTGTAATTATGTAAGGACCCCTGCCTGTATAAGCCTGTGGATTTATGTGCAGACCTAGCTCTATGTATTTCAGTAGCCCAGCCCTCTACTCTATGACCTCTTTGTCCTTCCTGAGGGGTGTATGATGACACCTCAGGCCTCCCACAGCAAGGTCGCACAAGGACTGAAAGATCAGAGGAATCCCCATAAGACACTCCATCCTCAACTGCACTCCACATCCTGTACAAATCAGCAGGACAACCAGCCTGACCTCACTCCTTGAACACCACTTGAACAAATGTACTCTTTCAAAAGGTGATCAGAGAATGCTCAAGCCTCCACCTCCTCAAAGCCCAACCCCCTCTGAGGCAAAATGGCCACTATTTACCCTAGCACAGAACCGCAGACATCATTAAGAAAACCCAAACACCACTCAAGGTTATCCTTATTAAGATTAGAGCGCTGGCAACAGGTGAGGTGGGGTTGAAGAGAGGCCGGAGAAAATGACAGGCCCATCCGTCAAGCCCCGTGAGAGGTCTTCAGCTGTAGACCGAGAGCTGGGTCTCTGGAGGAGAAGGAATGGGTAGCAAGGGCTCCCTGGGTGTGGTTGTGCAGCCCCAGACTTTGGGGAGACAGTCACTCTCACCAATCCCTTCCCTCTGCTGCCCCCTTCTCCAGCTGACCGCCCGGCCTCAATGGAACCCACCAAAAAAGCCACACAGCTACTCTGAGAGGGCACCTATGCAGGCCCCTCCTTTCTCTTCAAGACCCATCCGCAAGAAGCTGATGAGAAAACTGGCAGAGACTGGGGGGGGGTCCGGAGAAGAGGAAATTGGGGTGAACTTTCAGGAGATAGATACGAACTCCTCTCTAGCACCTACATCGTGTCTCCAGGACAGATGCCCAGGATCCTCCCATGGTATCTTCCCCCCTTATATTCTGTCGGTGTCATCAGCCCAAACCATAACTCTGACTTCCACCTCCATAACTCAGCTTGCAGCTCCCCACTGCCCAAATGTCCACATTCCTCCTGCTGCCCGGCAAAGTCAGCTCTTCCCCCATAGGCCCCTCCAACCTCCTTTCCCAGGTTCAGTTCCTCTTGCTTCCCCATACACACCTTTAATGCATGCAAGCAAGTAGGGAACCTGATGTTTCTCCACCATCACCCCCCACCCTTTGATGATATCACATCCATCCCTTCTGCCAGAGAGACCACATTAGCCTCACCCCAACCCAATCTCTCTCTGTTGGAGTTCTAAGATTCCTCAGAGCCAGATCTGGGGTCACTTTATAGGACTTTCATGTGGGCCCCACCAAAGTAATAATTCTTAGAGCCAGACCTACTGGGCTCAGTTCTACTCCTTAAGCCTCAAATACCCTGAGGAGGGGGGGGTAGCATTAGGGCAGGTTTGGGGATAGAGCCCAGCCCAGCAGAGTTAAACCCCAGCCCCTGCTCCCTGTGTACTTGTCTTTAAAGACAAGGCTTCATGTGTCT